>NC_091941.1:15029079-15399912 GCF_041260155.1 Ptychodera flava
AGGCATGAATCATCTCATGCTGAAAGGCAAATCAGATAGTATTAGCAGCGAAACGCAAACAGTGCAAGTTGTTTGAACAGGCCAACTCCTGATCACACAACCCTCACAAAACACACTGACAGGCAATTACTCGCTTAAGTCTTCCAATCTTTGAATATAATGTATGTTTTTCACACAAGCGCGGTATTTCATAAAAAAATCATAAATTTACTGGTGGAAAAGCAAACATATTTGCAGACAAGAGTCCTGGCTCCAGAGAGCTGAGACTGTTTGCAATCCTAGGGTTCAAAGTGAGGGACCTTTGAGGGCTTTGTTTTCAGTGCATAGGAATAGATACAATAAATGGGCTTTGATGTTGTTCCCTAGATTATGGTCAAGGCATTGCAAGTATAGAAGCTAGAATCCTATTTTGATACACTGAACAAGAACCAGTGGATACAAGCTGAATGTAATTTATATCAGTTGCATGACTTGGATATCTCTCTCTGTTGTATATGATCAAAAGTATTTAATACTAGCAAACATATCTTTCTCTCTCTCTCTCTCTCTCTCTCTCTCTCTCTTTCTCTCTCTCTGCCTGCTTGCTGTACAGTGTACACGTTTCTCCATCACATGTTGATGCAAGGAAAATTTATATTCCTCTATAAAATGAATTCTCTTCAAATGCTAAAGTCAAATACACATATATTCATGTATCTATTGATATTCTGCTTCTTTATCTGTAATTGTTGTCGAGTGACAGCAAACTCTATCCAGTACAGTGGTTACAAAAGCTCTTACATAAAGCATAATTTACTTTATATTGTCCATGATTTCCATAATATGCCTACAGTATTATATACACAATTTCTTTAATGGAAAGGTATGGAAGAACCAGAAGAATGCTGCGGTATTCCTGCAATTTCAAGAATTATAGAAGAAGAATAATGGAGATCCGGAAGCTGAAATTTCTCTTTTGTTGATAATCACAGCTCTATTGTTTTCTTGATGGGCATGCCAGGCTTACAGATGTCAAACTGAAAATTGACATATCTACTGCCAGGGTACACACTGCACAAGGCAAGTAGTAGAAAGTATACATAGCAACGCTAGGGACTGATGGAAGACTTTTAGTTATCAAGGTTTCAAAACACCTGCGTTCACATGATGTCTGATATAGTGGGTACAACATGTTATCAGTACTTCCAGATATCCTATGCACACAAAAACATCTTGATATAATGGTACGAAGCAACTGGGAGGAATGATTCAAAACAAGACACCATTTTACAAGTGGTGTAGCCACAAACTGATGACATCAAATCGCTGTACACAATACACAGTGCCAAAATTACAAGAATCTGTGGGTTTTTTTGTGTACGGCGATTTGACGTCATAAGTTTATGGCTATACCACTTGTAAAATGGTGCCAAAAAAAGAGAAGATGCCACGGATTCACTGCATGCTAATGGCACGTCCTGTATATGGCCTCAGCAAGCACCATGGCCACAGTGTGACGTACACACACCAGGTACATGGCTGGCACAAACTCAGCAACAGTCACATGCATCAATGATATGGGTAGAGCCATACACAGCAACGATGGACCAAGTACTCATACACCTTAAAGCTATCATGACATGCACAGCCATATATCTAGCTGTGTCTCACCCAAAAACCAGACAAAGTCATCACTGGATGACAAAACACATGGTGATGACAGGCATGTCTAGCAATGTTTGACCCTTTCACCACCATGGTTTGTCCCAAAACCATTGTAAGCGACGGTGATTGTGGACCTGTTTACAGGGAATTAGGGGGTGAAGAGGTCAAAGGCTATTGTAGGGTACTGGGAAAAGTGGTTTCTGATAGATGTCATATACAATGATGAACTCAGAAGAAATATTCTTCAAAATGCATTTTGGCGTTTTTAATGATCATTTGAAGGAACCTCAAGGAGGTCATCCCTGGGAACTAACAAACTGGACATCAATGAAAAGAGACTATAAGTTAGTACAAAATTTCAAAATGTCAAAAAAGTGGTTGAAAGATGATTGATAACCATGAAGACAATGATCTAATTGATAAGGTCCATGTTGCTATCGGTGGAGATGCCAATACAGAACACGCTGCTAAGCTAACAAGGAGACCAGAAAGAACTGAACCATTCTGTGGATTCGATTCAAGTAGGTATGTGTACATAGTTAGGAACTGTCTCAGAGGAGTTGTGCTTTGCAAACAATAACAAAATAAGATAAACCTCATTTCTCAAGCGGCGACACGGCTGGCTGAAATAATGGAAGGTATGGTTGCTTTTGTCAGTGGACCACAACATCTTGCCCTTGGTAAATAGATGTGTATAAACATTGCCTGCTTCATCAAGTCTGCTGCACTCTGTGTGTAAAAACAGTCTTGACAGCTTTGCTCACCAGAACAAGAGCAAAATCTTTCTACTACCCAAGCCCTCAATACGCTGGCAAATGAATTCATGGTCTAGTACAGTATCTGGCCATCATTTTGAGTTTTGTTGTAGTCCAAAACACCAGCTCAAAATGTTGATAACTAGACTTGTTAGTATTCCTCATGCCATTATTTAACTTTATACCATACATACTTCAGCCAATGCCCACGTTTGCTGTTTGATAGTGCTGAGTACTTTCTGAGAGCTAAGGTGTGTATTATGGGAGGTAACAAAATTTTGTCTGTGTAAATATCCTACAAGTATAAATGCAGACAATTTGAGGTACTGCCTTTCTCTGTATTCTAGCAAAAAATTATTTTACACTTGGTTATCTTATGTATGTCTGTCTGTTAAAAGCTTAAAAACCAAACGGCTCATGGCAACTGTCATTTAGGTACAAGAAGTGCTGCACAGCTGAGTGGAGAGATAATGCTACAAAACATAACTTTTGGCATCTATAAAACCCTGATAATGCTCGCATAAATCGATGTTTTCTTATGGTTTGATGCAACACATTGCCTTAAATATCGATCTGCTAATCTTCTACATTTTCATGTAATTTGTCTGGGACCCTTGAGAATTCCTGCTATTCCCTGGATGAAATTGGCAATTATCTACATCATAAAACTCAAACACACAGAATCTATAATTGACTTCCAAAAACGCAATTAGTCAACTCCAATTAG
The DNA here is from genome assembly GCF_041260155.1 of Ptychodera flava. Classification (NCBI taxonomy): domain Eukaryota; kingdom Metazoa; phylum Hemichordata; class Enteropneusta; family Ptychoderidae; genus Ptychodera; species Ptychodera flava. Next base: position 15,032,206 of record NC_091941.1, read on the forward strand.
CAAATAAATGACTTTTGAAATGAGTTGTTAATACAATGGCAACCTGGGAGGTCAGAAATAACTACCCCTGAATAGGCCTCGCTTCAATCTCCCTTTTTTTACTCCATTGATAAAACTTTATACCACTTGTCAGACGGTGTAATTTCTTTATTGAGTTCAGAGTTGAAAGGTCACACTGTGAAACTGCACTCACCAACAGAGTCTCCACTAAATCCTTCCTTGGCCTGAGTTTCAGCAAAGGCAGGCTTAATCTTATGGAGCACAGACCACCTCTTCCTTCGTAGCAGCACAAACCGGCACAGCTAGTGGAAGTAAAAATAAAATTGAATTTTTTGGTACCACCAGTGATATTTGTGAAGTGGTTAACAAGCAATAGGCAGCCTTCAGTTACTTTTTTTCCATCAAAGCCTTACACGAATAGGCCAGACAAAAAATATTTTTCCTCAAATATTTTTGAGGAGCAACAGAAGCCGCAAGCAAATTTTTAAAGAACTATGCACTACAATTTCGTGAAAACAAATGCTGAGTAAATATATATCACGGAAGAGAGACAAATTATATTGTTTTCACTTATTTTAGTCACTTTAAATGAAACAAGAACACAGTAGCTGAAAGCTGCCACTTTGGATAGTTTTTTTCTTATTTCAGAGACTGCCTTGTACTCTACGACAGAAACAGCATGTTCCAAATGATACGGCAGTTGCACCATGGCAAGTCATCTCCGCTGGAATCTTCATGCAAGTCCAAGCTTGTCACACAACAACACTATTAAGGAATTCAAGGCTGCTGAGGAAAGAGGTTGAATATGATTTCTTTGCAATAAATAATGACAATGATGCAGACCAATTTGAAGCTATTTTACTGGATTTTAAATTCTTGATTGGCCAGTGTACATGTATATGTAGAAGTGGAAATTTTAAGAAACAATTTTTTGTGTGACCTTAATCTTAATACTTGTCTCATCTTTGTTCTATATATAATATTAACCAGTTTCTTTGTCAACTGCCCATAGCATATGGAAATACCCAGTATTCAGGTGGTCAACCAGGCCTGCATACCTGTCAAGTGCATTGCCATTGTTAAAAATGGAATTTCTGTCTGCCCTTGAAGTTGAATGCGCTGTTTCAACTTAAAGTATGCTCCTTGTACATGCACTTTGTTGACAAGCCAAATACTGGTTGTTTCAACATGCTCCGGGGATAATGAGACTATACAGCTTACACACTGAACAACAAAGACTGAAAAATTGTTGAAGGGTGCACGTACAGTTACTGGGGCGTCACTTGGTGGTTCCGTTCACAGGTTTGCATTTGTGACTCCTGTACCCATACAAGTCACATGAAATATTTCTTTTTTTATGTTTGGAAAGACCTATGTACACTTACTAGTGAATGCACATACATTGACTTGCATGGCACGTGTAATTTGATTGAAATGTGTTGATTGTGACAGGGATGTGAGTGATGGCGGTTATTTTGGAACTGAAATACCATCATCTCTGCATGGCTACTATCTGCTTTGTCTTGCAGTGAACCACGATGAGAGGGTACCTCAGTTTATTTCACTGGCAATAGTGATGGTTGAGGAAGAGAGGTTTAACAAATCTATAGTGCTTACATCTTTAGATGAAAAAGAAAGAATTATCACATCAATGCAAACCTCTGTGAGAACATTTTCCAAAAAATCTACATTCTCCTGCCTACTGTACCATTTAGATATCCCATAATTCCTATTTCGATTAGCTTTACATTGCAATTACATTTACCGTAATTTTGTAAAAACCTTAAATTAAAGAGACAAAGTTGCCCATTTTTTCATGAATTTTGTTTGATACAATATACTACTTATATTGTTCGACATGTTGAAAGATACTGATTGAATGGGTGACCATGCATATATTCCACCCTGATTTTAGACAAATTAAATGAAACCAGGGTGAAAGTATATTAATGGTCATGACCATTAATTCATTTTCGCGATGGTTTCATGTATGGTGTCTAACACCGGGGTCAAATATATGCATGGTCATCCATTCATTCATTATCTTTCAACATGTCAAACAATATAAGTAGTATCTCGTATCAAACAAAATTCAAAATGAAAAATACCGCAATTATACAGTGTCGCTCACATTTGATCAGAATTGCTACATACCACTATGGATACCAAAGATCAACAATAAATGTTGTTTCTATCTGTTCAGTGCAGGAAAATTCTACGTTGATGTTATGACAATGATTTCTGCACAGTACAACCAGAAAAACAACAAGAAATATTTAAACCAGAAAAACAAGAATGACAAAAGTAAATAAGGTCTGAAACTTTAGGTACTGGAGGTCAACTTTAGCAACATGCATAGCAGAAACAGCTAGTCCCTCTTAGTTTGAGCAGGTCTGTTAATATGTAACAGTTCATAAACAATAACAGGAAATGACTCAAGGTCAGTGGAGTAGCCTGTTTCAGTCACTGGCATGCCACCACTCCTGCACATTTGCAGGATTTCCCTTTTTCTTACCTCATTTGCACATTTTTGACACTGATTTGTTCATTTGAAAAACGTCACATCTCAACCCCTGCATCTACCTGTACACCAAATACTGAGATGGTAGCTTTGGCGGTATGGGAGCTTTTGCGTGTGACGGACATACATCCGCACATACATGCCCACATACATACATACAGACGCCACGACTCACCCTATAAGCTCTTTTTGGTATTTATAAACATACCAAATATGAGCTAAAAATGGCAACTTTTGTCTCTTTAACTTAATAAAACATGATTAGGAAAGTCAATTTCCACACTTTCATTTTCAAAGACTGTCAATTTATCTGACAGAAGAGACTTCTGTCCATAAAGATATCTATACGCTAAGTAAATTGTTACATAAATAGATATCTACAATGTAACATGTTGACTGCACTATCTATTGATTTTTCCCAACTGTGAAGTAAATGCTGTTCAGTATGGCAAAAATATTTTTCATCTTTTTTGTTGTAGCTCCAGGGACATGCTGGTAGACAGTGTTTTTCATTTGTCCAACAGTGTTGACAAATACTTCATGATATGAAGTGTACGGCGTGCCCTACTGCTGAGTGTTTAAATTAAGAATAAATGCTGAGAATTTAAAACATCGCAGCGGTGGCATTTGTTATCTTTACTGATATAGCGCTCAGAGTTTTTGTAATTTATCGCTGGGCATGGTGTTATAGACCAGAAGAAGTCTAATCATGTAGGAATGTGACGCTGATTGTCAGTGTTGTCATAAACCAATCATTCCAATAAGGCAGCACATGCCAAAGTAGCCATATCATTGATACATTACTCATCCTGCTTTGAGAGAAAGTTTGAAAGCTGTAACATTACTGGTTGCCCTAACTTTGGAGTCACTGTTAGACGTACTATGGTATTCAATGTTGATACCATGATTATATCAATTGCTGTAACATTAGAAAGAAACCTGATTCAAATTTTTCATAGTTCTGTATTAGAGTGTTTATTTCAAAGTACCATACGAATAAAAAACTATGTAATGTTCCTATAAAAACACTGTCATAAAAATATGTGAAATGGTAAGGTTTATGGCATTCACAATGTTAGTTAGTCCCGCCATACAAATATGTAAGCTATTATGACTATTGTATAATTTAAAAATATTGTCAACTTTTTCGAAGGGGAGAATATGTTTGAAAACTCTTACTCAAAAATTATCATTATTGATTGGACGATAGATTATTTGTGGTCATGTGGGTAGCAGACGGCAAGATTGATGAATTGGCAATGCCAATTTTCAAAATTTTCCAAATTGAAGGAAATGGAAGTTTGCCCAACCATTAGAATTGTTACAAAACATTACATATAGTTGCCAAAGATATCTTCGAATTTAGAAGAAAACGACACATGAAGTAGTCATACATAATTTTCCAGACATTCTTTAGAGAAACCTAGAAGAGGTGCCAAGGTTAGCCAGCCCAGTACTATCTTTTGAAACGACGGACAGTCAAACAGTTGCACAAAATTTGCCCTTAAGGGCGCCCCCACCGTCCAATAAGTAACTTCACTTTGTAATTTGTGATGAAACCTGATGCTCTTCGTCATATTATTAAGAGAAAAATAAAGTCGTTCAAAGATAAAATTATTATGAGCAAATGTTTAATAATATTAAAAATAATGTTTTCTTACTGTAAGATTTAACTACTATAAAAAGTATTATCAATAAATCCGTTGGTGTTTGGTAAACTTTCCCGCCTGCCAAACCGCCAAATCATGACAATGACTTATCTGGACGTTTCCGTTGAAATCAAGGACTATTGAGGGTTGCCCGTAGTTTTTTCGAATAAGAGTTACATGGTCAGTGAATTCGACTGATAGATAGGCCGCTGAGAGCAGCATTTCGAGCGACAGAACGTGAGAGACGTCGCATATATGACATATAAAAGTTGATTATGCAAGACTTCAAGTTCAACGTTGTGCAATGCAACTGCAACCCTACTTACAGTGTCATGCGTGGACTCCATTTCACTTCAATACCCGCCAACTTTCCCCAAAAGAATCGATCATTGAATTGCAAAAATAGTGCTCTTATATCTGGGTTCGGGTCAATTAGTTCCCATCTTTCGTCAACGATCGAAACAGGCTGGGTCTTACTGTTGCGGACGTCATCGTATGTGCTTTGAGTCGATGATGATGGCTCCGGCGACCGGCCTAATCTGTCTGCAGATTCCCGGTCAAACTCTTCCTGTAACAACCGAGCCAGTACTGCGTCACTGTCATAACTCATTTTTTGATATCACCGCACATCACCGAATATGAAAGAAATCGACGTTTTCAACAGCTGATCTTGTGACATAATCTGTACCCTGTGTGTTGTTCCTGCAAATCAGCTGTCACTGTACCAGGAAACTGAGATGACTCAGCAATCATAACACAAAGTCAACACTCAAGCCTCGAAAATTAATTGTGATGATATGAATAATAAACGCGAAACAAACACATCAAATGTTAAACACACTTTATTTGAATGTATAATTGCTCAAGTCATGCCAAAAGGTTTGATTTGTATAGGCAGATTTAGTGATATCGAATTGAATGTCTGTCTGATAATATCAAAATGAGTATCGATGCTGCTAACCCGGATGTACTCATGTTGTACGTGAGACAGCCTGAACTCGGACCCAGGTAAAGCACTACGTCCTCGCGTCCTCAGTCGTGCGAATTATACAAAGACAACACCGTTCTTCGTGAACATTGCACATTGAAATTCTAGTGTAATGTAATGTAACTCAGGTAACACAATTATGACAAACCGCGAACGTGCAGACCCGAGTATCTTCACAAAAATCCCACCTCAGTCACAGGAGAAGAAAGCGGGGCAACTTGATGAAGCTCAGCTGAAACAGTTCTTCGAAGAGGTTAGTTTCTGTGATAGTATAAGTTGCTGCACTTTTCCTCAACGGAGGGCCGAGGGGAACCATGAAATTTGTGATGGTTGAGTATGTGTGATGGTGATTGCCGATGGTCATCCAAAGAAATAAAATGAGTGTTCCACAAATTTTAAACAAAGGGCAAAAAAGGGGGGAGGGGCGGAAGCTATAAACCGTGTCTAGATTCCACTCAGCTCAGGAAGATTTCATAAATCACGGTGCCAAGGGCGTGTAGCTTAAAAAAACACAAACCAAATTCCCTATGCTTAATACTACAGGTGAAAACATGACCATGTTGTGGAACATTTCAAAGCATACCCACAGTTCACATCATCAACTGGTATTTGTAAGGAATTGTTATTCTCAGAAATAACGAACTATCAAGATTTTATTCAACCATGTATTGGCACACTTGATTGATGCCAAGATATTGTATATATATCGATCTGAAGGCCAGATAAACCCCGAGATAACATCACAAACCCTGAGATAAACATCATTTATACCGGTGATATCGCATCTACGAGTGATTCAATGCACAGGCAGGGTTTAATTCAATTTTAACTGATAATATGTGACCCAACGCTGTTTTTCAAGATTGTTGTACAGTGATGTCAAAACTTTGATAACCCCTAATGTAAAGGTTCTTTTCTTATAGTGGCATATACTTTATCAGCTTTTATCTCTAAATGCCACAATTTTAGACGGCAAATGACTAACCCAAAAAGTCGTGTCAACAAGAACTATAAATGCCAGAACCAGGGACAGAGGACTGCCGCTTTAACAGTTAAAATAGATTTATTTAGGACAGCCCTTTTCTTATTGTATTTGGTCACGTGTAATATTGACATTATGTGTTTCTGTTCATCCCAAAGTTACTGCTATTCTCCATTAAACTTTATTCTTGGTAAATTTGAGACACACGTTACGCGAACAGTATGCAGGGATGTAGAAAATTTTGGTTACAGATGGCAAAAATAAAAGTACAGGTGGTTACAAGTAGTATATGTGCACATAAAATTTATGCAAAATGTCCTGATTTTTCACTAAATCTAAATTTTCACAGCTGGCAAATTTTAGCTGACAGCTGGTTATTTTTGCCGGCTATTTTCTACATCCCTGGTCTGTGGTAAGAAGTTCTAGCAAACATGGTAGGCAGTAATGTGTTGCCAAGGTAGCTATGTTGTGAATTAAATGACAAATTTAATTATCGTCATGTTGTGGTGCAAATCATATAAGTGTGTATATGCATTTACCTTGAAATTGATTGCATTCTCATGTGTATCTCTCATATGGATAAAAGTGATACTTTTACAGAGAGTGTCTATATGCAAATCCAGTATTAGCAAATTTAAAAGTCACCCGTGATAGTCTGATGAAGGGCAATTGATTACTGCAATAAATTGTGCCATGCAAAAGTTTAGAGACATGACAGTCGTCCTTATTGTACCTTTCTGGGGGGTTTTCAGGTCATATCATTAAATGGTCTCTCAGATCTACTTTAACTTCCCTAAATTTTGTTTGTGCTTTAACCTGTTCACTCCAATGCCTTGTAAACAGGTCCACACTCACCTTTCGTAACGATAGCTTTTTGGCAAACCCATGGTGATGAAAGGGTTAACCCTTATTCTGCCAAGTTCATGTTTCACCATCAGGTCAAGTGGGTTAAAACTAGTGAAGCAAGATAGTCCCATATGGAGTGTTTTATAAACCCTTTTCCTGCCAGACAGTAATAACTGTATCACTTCCCCATCAGCCAAGTCAGTAAAAAGCGGTATTGAGCCAAAACATGACGTATTTTCACCCACTTGGCTTGGTATGTTATAGCATCTTTTGTCCAAAAAAATCAACTTTACAGTATTATGTTTTCAACAGCCTTCAAATGTACAGTATTATGTTAAAATACATCATATGGAATACGTTGTGTTTCATTAATTTTAACCATCTTGGCCTGGTGGTGAATATGGACTTGGCAGGAAAAGGGTTATAAAGACTTGAAGATTTAGAAGACAAAGATACTGTAAACATGATTTTTAGAGACTAAAGCTGCTGTAACATATCACCAAGCCCAGTGGGTGAAAATACATAGGTTTTTGGTTCAATACCGGGTACTGCTTTTTACTGACTTAGCAGATGGGGAAGTGGTACTTTCTAGCAGGTAAAGGGTTAAAATGGCCATTTATGTTGGGAGGTATGGCTCAATGATTTGGTGCTCTGTGAATTAGTGCACTTTGACACATTCACCCTCATAAAATTTTAGCAAATAACTTCCAGTTTACAGCTGAGCAGCAGAGAAGCAAAATCCTGCTCGACCAGGTAGTAAGTAAAAGCAGCAAGTTTCATCATACCTTCACATTTCATTGCATTGATGCTATGTCAGATCACTCTAGTGCCCTTCAAATGTCAAGGTGATGGCATCACTCTCTAAAAAATGGGGATTTGCATTGGTTCTTTTAAATCACAATTTGGCAGACACTTGTAACATTATTCTCATGTTTGAAGCAGCTGCATCCGCTCACTGGCAAGTACAGAGTTTAAGGTCAACGGCAATAAATTGTGAATAGAAACCACAAGACTCCTTCAATAAAGCCTCTTGAGACCAAGGAGATGTGTTTTTCCCCCGAGCTACAGGCGATGGTCCTTTTGGTGGTCCTTTTTTTTCTGTCTGAAGTGTCTGTTCACGTGAGTATTTATCAAATGTTGGAATGGTTGAATGGATAAAGATAAAACCATATGAGGTTAAGTGAAGTGTGTCCTATGTCTGTCTCCTTGGGAAACAGATGTTTGGCAGTTTCCAGGACTCCGGCAGTTATTGTTAGATCACAGTATTATGCACAAACACAATGACGTCTTGTGTGGATCATTTCCGTTGTTTGTTAATTACAGAGTTACCGTTGTGTAATGTCATCCTGACTGAAATTCCCACATATACGGTTGGTAGTGCTCAGTTCACACCTTTCCCTACAGTTTCATTGAGACTCGATATTCTGGACCAAGACATAATTCTGGTATACAAGAGAGTAGAAATCCACCTATCTGTCAGTCAGTTCTGGAAGATGGTGTAACAGTTCGCTTCAAAAATTGTAAACACAATTTGCATTGCATCATGGGAATTTTTTATACATTGTACGCAGAATCAAATGAAACCTGCTGTAGTATAGGCGCTGATGTTGACTTTCACATATTACTCAGATGCACAGGTATGGTGCAGATTTTAATGGCTGCATTGTTCCTGAATGTAGCATTGCATGCATGACTTGCTTTGCTGCAGGTAGAAATTTAGACAAACTGTGCCTGTTTTTTGTGCCAATGTTTTTTTTCTACCACTCACCATTGGATTTCTTGATACAATTATTTTTGTGGGTTTTTCATCATGAGATAGTGTGTAAAAAAGCCATTTTATGTCAACCTTGTGTCAGGTATTCCTAAAATCCCTGGTAAAAAAAATTACACAAAAGCAGAATTTTTATACATTTGAATGATAGCATACATTATGTAGCATCATTTGGAATCAGTTTTTCAGATTCACTTTCAGCATATTCTTTTCAGTTTGTGATCTAGCAGTAACAAGTCTGTCCCAATATATTGAATCAGTTTCATGATTGTGTCTTATGAAGTGTACAATGGCACTGTATGATGTCAGAAATGCTATAGAATACAGTTTCTCTACAAACTCTGTGTAGAGACATCTGGTGTCATTTGTCTCATGTCATTCTCTATGCTCAGTAGGGTTTTTATCAGTACTTTGGCACAGCTTAGGGCTGGTTTGTTTATAATTAATGCTACCTCTGCCTTGGAGAGTGGAAGTTTGTCATTCCCTTTGATTTCCAATTCATAGAGTCGTGGACTGCATATTAGGACGGGTCGTCCTTGCCACTTTCTGGTTAATTTGCATTTGAGAACACAAGTGGCACACTTTTCAATGTTTGAAGGAAGTTGATATTGTTAGGAAGAATAGCTCATGACTGGAAAACAAACAGAATGTATACAACGAAAAAATCCACAAAACGTTTTACGGCAGGTGCTGTGCTATTGTCGACAGAGCCATAAACACTTGAGATGGAAGGACATAAACATACAAAATCGCTCATCATTTCTTTGTGTTGAGATGTTGACATGCAATATAGTTGCAAAAAAAACCAGCCCAACAATTGCTCATTGATGAAGGCTTGAGGGCCACGAAAGTAACTGATTGAAAGTAAATAAGAGTATATAAAGAAAGCACTGCCAGGGTTGTCGCCCTGTCTGACAGCTGTGAACATCAGGGAACACAGAGCCACCGAAACTTAAGGACATCCATTGTGTCAATCTACTTCAGGAGTCATTGGGGAGAATAAGATCATCATCCTTGTGTATACATGCTTTTGAATGGGATTGGATCGATTGAACCAAAATTTCTTTTGTAGTGAATGAAATATTTTGTCAACAAAGTCATAGAACTACTCCATTAAAATCCTAGCCGTTGAATTGAGAAGTTAGTCAATCAAAATACAATGGATGGTTTAGTTTACAAAAGATTAAACCTTATTCCTTCAAAACAAACTGGTTTGCCTGAAACTTGTTACAAAACACTGTTGAAAAGCAAAGACTCTTGGTGTACAATCCATGAGGCAGATAATTTGGGCCTAGCAGCTCCTTTTATGAATACCAATTGAGAATATGAAGCGAGATGAGAATGAAAAATCATGTAAAAGTGTAGGGTTATAAATACTGAACTTGTTTAATTATTATCATTTATGATATGAGCTTTTAAGTAAATTTGCACTGTATACTGGACACATACCTGTGCCTGGAGGTAACAGATCATAAAGCATACAAATGTGCCCATACCAGAAATGAACACCAATATTGCTTTTCTTTTTTATCAGTAACGGGGATTGAAGACAGTGATGTATGTCGATCTTCTGACCCATATAATCCAACATTTGCAATAATACAAAATTGATCACAAAGATAGTGCCTTTTTCTTCTTTGTAGACTGGTATTGACAAACAGAAAATTCACATTGTGTACATCAAATTAAACTTGTGACTGTCAGTCTAGAAGCAGTGTATTTTAGCTTCTTTTACATATATCTTCAATGGCTCTTATTTGATTTCTTCAAGTAAGTTATACCACCCATAGAATCTGCTGTTAAACTTCACAAACTGTAAATTGTTGTAACTTGTTGTAAATTGTTGTAAATTAAATACCCTATGGAATCTGCCATTGAACTTCACAAACTGTGCATTGGGTCATATACATTAAAGAGGCACTCCCACTTGGTAACATTTTAAAACACATTTTTTTAATGCCAACGGTCGATATTTGACGTGGCGACTCCGCGCGGATCGCGAGATATCGGTAAAAACATGTCATTTCCCGAGCGTATTTTTCACATCCCGAAGTTTTCCGATCGTTTCTGGTTATGACCCGAAATCCCCCGAAAGTGTGTTGTTGTGCTGATTGACGATATTCTAAGGAGTCTAAAAACGTTCGAATGACGCAATTAATTTACATCCTACTGCGATGACTTTATATATATCATTATCAATACCTTTACCTCTGGTAATTCTTTTTTAAAACTTCTCCTTAGTGTTTGTCGTTTTCATTATTCTCAATCAGTTGTATTAAATTTATAAACTATACCACATAGATATCAGTTTTTACGTGTAAAATATAAGTTGCCTCTGATGACTACATTTTGTCATCTGCCACACAGTTACGCGTGGTTCGATACATAGCGGCCGCGGCATGTGGTATGCGCGCATACCACGCGGCGGCCACTATGCATACTATGTATCAACTCACAGTCCCTCGTGGAGGGACTGTGATCAACTGCACCTATCTGTGCTAGTCACAGCAAACTTTGTTTTTCGTTTTTTTGCCGAGTCAGTAGGACTCGGCTTTCTCCCATGGGACATGACCGCTCACCGACGCGAGTGGTACTGCTGTGGCGTACAGCAGCGTCAGCGTAGACTCGTACTCCATAGCTTAGTTGACAATGGCCCCAGTGCCGAACGTTCTATGTTCGGAAGCTGAATTCAGGTGGGCCACCGGAATTCAAACTTTAACTTTTTTGAGGACATGTTTTTATCGATATCTCGCGATCCGCGCGCAGTCGCCATTTCAAATATCGACCGTTGGCATTAAAAAAATGTGTTTTAAAAATGTTACAAAGTGGGAGTGCCTCTTTAAAATGTAAATAAAAATTACATCCAGTGTATGATTATATCACATGAAATTCACCAAATACTACTTTGGACTTATTTACAGCCTGTCATAAAAAGTAAACTCAGAGACTCAGAGACTGTTCCCATAGTTCAGACACCAGATGACACCACATCCATGTTGTGTCATTTTAAACACATTCTAGCTACACAAAACAAAACTAGGAAATGTTATTTTAACATGTGTGAGATTACTCTAAAACAATTTTTTTTTATTTTAATAAATATTTTCCATGTTTTCTTACAGGGTTATACTCTCGTTCCTGATTTTTTTAGTCGAGAAGAATTGCAGCCTGTACGAGATGCGGTGGCAGACTGTGTGGATAGACTGGCAAATAAACTCTATGATGCTGGAAAAATCACTAGTAAGATATTTTAAAATGAATGACAACAGCTGTTGTTTTACTATTTCAACAAAACTGTATGTGAGGACCCGATGTTTTGCTCAAAATCCTATCACTGTATACCCTCCAGAACAGTTTTGTATGGTATTTAGGCAGCATACCACTTGTAAATAGGTATTCATGTTTTAAATGCAAAATCATTAAATGTATTTGTCATGGTCAGTAAAATAATGTAAACCTTCTTGTTGCAGGATTTTTATAACCAAACTTCTGATAAATGCTTTTGGCTGAAATTATGTTATGAAGATGGTGTCTGTCATCATTATTTTTCATTCTTCAGAAACCTCAGTCACACCTAGGTCTATTTGTCAGAACCCTGAGACACCCTGAGAGTGAGGTCAACAATGTCAATGTTTAACCCTGCTTACAGACATTTCAATATGAAGAATATGACACAATTTCTTGAATCTAATAGAAAGATATGCTAATAAGCTAATGATAGCTCCTTCAAAGTACAAAATTCAGCAAACCAGACAGAAATGTGTTCATTGAAATACATTCAATGCTTGTTCGACATCATTTTAGTTCATTATTGATTTGCAGAAGATAGCTATTTCATGAGGGTACTACATTCCATGAAGCTGAAAATGGCAAAACTGGCCACTTTTCCCCCTCAAAAGCTGGCATAAGTCATCAGATGTTCATGTGCAATAATACTTACGTCCTATGAAACATGCACATAATTTATAAAGCATTTTTATGTAGAATCACCTAGCCAGCAGTGTAATAGTCGCGCCAGCAGCTTACTGACTACACATGCACAGAGTCATAATATACTATGCGAGTAACCGGAAGTGTACCTGACTTTCATTGGCGCCGCCATGTTTTTTTTGAGTGCTCTTAAATAAATACGAAATGTGCAAAGTGTTATTTTATAACACGCCATTAATAAAATATATCTCTTTTATATAGCCAGTAAGTATTATTATCCACCACGTCACTGATACAAATATAGTAACTATCACACCTAAAAGATAGGAAAAGAGAGAAAACTGTCATGCATATAAACGAGGACATACGCAAAGAATGCTGGGATTGAATTTGGAAAGCGCCCTCTGTGTCAATAACTAGATACTAAAATTGTCAGTTTTCAGCTTGCAAGTGGAAGTTGGGCGGTGCAGTTTCTCTTGCAATGATAATGATGGCACAATACGTCCGTTGTTAAACACAATAGGGAGTTATCATGATAAAAATTGCCAATTATTATCTCCAACATTTTTAAACATTAAACAGAAGATCCTGCAGGGTATTGTGTACATGAACTGTTTTCATCAGAGGGTAAACTTGGGTAAATTGGGCATAGTTGTTGTACAAACGTATATAGTAAGTAACAATTAATTCTATTTTACCATTTACTATTAGTATTATGAATCAATACAAATAACATTTCCAATCTAATAACCCCTGACGCGACACCAAGGGCTGAGCCCTATATAATATTAGCAATAATTGCAAAGGTAATTCCATCACAACAGTAACAATGGTAGTTTTCAAATACCACATGACTGTATAAAACAGAAAACCTGTGCTTGCTGACTTAATAACCTGTTAATGAAGAAGAAATTTCACCTTTGTCTGTAATTAAGAGAAACATCAAGATGCTGGCCTGTTCAAACGGATGACGCTGATTGAAAAGCAGTTTCCAGGGGCTGCAGTTTTGCTGCACAAGACTGGCTGGCTCCCGCAGGTTTGTTCTCTCATCTTACTATCATTATACATACTTTGCATGCAATGATTTTAGTCCGGTAAAGTCGAACACTACTGTGGTATTTTTAAGTCCCCACAGAGAAAGTATGGGGGGACTTATAGATTTGGTCGTGTCTGTGTGTCTGTACGTACCTCAGTGCGTGCATACATCTGTTCATACAAATTTTTGCATCTAAATTTACACTCTTCCAAGAAAATAGGTCCTGCTACAGCATAGACAGCTATCAGCAGCACTACAGAATGACCCTGAGAGGGTGAGGCATCATAACTTTGGAATGTTTCTCCAGTTTTGATCGCCAAAAGGAATATGGCTTTCCCCTTATCTTCAGTATTTCTAAGTCATGTAGATCAAACAACTTGTAGTGAAATTCATTAATGAAAGACACAAGTTTGGTTATAAGATTAGAATACAAAAAATGATTACATTTGATATTCTACTCCTATTGACATAATTTCTTGTCTAGTTGATCACAGTAGTGGCAATATTCTTGTTATATACATATCATACCAGTATATTTTTGCACACACAGGCTTTCCGAGATCTCTGGTCTGATCAGAAACTTTTGAATGTTGTTGAGCAGTTCATCGGTACTGAAATTGCCGGTCATCCAGTGTGGAACTTGCGTGTAAAGGTAACAATATTTCCTACGCAACAATATTTCCTACATTAGTTCTTTCTCAATGAGTATTCTTACTTCTTTTTGCTTTGTCTTAGACACAAAAGATATATTTGTGCTTCTTATTTAAAGCAGCTTCCAGTCCAAGCCATTGGCATTTTATGTCGTTTTAATTTTCGATGTTCAGTATCAATTTTGATCTGCTAAATCGGAATGACTTTGCATGGTTTTTCAAATTAAATGAAATTTTTTCCCTCAACAGCATTTCATGGTCAATATTTCCTGTAGATGATTGTCAGCCTAGTAGACAACCACAACTGAAATAAGATGATTCATGCACAATACTTGTCACGGATGATGTTTATACATGGACAGAGTTTGCAACCATCAGTTTCTTTGCTCTGAAATATAAAATTCATCATTTCACCAACATTCCATAATGGCGATATTGGAAATTATCAGTTCTGTGATGTTCTGGTCTATTCAAATACGTTTCTACAATTTTTCCCATCATTCCCAACATGCTCCTCATGCGCATCCATTTAGGAATCTGGCTTTGCTTAACTCACATTCAATAGCACCGTTACCTGTACAGTGTCTATTTTAATATTTCAAATCCCTTGGATGATTTAAAATGTAGAAAGACAAAATTTCAAGTGTGTGCATTGTAGAAAATTTGGCAGACATATCAGTGATTTTAACCCTTTGACTGCTGTAGTTTTTCCCAACAAAATTTTAATGCAATATTTTACCAATTTTTTGAACTTTTCTGTAAGTTTTTCATAATTTTGGACCAAATTGATATCACATTTCATTGGCTACAGTTTTTCATCAAAATTTTGGCAAAAATCATAAAAAATTGACTGTGCTATATTTCATAAAGGTGACAAAAATAGGGTTAACACAACTTTTTTTCACAGGTGCCTCAAAATGAAGAAGCAACAGTGCCTTGGCATCAAGGTGATTTGCACAAATCAAACATTGATTTCCATCAGTAGCAAGCAAACTTAAACATCAATTCATCAGTATTTACCCTGTTAAAGTAATATAAAATGCATTGGCGTAATTGGTACCATTTGACAACATGGCGTAATTTGTACCATTTGACAACATGGCTTAATTGGTACCATTTAGGGTGAGTGGGTTGCATGTACATCTTAACAGTAAGTAGAGAAACAAGAAAGTGATTGTGAGTTTGTGTTAGGTTGGGTATGTTGGCTTGAGTACCTTAACTGGTGTCAATAGAGTGATCACTAATGTGCTGGAATGAGGATTGTTATGTCCAAAGACAGTATGACGCAACCATGTGCGTTTTGTGCTCAGTTCTAGATCACATCGAGGATGCAACATGAATAATGCAATCTTTTTCTGTGAACACCTCAGATGATACTCTGTCTCAATGTTCTGTTTTAGTCTTGGTACAATATGAATGTATCACACAGTGCAGCTGGGACTCTGTAGACAGTTGCTGGTGTCTGGCAACTCAGTGCAATCCCATTGAACTCTGCCAGAGTGATTTGCTCAGAAGTTACTATTACCAGGCTCAGTGACTGTGTACAGTCTAGGATGAGTGGAGCAGGTGTATTCAGGGTGCGTTGAGTGGAGTGGGGGGTGTGCAGGGTTGAGTTAGGTGGCCGTGGATGTGTGCCAGCTGTAATGGTTTTTGTGCAAATGGTTAAGTTGAATCAGCTTGCTGGGTCGATTGGTTCAAGTGTTAGGTGGACTGTCCTAGGTACCGTTATGTTAGGGTAAGCTGTGGAGACATAGCCCGGGGCTAATAATGGGTGTATTTGGTTGGTAGCTCTGAATTGTTTTGTTGAGTTGAGCAAATGACACTGCGCTTGGTTGATTTGGTGAGGGACTGTGTTCAGTAGAGTGTAGCTGGTGTTTTTTGTAGAATTGAAGAGCTGGCGTGTTAACTTGAGTTTCATCGGTGTATGCCAGGTTAAACGGTGATTGTGCTCGGTTGAGTGGAATTGGTCTTCTTGGATGTGGAAAACTGAAATCGGCGATATTCTGATGAGACTAAAATTGGCTAGCAGACTACTGAAAAGGGAAAGTGGAGGTTATTTGATATCACAGTGTTTCCTTAGATAAGCTGTTAGAATCGGTGGATGTAAAGCAAATATTATCTTGGCAGATGGATTACAAAAGTAAATGAGAATGTATGGTATATATAGCTTGCATGGATTTCTAGTCAAAATTGTAAATAAGGGACAGCATGTAGGGGTTTGCAGATAAAAAGAGCTTATCATTTTAAATGCATTAGTGTAAGTAAAGCATACCAGACGGTACAGATACTGGAAATGCTGTCTTCAGCTTTTAGCGACACAATACACCGATAACATTCATCATAATTAATGGCATAGTGTAAATAAATGGTATGACACTAAGTGCTTTTACGTCTCATGGCAGATGCTACCTTTAAAACACTCGGTTAGAAATTTCCAGGGTTACGGCAACTTGAAAAACATTGAGAGATATAGAACGGCTTTTATAAAAAGCGGTTGTGCTCAAATTTTGGTTTGATATTACATTTCTTAACATACATTGTCATTTGACTGTTTTATTCATATTTGTCTGTTGCACTGGCAGGTGAATGGGACAAATCGCTCTAATATTTTTGTTCTATTTCAAGTACCTGTAAATAGTCTCTTAAATATATTTTGATCAGTGAAAAACAGGTCTTGCAATTGTTAAAAAAATGTCTATGCAATAAGTGTGTGTGTGTTTAAGCCGTTTGTAATTTGCTAGTCACTACGACAGAAATAAGCTCACACATACACTATTCCACCCCATTCAGATATGGCTGGATTTTGTGCTTGACTCATTTTGTTGATCACATCCAAAGCCCAAAGTAATTATTAGATGAAAGTTACATACAACAACACTTCATGGGATAAAAACACACTTTTTGTACGCCAACAACAGCGTGTCTCTGTCTGCCTATTTTCAGATTCAGCATATTTGGATTCAGATGCACTGAAAGTACTGCAGCCTACAGCATGGATTCCTTTGTTGGATACCAATGAGCACAATGGCTGTATGCAGGTACATGCAAGCCTATAAACTTGTATCTATGCATGTCCATTTCACATTTTACTGCAGTATATCCATCACCTTGAATTTTGCCATGATTGATGATCTAACTATATATCTGATGTCTTTTGAAACATTTTCTTGTTCATTCCAAAGCTATAGTTTTTACTGAAAGGTCGATTGTAGAAGCATGAACTTTTACCGTGCATAAATATTGAAATTTCCATTTATGTCTTTTTACTAGCCCCAAGTACTAGCAAAGGCAAGAGTTTGTAATTGTAATCTGTATCTCTATGTTTTATTCATTTACTTTCCAAAATTCAACAAAACGTCCCTCTCCAATATTCCCAGGGAAATAATCAAATGCCAGCAGATACTCTCTTCAGTTGATGTACAGTGAGTTTGAATCAAAATTTTAATTTCACTAAGTAAGCAACTGTACGGCCTTTTCTTTATACTGCACTAATTATGTTTATTATTCACACAGTTCATGAGTCATCCAATTAAAAGTAATTTTGTTTTGGTTTTGGTCTGCTGGATAAGAGATAGTCTCTGTAGGGAGTTACAGTATTATTATGAAGTGTACAACTTGTAGATAGACATCTCACAGTTCATACAAACAGAGCCACTGTGAAGAGCTCTTGAAGGGCGCCCTCTCGCGATGTGTTCTTTGTTTCTATCACAACTCCGGCCATGCCATGTAGTATTGTGCCTGCTTCTGAAGTGAGTAACCAGTTCAATAATATATACTTAGACTTGTTATTGCATAATTTATCAACGGGAAGAAAATGTGATCATAGAAAGAAAGGGCTGCCCACTCAGTACTTGAAGCCCTCTGGCATTTCTTCCAAAATTAGATTCCATAATATTGTGTTCTCTCACAGGTTGCCAAGGGAGGTCACAGAAGTGGTATTCTTGGAAAGCATGTATGCTGTGCCGGTGGTACCTGGTATGTTGATCTCACCGAAGAAGAAATGGAGAAAACATTGAATGTTAATATGAAGGAAGACATTGTGACATGTGAAGTACCATATGGTGGTGTTCTCTTCATCAATAACTTGATACCACACAGAAGGTTAGTGATACCAAATACTAGCCTTCAAATGGCAACTTGTAAAACTAAATACATTCTTATCTTTTTTGAGTGCACCAGAGAAGATAAAGTATACCGAAAGACAAGACTGCTAAGATGTGTGAAATAGTTCATACATAGAAATACGCACACATGTATTAACTTACCGTACAATACATGCATAAACATACATACATACATACTTTGTACATACACACACACACATACACACACACACATACATTCATACATATACATACATGCATACATATGTAGATACCATACAATTACTGTTGAGACAGTCTGCCGAATGAGACTGCCCACTTAGTTGCTATTAACTCTTGTACATCAGAGCTCTGAATCAAAATATAAACATGTATTACAATGTAGTTTCTTCACACCTGACTCAGACAGCTAGAACATAAAACCAAACGTGAACTGTTTGCTGAATTTGAGAGAAAATCATCCATCTTTGTTTCAGTCTACAAAACTACTCTGAGGACATTCGCTGGAGTTTGGATCTGCGATGGCAGTTACCCCATCTTTCAAATGGATTCTATGGGCTGAAGGGTAATGTGTTGATGAGAACTAAGGAAGATGCAAACCTTGTGATTGACTTTGACTCCTTTGATAAAGTGGACAGACACAAGGAGGCCTGTAAACCCGAAGATGTATGAATTTTACATTACAGTTGATAAATTTCTTTTAATTTTGTGTGACCTATTTGGTAGATAGGTAGACATTGTCCAGATGGTATATGACTGAGACAGTCTGACCAGGGCAAATCTTTCTCTTATCGGCAATTGGTAATTTTTTAGGTGTTGCTACTTGATTTTCTGCCAGTAACTTTCAATTTTTTACGATCTAAGCTTACACCAGTGATGTGATATTATAGTTCCGCATTTTATCATTTCATAAACTGAGATGTATGTCTTACGGGGAGACGATATATGGCAATGGTTAAATAGTGTTAACACTTCCCTTCTGTAGATCACCTTTCTTGTTCTTTCAAAGTTTTTTGAAGTGTTTCAAAATTAACAAACAATTATTTTTTTATTTTTTACTTAGAAGGATGATGAAGCTGAATTTGACACAACCATAGCTGGTCCATGGATGTTGCGCTGGGAAATGGTACACCAGAACAGACACACTGCTAAGCTTCAAGAGGCTTCAGATCCTACAACATGGCACAAAGCATAAATGCCTATGATCAGTAAACACTACTGTACGTCAAAAAAACCATTGAATCAGACTGTTTCTAACAGTCTTACAACTTGCCCACCGAATAAGTGAAATGACTTAAGGTAGAACGCAACTAGGGGCCAGACATTCGGACTCTCAAACTTTTACAATTCATTTTAAAGCTCTTGGTGAAAGAAAACTTTTCTATGGCTTAGTTTTTCGAAATTCAAAATTTTTTATTTTTCTCCATAGAGTTAACACAGGGATGGTGGCCATTTTGAATTTCTAATATCGGTAAATCTTTTGGAATTTATTTCTCCAGTACAAAAATTTGCATGGTGACCCCCTATTTTTATTCTTGATTTTGAAAGAGAATGATTGAAAGATTCCCTGAGGAAAGTTAGAGCAAAAGTTTAAGTCTTTCACTTTCGAGATGCATACTACCTTAAAGAGAATTGTCATTGGATATTGCTTATATTTACTGCATATGGTATTTAAAACAAATTTATTGACACTCCGTGATTCAAAATTTCCCAAATCATTTCATTTAGTTTTCGCAGAAGTGCAAAAAATAGTTTTATCCTATTTAAATGATGATTTAAATTTTTCTTTTAACACCATGCTCTACATTGTGCTATGTCATTTCACTTTTGGTTGAATCTGGCAATGGTTGAGTGAAAGACAGCTTTTGTGCGGAGTGCTATTAGTGAAGACAAAGCTACCATAATACCAGAAGTGTATATCAATCTACAAAAACTAATATAATCAGCACTGTACTATTTGGTGTATCTCTGAATCTTAAATGTTTGTTTTGAATTTTTAGATATTAAATATCTGAATTTTAAATTCACTGTGATGCTGATTTATGTCAATCACAATAAAGATAGCGGGATGCTGAGCATAAAGGTGCATTTGTCTTGTCGTTATTGCGAGACGCCCTCTATGGGTAGTGCCAAGAAATTCTTTTAAGTCCACTGAATAGAATACCTCGACAAGTGAGGACAAGACACCAGCATAAGCTATCTAAAGGTCTTGATCAAAATTGCTCGTAACTAGAAAGAAAAATCAGGATATTGTTTTCAAGTCGGTTCACAGTTAGGTTCTAAAGCATACACAAACCTTATCTTCACAGACGGTAAGTCAGCAAATGTTTCAGAACCGTGTTAACAACAAGGTAAGCAATTACGGCACGAGTTTTTATGAAATCAGAGAAATAGCATGTGACATGCCTTGAGAAAGTCTGAAACCTTGATACATCCATCAATTATGCAGTACTTCTCTGTTTTCATCAGTTATTGCCGAAAATGGACTCAAAAGTAGCCTGATGCCTTGAGGTCTCCCGAGATGTTGTTGGAGTTCTACTCCATGAACTGCTAATCTCGTTATTAGCTCACATTTGGTTATACCAATGTGAGCTTATCGTATAAGCTGAAGTCGATGGCGTCTGTATGTATGTATGTATGTACGTACAGTATGTCCGTCAACATCAAAAACACGCAAACCGCTGCACGTTTCAGCTTGGTATTTGGTGTGTGGATGCATCCTGGGCTATAGATGGGATTTTGTTCAAATGAAGTCTGCGTTGCCAAAATTATGCAAATGAGCTACAAAATGTGAAAATGGTCAAGAATCAATAACTCAAGAACCACTGTTTTGATTGCTTTGAAAATTTGTGTGCAAGTACCTTAGGTGAACCTTATACAGTTTTACGAATATTGTGAAGATATCCTTAATTTTGTATTTTTGCTGAATTTTTTGGTGATTTTTCTCATTTTCAGTAAAAATTATTCTTCTCTGACACTGCCAGCCCAATTGCTGTCAAATTTGGGTTGGATGTTTGCAAGGGTGTTACTCTTCTAATTTGTTGAAATTATGACAAAATTAGGAAAATTACTATTTTGGAGCAATTTTGTCATTTTTGGTCAAAAAATCTTAAACAGTATTTCTTTTTAAAGGCCTGGACACACAACTTTTATATTTGGGTACACAGACGTACAGAGATGACAATAGTTAGATATGTGGAAATACAAATTTGTATTTTTAAGACAATATTGTCATTTTTGCTCAAGAAAACTTGTTCTCAAAATTACTTGTTTGATAGCTTTGTAATTTGGTATAAAGTCCTGAGGGATGTAATTAGATAAAGTGTTGGAAAACCCCCAAATTTGTATATTTTAGGTAATTTCTCAGTTTGTGACCTTAAATGACCCACACCAACCCAGGATATGTTGTGAGACAGTTTCGAAGGCTGTGAACATAATTTTGTCATATTTGGTATCAATTTGTAGTAAAATTTGATCCAGACAACAAAGCCGAGGTGAATTTTTTTTATTGCGGACCAATTTTTGCAACTTTCTATGTAAGACACAAGAACTGATGAGAAATATGGATCCAGGATAATTCCAGATGTCGTAATCACCGCCCACAGTGGAAGGCATTTCACTATCTGTGCTCTGGTTTACATTAGAATGGTTAATTAAAAAATCCCCAAGGTTGTAAATACATTTCCTGTCATCTTGGGCAGCTGGCCTTATGTAATACCAAGTGGTGGAACATTTGATATTCAGGAGGGGGTAGGGTCTAGAAGATTGATGAGGTAGCATTAATTTTATACCAGATGCCTTGTACATGTTTTTGCCCATTCCCACCTTTTCTTTTTATCAAGCCTTCTCTGTCTATTTTTTGTTGTTGACATTTGCTTATGTATTTGAGATCTGCTTGTATCATTGCTATAGAAGTTGATATGCATGTTCCAAAAAATGACCTCCAGTACCTAAGTTGGAGACCTTATTTGCTTTTGTCATTCTTGTTTTTCCTGGTTTAAATATTTCTTGAATGGACCAATTCAAACCGTATGTGAGCACATAGTGTCCTTGACAGTATTTTTCAGAAACCAATGACCAAGCAAAGCAAAACTAGGAGAAAGTGTTAGAATGGTCCGGTTTCCAAGGACATTTTTGTACATAAATTTTGTATTAAATCCAAATGGGCCCTCGTGAGTTGAACGGTCAATGAGTTGTTGAAAAGTAATAGCTCGTATCGAATATTCTATCGATCTACGATCAGAATACGCATTGACACACACACATATAATACCTACAAAGAAACCGAAAACACGTACAGTGATGACATAATGGTAGAATGTTAATTCTATAAGCGTCGATCAGAACACCAATGTATTTCGCATACAAGTGGAGAGACACTGCTTGCACAGGCGTGCTGTTTCTGGGTAGTTTCTATATTAAGTGTCGTTTATTCTACGTTTCGACGTTCTCTTCCGTAGCCTAATCACCAAGGTAAGAAACAGAATTATCCGGCTGCCAAGAAAACTGCACGTTCTAGTCGGAAAATAAACACAAATCCTTCATTGAGTTACCTAGTTAGATGCGGAAGGATCTCGGCTGTCCAAAAAACACACTCATGTCACGATAAAATGACAACTTCAGGAGAAATCTGCCATGTTTTGACAAAACTATAGGCATTTCTGGCGTCCAACGTTGTAATAACGCAACTCATTATCATAATGTACGCCGTCCGCATCGCTGATTGGTCCGTGAGCAACGCCATCAACGGCATCAGACTGAGATGCCACCACTTTCTATGTGAAGACACCGTCCATTATGTTAATAAGTTGCCTTATTACAACGGTGGCCATCAGAAACGCCGATGTTGTCAAAACGCGGCAGATTTCTTCGAAAGTTATCATTTTATCGTGACATGAGTGTGTTTTTTGGACAGCCGAGATCCTCCCGCATCTAACTAGGTAACTCAATGAAGGATTTGTGTTTATTTTTCGACTAGAACGTGCAGTTTTCTTGGCTGGCGGATAATCTGTTTCTTACCTTGGTGATTAGGCTACGGAAGAGAACGTCGAAACGTAGAATAAACGACACTTATAGAAACTACCCAGAAAACAGCACGCCTGTGACTGCTTGCGATGTTTGCGCGTTTTACGTGCATGAACCTACAGAGGCGCCCTCTATCGAAGAGCAATTGCAGTGATGCATAACTGGACATACACATGACCATAGACCTTATTACGCATGCATAGACCTCAGTTTCAGTTTCAGTCTCAGTTTTATAGTTTATTCGCTAATGTATGTTTAAAAGTAAAAATACACCAGAAATCTCATTGGCTCGTGCTCGAAAACACGAGGATCACAATTATTTACAATATATAAACAGGATCAACAAACACCGATAAGATACAAAACACTCACTATGAAAAGTTACGAACATCTGGCTAAAAGGTCCATCCCATTCAGTTGACGGACTGCTGAAGGGTAAAAACTTTTCCTATGACGTTCTGACGATTTTGCTTCAATAGGCGGTAACGTTTCCCTAATTGCAAAAGCGAAAACTGATCAAAGGCAAGATGGGAAGACTTGGCTCAAGTCGGTGACTTTAAAAAAAATAAAATCATTTATAATAGTTTCTCTTCTCTCTCCTATTTCGTGCAAATTAAACCTATTTGGCAGCCCTGGCCAGCGATATAATGGGTCACCTCTGAGTCTGCGCAGTAGTGAGTTAGTTTCTGCCGGATTCGGGTGAAACTTATCCTGCGTCCACTCTTCTCACGCGTTCCACACGAAAATAAAACACAAATCGTCGCGTTAGCTCCACTCAAATCACAGACTTGAACCAAGTCTAGGATGTATACCGCTTTGATTCTAAGGATTCTTTGGACCAAAGCCATTCATGTTTGAAAGTTGCTCCTGTAGGCCTATTAAGTACAACTACCGTGAAAGAAAACGACAACTCCCGATCCGTACTGGCTAAAATTTCGCTCTGTAAGGACACAAATCTCCGTACTGTTTACAATTTCCCTGCTAGGAGACGTTCTCCTCTCAAGTTGTACTGTCTCAAGTCAAAGTCATGTAAAGGAATTAAAAGTTAACATCAACATTTTCAAACTTACGCCAGTCGAACAAAGTCTCCAAATTAGCAGTTTTCTTAATCGTGGCAGCTGTATACAAAATACAATCGTTTAACATTCCGGATAGTCTCTATTTTCTTCATCGGGAGGAAGTCCCCTTTTGATCTAGTTTGCATTGCTGCAATTATTGACATCCGGTGTCAAAAGCCGTACTTTTTTAAATTTTTGATCACGCGCCATATGAAAGGAGAATGCATCACTGGAACTGTACATTTTACCGTTGGGGCATAGGGTCCTCGAGCTCCGATGATGATGATGATGATTAAACATTTAAAAATGAAGAAAAATAAAAATATATTTGGACCCAGTAAAGTTGTTGTTGATGGACTCTGTAAATTTGTTGTTGTTGTTTTTATTATTGTTGTTGTTGTTGATAGTATTTGCAGAAAAGAACAAAGTATGCGCTGCGAAATTCAATACAGCCTAACTATACATGTGCGTTGCAGCCTAACTATAGGCTACTATGCGTTGCAAATTCAATACAGCCTAAAATGTTAGGGAGTCCAATATATTTTTATTTTTCTCCATTTTTAAATATTTAATCATCATCATCATCATCATCAATATCGCTGTATTGAATTTTGCAGCGCATGTGTATAGCATGGAGGTAGCTTACCTCCATGTGTACAGTGAGGCTGTATTGAATTTTGCAGCGCATAATTTGTCCTTTTTTTGCAAATACTATCAACTACAACAACAATAACAACAACAACACTGGGTCCAAATATATTTTTATTTTTCTTCATTTTTAAATGTTTAATCATCATCATCATCGGAGCTTGAGGACCCTTTGGTTGGGGCACCGGAGTACAACGCGTTTTTCTAGATTCAGTGAATTTGCAAAAGGAGTAACACACCGTATCAATTAGCTATTGTGCTGCAGATATATTTGTAGTTTTGATCTCCCGAGATCTACCAGTCTATCTTCTCTGACAATGTTTAATTTTTTTGCAGAAGGACTGGAGAAACATCTTTGAATCGACTATCGCGGAGATTTTCCAACAGCACGGAGATAAATTTCCAACAGGGCGGAGAGTTTCTAACAGCGCGGAGGATTGTCGTTTTCGTCCACACGGTAGTGTTTGCGACAAACAATCGGGCCGCCTACGTACCTTAAGGGAGCATTCAGTTATTATGAGAGGGGCTTGGTCGGAGGATATTTAGGATGGGCCATCATGTAAAATGTGACCTTCCTCCTGATGTCTCTGTCTAAAATATGACCCTGCCTCTGATGCCCTTTTCTCAAAAGTTTTAAACGTGTGGATAACTGTAATAGAACTGCTGACTTTTAGCAAATATGTATAAAGGGACATTTGCTGTAACTTTTGGTTATACTTTTAATTTTCTTGTTCTTCAGACATGTGTATCAAATGCTATCCAACTCCCTATAGCATGTTAGTATGCCGATATTCTGTTGTCAACAAAGTCCATACACGTGTAATGGCTATCGGTATTGTTGACAAATGAATTTTAGTCCGGACTTGCATTTAATTTTCAAAAAAAAAATAAATGCTGTCTGTACATATATAAGACGTGTTAATAAGCTGAATACTCGGCTTTTCACCATACCACAAGGATTTAAACCAGACACTGCAGTTGAAACACAGAACAAACGACACTATAAAATAGCCAAAAAGTCACAGTTAATGGAGCTTTAATCGACATTATACGAATAGTATTGCAGTGACTGCAATTGCAATCCTCATAGGATTGTTGTGAAGTTTCTTTACACAACTCGTTAAGACTTCGCAATCATCATTAACTTAGCCAAATGAGACCACAGTCCCCTGTGATCTATTCCGCTCTGGGACTATGCGCCCCATAGACGTGTGTACATATGCTTTTTTTCTCGCTTATGTACACACGTCTATGGGGCGAATAGTCCCAGAGCTGAAAAGCTCACGAGTGACTGTGCACTCACAGAGAATTCTCCTCTGTTGTCGGCGAGGGCGCACCGCTGGCGGCTTATGAGTTTAACTCATGCCTTCGGCTGGCCTTCGGCACGTATCGGTCATGCCTTCGGCATCCACAACTATAACTTCGACGCTGTGCTTGTGAACGTAATCGACCCACTCGATCCCTGATCAGTCTGCTGATGCACGATCGCGCGGGCCACTGAGAAATAGAAAAGAAAAGGCACAAGAGACTGTCGACAGTCTAACCACGGTCCCTCGAATGTGAATGTGATTGAGGAGGTAAGAACCTGAAAGGCGCGTATTGGCTCGTCGTAGGCTGTACAACCTGCGCGTGCATTCAGGCATGGCATTCGACCCAAACCGTCAATAAGGAACTGCATCAATGACGGTTTGTCTTGCATTGAGTCGAATGCCTGTGCAAGTGACTACGTGTACAATCGAAGAAAAATGAGCAACTACTCAACCGGGAGAGGGAGGGGCACCACCCTGAAAGGGTATACGCATACTCGAGCGCGATCCAAACATAGCACATGGGCATCTGCAGAGTCAATCATATCCCTTTGACCACGGTCCGTGCTTTGACCACAGGCGACGAATAGGTTCTGAGTTTTTCACACTGTTTTCTCTATCATTTTCTCTTCTTCCTTCATGCTCTGAATGATCGGGATAAATAAAATAAATGGTTTATATAACCTAACCTAGCCTCTGTGACTCTTTATTTATTTTACACTCCATTACAAGGACGTATATCTCTCATACACACATGCTGTAATTAATTAGTCAACACAACTAATTATGCTAATCCGTGGACTTATCAGAGGTTGGTCAACATCGGAAAGATAGTGATGTTAATGAAAAAGGAGCCCGTTTTAGTAACCATTCCTATCTTTCGCGATGTTGACCAACCGTAAAATCCCTGATAAGTCCACAGATTAACATAATTAGTTGTGTTGACTAATTAATTACAGCATGTGTGTATGAGAGATATACGTCCTTGTAATGGAGTGTAAAATAAATAAAGAGTCACAGAGGCTAGTTAGGTTAGGGACGGACCATTAGATCTTGGGAGGGGGGTGGTCAAAAACAGAAAAAAAAATTTTCAGAGCAGAAAGTTAGGAAAAAAAAAATCTTCAAACTAGTTTGCAAAATAAAAAAAAAATAAATAAGAAGACAAAGGCGTAAAAAAAAAATCTGCAAAAATCTTTAAAATTTTGAATTTTTTTTAGATTTTACCGACAGTAAGCAACTTTCTGTATTTTTAATACATCCTCCCGCACATTTTTAATTTTAATTTATACATTTAGAGTGACTGTATCCCTTATACTGGAAGTTGTGATTATCTTATCTTTTCAGGACTTTTGTATTCTGATCACTTGAAAATTATGAAATTATAGAGCCTGTTTCCTACTTGTTTCCTGTGTACAAACCAAGCAGGTACACTAGGTAAAACATTGAAACTATGGTATGGTTGTCAAGACAGAAAGTTGTATTTGCCTTTTAAGATCAAGGTAAACAGATGCAGGCCACATCACTTTCATTTTTTTCACAGCATTTTATTACAATTATGAATGCAAGAATGGGTGAACAAGTAGAAACACGTCAATAATGATAAAACAACATATCAAGTCATTATGTATTATTTTGGTTTTAAAAAGGCATTTTCAATTCTTTTTTCTCAAAAAACAGCCTCAAATAACAACAGCAACACATGTTTTAACATTCAACAATACACTACGTAGAATGCCATCTATCCAACAAATCCCAACACAAAAACATATAAAAGGGTTGAACTTTGAAAGTTTCTCGATAGCAAATACTGAATAAATCTGCATGGTTAATCGTTTTTGTGTAGCAAATTTCAAAGAAATTGGACAAGCCCTTTCAGAGAATACAGATTTTTTGACCATGAATGGCATAAATTGCCAAAACAGACAAATATTGAAATTTCAACACATCTATACACATCAAATCAATTTGGACATGCTGCTACACAGAAATAGATGTTTTGATCAAAAAAGGGCAACAATTGCTCTAAAAACACAAATATGCAATTTCACTATATTATTTAGCTTATTTTAGCTTCTCAGCTTGTCAAAATCAATTGTAAATCATATGAGATATGCATGATGTTTGGTGGGGTGAATGTAGGCATTTCACCACGCAGTAGAAAGGGAAGCCAGGAAACCAAAATAGTCAATTTTCAAAACTATAGGAAGCTACTGAGGAGCAAGAAGACCATGTTTCAGAGGAAGATGTGTAATCCGAAAAAAAATGCCTCCAAAGTGCCACCAAATAACACCATTTTTATCTCTATTTTTCAAAGCTCCAACAGCAGGAGGGGGACACCCCTCCTCACCTCCCCCCGCAAAAATACTCCCCAAGTGCAACCAAATAACACCATTTTAATCTCTATTTTTCAAAAGCTCCAATGGCAGGAGGGGGACACCCCTCCTGACCACCCCCGCAAAAATACTCCCCAAGTGCCACCAAATAACACCATTTTAATCTCTATTTTTCAAAAGCTCAAACGGCAGGAGGGGACAACCCCTCCTGACCTTACCGGCACAAATACTCCCCAAGTGCTACCAAATAACACCATTTAATCTCTATTTTTCAAAAGCTCCAACAGCAGGAGGGGGACACCCCCTCCTGACCACCCCCCGCAAAAATACTCCCCAAGTGCCACCAAATAACACCATTTTAATCTCTATTTTTCAAAAGCTCCAACGGCAGGAGGGGGACACCCCCTCCTGACCACCCCCGCAAAAATACTCCCTAAGTTCCACCAAATAACACCATTTTAATCTCTATTTTTCAAAAGCTCCAACAGCAGCAGGGGGACACCCCTCTCCTGACCTCTTCCCAGTGACCGCTTGCGTGGCCGCTTGTGGTGCTTGGCACCACATGTTTGCCCTCTTTATTTTCAGACAGCGACGAACGAAAAAAAATTATAAATCTGAAAATTTACTCTGAAAAAAAAAATTTGCACAGCTAATCTCAATTGGAAAAAAAAAAATTCAGAAATTTACAATAGTAAAAAAAAAATTTTCACAATCTCATTGTGACCACCCCCCCCTCCCAAGGTCTAATGGTCCATCCCTTATATAAACCATTTATTTTATTTATTCCGATCATTCAGAGCATGAAGAAAGAAGAGAAAATGATAGAGAAAACAGTGTGAAAAACTCAGAACCTATTGGGTCGCCTGTGCTTTGACCCTTCTGATCTGATCATCCATGGAGCCTTCAGTAATTACAGAGGATGGGCCGGGGGAATTTCGCGCACACCTGTACCGTAAAATGTGACCCTCCCCTATCCTCCTGTCTAAAATGTGACCCTCCCCCTTGTCCGACATTCTAAAACTTGCCCGTCCCCCCCCCCCCCAACCACTGCAGTATTCTCCCCAGGAATTAAACTTTTAAGAGTATCATCTAGTTTATATAACAATTGATTCAATTGTTATGTTAGGGACAAATTACAGAGGGGAGGGCTGGTGATTGTTGAGGGACAGTCGCAATTTATCACGCAAGAATTTTTAAAGAGATATGTTATTTCATACATTTGAGGGAGGGTAACCATATTTTGTGCAACTATTAAAGAAGGCAAGATGTGGCTGATTTAGTGCTTCATCCAAAAATATCAAATCATAATGCATGGAGTCTATCAGCAGTGTTCATTCAAGGAATGCATTCCATGCTGGTTTACTGTAATTAATCGACGAGTTGGTGGCTTTGAAATGTGTCCTTGATACCCAAGCTAATTCTGTGTTCTGTACGTGAGTTGTGTCCATCTCATACACTGAGTTGCGGTACCTAGGTGAAACACACTGTATATATTATTGCCTGAATACATGGGTTTATGTGCCCAAGAGCAGGTGACAATTTGTCCGACGCCAGGAGGGCAAATTGTCTCCTGTTGCGAGGGCACACAAACCCATGTATTCAGGCAATAATATTTTTATTACATGCCTCTTCACAGTTGATGCTATAAATATGATATTTAGGGTAGGGCATTCTCAAGCAATTTTACCATTATCGACCAGCATCAAATGGATTTTAACGAAAGTCAAAATAGCGGTGCGTGCACGGATATTTTACATCTAGCGTAAAGTGTGTACCTTGACGTCGAAGAGCTTCACTGGACCGGGCAATCATGGAAACCGGTCAGTACATCGTTCACTGGCCTGCTAACTCTCCGGATGTTCCTATTCAAATCAATTCATAATTTTGCACTCACATCGAGGCATGTAATAAGCTTGTGGATAATGTGTACGTATTTTGTTGGTGATTTCCTATTCAGGAAATATCACACGGACAATCAAAGTTTTGGCCATAAAATCAGCTTCTGTCAAAAGTGACCCTACCCCAAGATAGGTCTGTAAAAAGTGACCCTCCCCCTTGAACTGTTTTCTAAAAAGTGACCCTCCCCCCAATTCCCCCGGGCCCACCCCACCACCTGTAATTTCTGAAGGCTCCCTAAAAAAGGGATGGGTCATCCAAGAACCAGATAAGTAATACACTGATACGTTTACATGTTAATACAACCTATAATTCAATTTCGATTGCTTACAATATCATTCGATTATTGTGAATTTTAACAGTCTTGTTGGTATTTTTTATGACTGACTGTCTAACCGCTGGACTTTGTAGTGCTCCTATATTTTATGGGGCAAGTTGGCAGGGGTGGTGACTGGTGGCTGTGATATCGCAGCGGTGCTATTGGCATCTATCGAACACGCTCGGGTCAAGTGTGGCGGTGATCCTTGACTCGAGTGCGTTGAATAGACGCTACTTACACAGATGTTATGTGGACTGGGTAGTTTGTGAAAGTGTAGTTTATACGACGTTCTGATACATAGCCTTACTATTAAGGTTTTTAACAGACTTGTTTGGTCTGCAAATAAAACTGCCCATTCTAGTTGAAAAATAAACACAAATCCTTCAGTCAGTTACCTCGTTTGATACGGACGGCTCTCTACTGTTCAAAAAACACTCTCATGTCACGAAAAAATTAAAACGTTTGGAGAAATCTGCAGTGTTTTGACAAACTCGGCGTTTCTGGAGTCCCCCATCATAATAACGCAACTCATTTTCATAATGCTGTCCGCATCACTGATTGGTCTGTGAGTAACTCCATCAATGGCATCAAACAGAGATTTACCACTTTCTATGTGCAGATGCTGTATAGAACAGGCAGTTTTATTTGCAGGCCAGACAAGTACGTTTCATACCTTAGTGGTAAGGCTATACGTATTTTATGAGAACGTCAGAATGTAGCAAAAACTCACAGCATATAACTACACTTTCAGAAACTACCCAGTCTACATAACGCCTGTGCACCACTAGCACATCTGTGATATCACAGCTAGGGTACTGGCTGAGGTATCATTGCATTGACATGTAATGTATGAGCGTAAAGTTGTCGTCATCCTCAGCCTCAGGGGTCATGCGAAAATGACTTAATCTGGTTTCTTGACCCATTTCTACCACTGGCTGCGCTGCTGACGAAAATAGGGTCAGGTATGGGCTATTGTAAGCATGGCTATCATTGGTCAGTAGTGCGAGTGCAGTGATTGCATTGAATTTATTTCCAACCTGGAGCTACCGGTACCTTCGAATTTAAATCTCGTTGTTGTATGCCCATAGAGTCATTTTTAGTCCCCACGGACACCGTCCGGGGGGACTTATAGGTTTGGTCATGTCCGTGCGTGTGTGCGTGCGTGCGTCCGTGCGTGCGTCCGTGCGTGCGTCCGTCCGTTCACGCAGATATCTCAGAGATGCCTGGAGCGATTTCATTCAAACTTGGTACAAGGATTAATTCATATGTCATACAGATGCACGTCGATTTGTTTTGTGATACGATCCAATATGGCTGCCAGGCGGCCATTTTATTACAATTTTTTCATGTACAGAGCCATAACTTAGGCATGTTTCAACTGATTTTATTCAAAGTTGGTACAAGGACATTGACCAATGTCATAGATATGCACGTCAATTTTTTTTGTGATACGATCCAATATGGCCGCCATGCGGCCATTTTGTTACGGTTTTTTCATATACAGAGCCATAACTCAGGCATGTTTCAACAGATTTTATTCAAAGTTGGTACAAGGACATTGACCTATGTCATAGCTATGCACATCAATTTGTTTTGTGATACGATCCAATATGGCCGCTGTGCGGCCATTTTGTTACGATTTTTTCATGTACAGAGCCATAACTCAGGCGTAACTCAACCGATTTTATTCAAACTTGGTACAAGGACATTGACCTATGTCATGCACATGCACATTGATTTGTTTTGTGATATGATCCAATATGGCCGCCATGTGACCATTTTATTACGATTTTTTCATGTCCAGAACCATAACTCAGACATGTATCAAGCGAATTTATCAAAGTTGGTACAAGGAGATTGACCAATGTCATACATATGCACATTAATTTGTTTTGTGATACGATCCAATATGGCTGCTGTGCGGCCATTTTGTTATGATTTTTTCATGTACAAGCCATAACTCAGGCATATCTCAACGAATTTTAATCAAATTTGCTACAAGGACATTAACCTATGTCATACATATGCACATTTATTTGTTTTGTGATACGATCCAATATGGCCACCGTGTGGCCATTTTATTATGATTTTTTCATGTCCTGAACTACAACTCAGACATGTATCAAGCGAATTCATTCAAAAGTATTTTTATCACAGACCTAATGAAGAGGACTCTATCCTCTCTGAGGACCTGTAATCAAAGTACCCATTAACAAGTGGGGACTGTGTCATCAACGATGACTTTTATCTCCATAGTTTCCTAAACCACGCATCCCATGTCAACATTGAATGAAAACAAAAAATCATTTATTTTTGAGTCTTTGCCGTACATGCCAAAGTTCACCATGGTCACCAGGTCATGTCTTAGAAATAAAGCATAGACGATGATCGTCATTTCAGCACTAAATACCGATAGGAGAACAGAGTTGGAGACTTAAA
Source organism: Ptychodera flava (assembly GCF_041260155.1). Classification (NCBI taxonomy): domain Eukaryota; kingdom Metazoa; phylum Hemichordata; class Enteropneusta; family Ptychoderidae; genus Ptychodera; species Ptychodera flava. Next base: position 15,065,707 of record NC_091941.1, read on the forward strand.
AGTGAAGCCATACAAACAACTTCAACGTTCAATGTTTTTGTCATCTCATTTTTCCGAGCTTGCCATGCGCTAACTGTACAGATGTGCTAATCATGTGATCTTGTCAGGTGACTGTGCTCATTAATGTGCAGTCAAAATTTTGACTGAAATATTAGCCCCTACATGACCCTATTTTTGTTAGCAGCGCAGCCAGCGGTAGAAATGGATCAGGGAACCAGGCTAGAAAATGAGTATGAGGATGACACTACAGCATCAGCTTCACCGGTGTCAGATCTTATTATTCCTGACTGCTTCTGATGGAAGTGTAAAAAGGACTGTAAAAATGTGCTGCAAGTAACAGTTTCATTTCACTTTAAATGTTTATCAATTAACACCATAGAGTTTGTATTTCATAATATTTAGTAACCTCTCCCCTTACTATTCGTTTTTCATAATGTAGTTACAACATTATTAGTCCGTAAACTTTGAATGCTGTTTGTTCAATAGGTTGACTTTTCAGGCCTCAAGTCATCGTTATACAAGTTAATTGTTTATATGTCCTCTAAATAATTAGAACTTTCACATTGCTTCTCATGGTGATGATTTTTACACATTTCTGACCATGGATGCCTTTTTTGCACCAATTTTCGGAAAATCTTAACACAAGAAATGACAGGACACCAACAAACACATTCAAGGATCATGGACTGATGTACCAACACTACCAAAACACCAGTCTTTATGAGATATTCTACTGATAAAATATTACCGTGAACCAGTTTTACAATTCAAAAGAAAGTTGCAAAAGAACAGAGTTGTTATTTTTAGCTCGCATTTGGTATATGTATAGCAAAGAGAGGTTATCTTTTGCAACCATTTGCATGTCTGTATGTATGTATGTACATATGTATGTATGTATGTTTGCGTGTATGTACACGTACATATGTATGTATGTAGCATTCTCACCAGGCCATGATTTCACGACATTCTCTCGTATATTTCTCTTTTGCCGCAAATTTCTGGGCCGTGTGCACCAATAGTGGCGTGCATTTGAAATTATAAACTTTTTTGGAGATTGGAGTATGGCTGGCCGGCCATATCTTGCGTATACATGTATACTGTTGGTACTTCTCACCATGGATGTAAATGATTGATGTGATAATTACATTCCTGGTTGAAACCGAGACAATCTGGAAGTAATCCGGGTCAGAGGGCGTATTTCAACCACAGTCACTTGTGATTCCTTACACGATGGCCGCTGTTTGGTATGCATTATGTATACTACACAGCAGTTGTTGTGTATTGAACCACAAGAGACTGTGGTACTGACGCACTGGACAGGTTCGTGTACACATGTCCATGGAATTTGGGGGAGCTGGAGGCGTCATGGGTATGATCAATATTTTCATAGACTACCACAATAATGATCTGAACTACAAAAACACAAGAATGTAAAGTGTGTATATCCCTGAGGAATTACATGAATAATTTTCGAAAACAACGAACTCGAAGGTGGTCGCATTATACCGTGGGTTCTGCATTGCAACCAGGGTATCGGCGGGCACGACGTTATAACTTATAGTGTTTGTGCTGTTGAGATGAGTTGATTTTTGTTCTTGAAAAATAATGCAACTTTGTCTGAGATAATTTTTTAGGTCTTTGCTATGTTTGAAATCATGTATAAACTCCACGGGAGCTACATGTTGTGTGATGTCATCAGGCATTTGCTCCGTTCCTCACCCACGCGACCTAGTACCTACGACTGGAAATGATTGACAACTTGCCCACTGCTGATTGATGATATTATTCCACATGTCATTCAGAGGTTTAAACGTGAAATAGTTGGGGAAAAGTTCTCTTATTTTGCAAAAAATTATCAATTCTTGGCTTGTGCATGTGATAAGTATATTATTCTAGGGGAACTCATATGTTAGATCATGGACATCTTTTTTTATGTCCATGCTTCAATCAATCTGCAAAATTTGTAGCTTCGGCTGGCCACCAAAATTTCATGTCAAAATGTGATGATCATTTACAAATATCATAGGGATAATGTTTCCTAACGATTAATCTAATCTAAGTAGCTGCCATAGCTGTGATTTTGCCAGTTCATTCTGCTGACTGTAAAAGGGGATTTTGTGTGCAAAACAACATGACAGAATTCAACTTGGTGCTGGACACTAGCAACTATGATGGTTGAGGGCCCCAAAATGGAAAAGTTCAACTTTATCAGTGTACTTTCACACTTGAAAGAACAAAAGTCCCCTAGAATTTTCATTAAAAGGCACTGATATTCAATATCAGTTTATGTGTTTACCGAGTGTTTACAAAAAAATTGTTAAGATGAATGATTTGTTGAGCCCTTTGTTTTTTCCATGCATAGAATAAGGTTCGTATTTGCAGTTTGACTTTTTCAACATATTTATCTTGTCTCACAAAAATCATCTGTTGTCCCGCTTTTTTTGGTCAGCAGGACAAAATGTCCAACAATATTTTTTTTTCTGTTGAGAACACTGTGTATGTAATGTATGTATGGATGTATGTATGTCCGTGTCAAAAACTCCTAAACCGCAGCACCTACAGTCTTAGTATGTGGTGTACAGTCAAGAAACCAGGTCGTGCTTTTGCATATGTTAATGAGATTTTCTTTTGAATTGCAAGAGCTTCCTCACGCTTTCAATCTGGTGTATTTTTTCAGCATCCAAAAATTGCCCATTTATAATAAAAACAAGTCATTGTTGATGACACAATCCCCACTTGTTAATGGGTACTTTGATTGCAAGTCCTTTGAGAGGATAGAGTCCTCTTCATTAATTGGGCCTGTGATTGTAAATGAGTTCAAATAGCGGTGAAAATGTAAAACCAATGTGGGCTGCCACCCTAATTACAAAAGGTCATGAGATAAGTCAATTAGTAATTAATCAACAGGATACTGCCAAACATTTTTGCATTCTATCATAACACTGACTGATTATCACTTGTACATTTCACAAATGAAACCGCCAAGTGTCAATGAATTGTATTACAACACTGTGAGATCAACATCTGTACAAATTTTCATCCAATTGGATCAAGTGCTTCTGGACATATCACTCTAATTAGGAAAGTTCATTACATATGTTAATAAAATATATTAATTAACATGACACTGCATAGTGTCTTCATTCAGTGATAAAACAATGTGAGCTCAACATCTGTACCAAGTTCCACGAAATTTGATAAACCATTTCTGGCCATATCAGTCTAATTAAAAAAATTCATCAAATATGCAAATTAGCAATTAATTGATGCAATACTGACTGTGTGCTATCAGAGCTCTGTGTGACAAACATCTTTAAAAAGTTTCATCAAATTTAGTGCAGTCACTCTAGAAATAGAGCTCTTTTTCAAAAGTGGACGGTCATTGTCAAGGACATAGTCCCGCTTTTTCAATTAAATGGCCATCATACGGCCATATTGGATAGTATCACAAAACAAATTGACGTGCATGATATAAAGAGTAATCCTTGTACCAGGTTAGAATGAATTTGCTCCAGGCATATGTGAGATATCTGCGTGAATGGACGCATGCACACACGGACGCACATACTTGACCAAACCTATAAGTCCCCCCGGACCATGTCTGTTTGGACAAAAAAGACTTGGGCCACATACTGCATCTCTTCCTTTACAGCCAAAAACAACCCTTGGAGGCATATCTGCTGGATTTTTGCCGTAGGCTTAGATTTAGTCTGTACGTTACAAGTGTAACAGTGCTGAAACAAGGACTGCGTCTTATCAGTTAGCAAGCAGAAAATCGTTTCAAGTCTACATTTAGTATTAGAGTTTTACCTTATAGTTAGTTAGTTCGTTATTATAGTGACATGAGATATCCATGGTTCAAAAGATTACAATTCAGCATGAAGTTTACACTGGGCTTATATGTCACTTTAAAGACAGTGCAAATTATAGGTCACAAGGGCATTGTAAATAGAAATCAATGCGTTTTCAAATATTCACATACAAACACTCTTCTCAATGTAAATGCATTTTCAATGAACTTTGAAATTCCCCTAACATTTCTAGACATCAAAAATTTACATTTCTCAGTATCTGATGTAAAAGTTTGAAAATTAGTATTTGAATTTAACCCCTTGACTACCAAGGCCAATGTATTCCTATATACCAGGGCCCTTATGGAAATATTGATAAAATCTTAGGTGTGGTCATTGCATGAACACTGCTTAGAGTAAAAATAAGTAAGTACCAATAAACCATATATTTTCTGAATCTGCATGAAATTTCCCACTTTTTCATACATAAGTTTTGCATTTTCAGATCACGTGACTGATCACATGACACAAAATGTGATCAGAGTTGCAAAGAATATGAATATTTGAAGCATCAAATCATTTGACGTGTTTTGGATCCATAAAATGACGCAAATTTGAATACAGTTGCAATTTTTATGGCATTGTCTTTACATATATGTAATAATAACTACCCTTTACTTTATTTATAGATGTTATCATGTACCTATTTGAGATTTTTCTCACAAAAGGCAGAGTAAATGAACAACAAACATCAGCATCTGACATGATTCTGTATTTGAAAATCAACATATTTCATTTGTAAACACCTGCTTTATGTCATCCTTGCAGAAACATGCATCTAAAATGGTAATGATTTATCACGAAATAATTCACAATATTTAAAAATACATTTTAGGGAACAACATATCACATGACCAAACACATGACCAGTCATGTGACCAGTCATATTGATAATATGGCTGCTATAAAATTTCACTGGCTTATAGTAAAAAATTGTATTTCCTCTAGTTTCATTCACGAATATTGCTGTTAATAGAACATATTTACATATAAATCATTTGTTTTTAATAAATAAACATTTCATTTCATTAAGAAAAAACAAACCATAAACATCTTCGCGATCGTCCGTACTTCTGAAAACTGTAAACAATCAGCGGGACGCTTCTGTGATCAGACTGACCTTTCAGGGTCGAGGTCATGGGTCACGACATTTGCTTCCGGATTTTGGCCATACTCGGACGTAGGGGCGCAATCACATTCAGGCCAGATCGGAATACATCAGTGTTAGTCACGCTGCTTGCCGACGCCGAAATTACGGGATTTTTAGCGACAAAAACGAAGCAAATACGCCTATTTAACTGTGCCGGATATTTCCGGCACTCAAGGTATATCGTAATTCAATATGGCGCCGGATATATCCGGCGCCATAGGTAGTCAAGGGTTAAATACATTTCCCTCAAATCATCATAAAGATTACGGTACAATGAAAAAAGAAAGGAGTGTCTCATTTTCTGTAGCATTTTGATTACAGATAATACAGACTCTATTGTCAACGTTTTTCCCCTATATCTTTCTATTTGTAAACGCAAAACACCGGCTCTAAATTGAGCCAATAAAGATCACTATCCATGAGACAGATACATCGATACATAGCATTCTAAATTATAATCAGTTTTAAAGAACACATACCGGTATGTTCTAAGTTTTGGTTTTCTTTGTACACTTTCACACCAAGCAGTTGAATGTTCAAGTTGCAAATGACATGAAGTACTCCATCTGTATCAGAATTCAGGTCATCAACTATATTACATACATCAGAAGACCAATTGGACTGTTGAAGAGCATATAGTCCCAGAGAAATATTTTCTCTGTTAGTCTGTTTCCATCAAGGTTGACAGGACGATTCCAATATCTGAGTATCCAAATAATTTGTTTACATATAGTTCAGATTGAGATTCGACCCATCAAAGTTGACTAGGTTTTGGGATAGTAAACAGTGCAGAGGCCTATTAAACAAGTTGGGTCAGAGGTCAAAATATGCCTGCCTGTTTACATTGATCACCTTGCGTGCTATGGGTGAGTTGCAATGTGATGCAATGCGAAACTCTTTTTTATTCTATTTTTTGATATTATTGAAAATATGCAAATTACCACCAAAAAGGCGTTTTTGGTAAAAAATCATCTTCTTCATAACCGCTGGTCAGACAGCTTTGTTATTTGATATACAGGTCCCTAGGGATAATCCTAATTAGATTTGTTCAATTGTGATGAAATATGCAAATGTGTATTTTTAAGGATTTTTTTTTCATTTTTGTCAAAACTTTATTTCATCAAAACCGCTCGTCTGACAGCTTTGATATTTGGTATACAGGTTCCTACAGATGAACTAAATATGATATATTGAATATATGATGAAATCTGCAATTTTGTATATTGGTGCAATTTTCGACATTTTGGGTCAAAAAATGTGTTTCTCAAAACCTACTTGTCTGTTGCCTATGATATTTGGTATACAGGTTCCTAGGGGTTGTCTTAGTGTGATATATTGAAATTTGATGAAATCTTCAATTTTTGTATTTTTGGGTCAATTTTTGCCATTTTTGGTCAATATATTTGTTTCTCAAAAGTTACTTATCTGATAGCTTTGATATTTGGTATACAGGTTCCTAGGCTTTATCTTAATGTAATATATTGAAATTATGATGAAATCATCAATTTTGTATTTTTGCAGCTAATTTTGCCATTTTTGGTCAGGCCATCCTGAAATGAGCTATCAAAGATATCCACCTTCTTCATCAATACATGTGTCACAAAAAGTTATTCTCTACATACCACAGCAGAGCTCTGTCAACTGTTGGGTTGCTTGTTTTTTTCAAAACCGCTGGTCAGACAGCTTTAATATTTGGTTTACAGGTCCCTAAGATGACCTTAGTGAGATAATTTCATACAGTCAGGAAATACTTAATTTTGTGTCCATGTCTATAGTAGCTTCAGGGACATTGGCCCTATGTTTCTTTTAGGCTTTTCAATGGTGATAAACCTTTTCTTAAATGGTGTTTACGTCAGTGGCAATGTCTGTGGTTTGCTATGTTGACAACACTTGCGCATTCAAAAGTGAGGCTTCGGTTCTAATCAAATATAGGCCGTGGGCTAGAGGGGGTCTACGTGCACCCCTCCACAGGATAACAAACCTGTATTTTCAGAAGCCTTGGGATCCCTAGAATACGAAATGGAATTTTAACAGAAAAAATATAGGGACGCAATAGCTGTTATGGTCATGTTTTGAAGGGTACCGCAAAATCACCATTTTCCAACCCAAATACATTTTCGTCAAATCTGTCTTCTTGTAAGTCATCTGCTGAGCTTATTTCTCAACTTGTAACCTCACTTGTCTGGTATCATTAGAAAGGTAATTGATTCTTCTTTAAGATGACATATTGTACTATGCAATATCTTCTACAGTTTTTGTGAATATGACCAAAACTTACCCCATACCCCAAAATTTAACATTGCAAATTACAGTAAATCTCAAATTCTAACAATTTTTTAGCTTGGCATAATAAAAAATGCAATGCTTTGTATGAAATCTGTTTTATTTGATACAGGGACATGTAAGAAATATGAAATAGACTTTTAACAGAAAAAATATTGGGACTCTACAGCTGTAATAGTCATATTTTGAAGGGTACCGCAAAATCACAGTCTTGCAGATTTGCATGCATTTTTGTTATATCTGTCTTCCTATAAGTCATCTGCTGAGCTTGATTTTGAATATAACCTCACTTGTTAGGTATCATTAGAAAGATAATTAACTAATCTTTAAAATGACATATTGTAACATGCAATACCTAGTACAGTTTTCATGAAATATGACCAAAACTTACCCCATACCCCAAAGTTTACATTGAAAATTGCAGTCAAAGCTAAAACCAAATTCTACAAATTCTTTAGCTAGACACAAAAAATCTGGCCGTTTTTGCTATTAAATCTGTTTTATTTGGTACAGGGACATGTTAGAAATATGAAATAGACTTTTAACAGAAAAAATATTGGGACTCTACAGCTGTAACAGTCATATTTTGAAGGCTACCGCAAAACCACAGTGTTGCAGATTTGCATGCATTTTTGTTATACTTGTCTTCATATAAGTCATCTGCTGAGCGTGATTTTGAATATAACCTCACTTGTTAGGTATCATTAGAAAGATAATTTACTAATCTTTAAAATGACATATTGTAACATGCAATATCTAGTATAGTTTTCATGATATATGACCAAAACTTACCCCATACCCCAAAGTTTACATTGAAAATTGCAGTCATAGCTAAAACCAAATTCTACAAATTCTTTAGCTAGACACAAAAAATCTGGTCGTTTTTGCTATTAAATCTGTTTTATTTGGTACAGGGACATGTTAAAAATATGAAATGGACTTTTAACAGAAAAAATATTGGGACTCTACAGCTGTAACAGTCATATTTTGAAGGCTACCGCAAAATCACAGTGTTGCAGATTTGCATGCATTTTTGTTAAACTTGTCTTCATATAGGTCATCTGCTGAGCTTGATTTTGAATATAACCTCACTTGTTAGGTATCATTAGAAAGATAATTAACTAATCTTTAAAATGACATATTGTAACATGCAATATCTAGTATAGTTTTCATGATATATGACCAAAACTTACCCCATACTCCATTGTTTAAATTGAAAATTTCAGTCATAGCTAAAATCAAATTCTACCATTTTTTTACCTAGACATATAAAATCAGGCATTTTTTGTATGAAATCTATTTCATTCGATAATGGGTCATGTCAGAAATATGAAATAGACTTTTAACAGAAAAAAAATCGGAATTCTGTAATTGTAACAGACAGATTTTGAAGGGTACAGGAAAATCTCAATATTCCTGACTTGCGTGCATTTTTGTTGAATCTATCTTATTATAAGTCATCTGCTGAGCTTTTTATAGAATATAATGTAAGTTGTTAGGTATTATTAGAAAGATAATTTACTAATCTTTAAAATGACATATTGTAACATGCAATATCTTGTACAGTTTTTATGAAATATGACCAAAACTTACCCCATACCCCAAAGTTTACATCGAAAACTACTGTCATAGCTAATGTCAAATTCTACCAATGTTTTACGCAGACATAAAAAGTGGGCAAATTTTTTTATAAAATCTGTTTTATTTTGAACTTGGCCATATCAGAAATACGAAATGAACTTTTAACAGAAAAAAATTGGGATTCTATAGCTGTAACAGTCGTATTCTGAGGGGTACCGCAAAATCTCAGTATTCCTGATTCGCATTCGTTTTTGTTAAATCTGTCTTCTTATAAGTCGTCTGCTGAGCTTGTTATTGATTATAACCTGGCTTGTTTAGTGTCATTGGAAAGGTAATTAACTGGTCTTTACAATGACATATTGTAACAGGCAATATCTAGTACAGTTTTCATGGAATATGACCAAAACTTACCCCATACCCCAATGTTTATATAAAAAGTACTGTCATAGCTAACGTGATCAAATTCCGCGAATTTTTAGCTAGACATATAAAAAATAAAGAGCTCTGTTTGGTATTAAATCTGTTGTATTTGGTACTGGGTCATGTCAGATATGTGAAATAGACTTTTAACAGAAGAAATATTTGGATTGTATAGTTGTAACAGCCATATTTTGAAGGGAAATGCAAAATCGCAGTACCACAGACTGGCACCTTTTTGTTAAATTCTTCCTCTTGTAAGTCATCTGCTGAGCTTATTTTGTAACACAACCTGGCTTGTGAGGTATCATTAGTAGGGCAATTTATTCTTCTTGAAGATGACATATTGTTATATGCAATGTCCTTCATAGTTTTCTGAAATATGGTCAAACTTTACCCCACATCCCAAAAGTTCAAATCGCAAATTACGGTTTATCTTAAATTCTACCATTTTTTGCTACACATAATACAAAAGGCAATTCTTATATGAAATCTGATTTATTTGTTACAAAAGTATGTCAAAAGTACAAAATTAACTTTTAACGGGAAGATGATACAATTTAGTAGCCATTTGGATAATTTTTGGAGGGTGAACCAATATGTGTCAAACGTATGTGTTTTGGCAAATTTGCCCTGATACCTGGGTACCCTTCCAAATATGATAGAAAAGGCTATCACATCATATTATATTCCTGTTAAAAGTTAATTTCATATTTGTGACATACTTTTTTAACAAAGACACGGATTTCATAGATTGCATACAAGCATTTCATTTTGTATACAAAGTTAATAAATTGTAAAAATGGTAGAGTTTCAGATTTGCAGTAATTTGCTGTATACCTTGGGGTATGGGGTAAGCTTTGGTCCTATTTCATGAAACCTAAACAAGATATTGCATATTACAATATGTCATTTTAAAAAGCTAGTAAATTACCTTTTTATTGATACCTAACAAGCCAGGTTCTGTCAAAAATCAAGCTCAGCAGATGACTTATAAGAAGACAGATTTAACAAAAAAGCATGCGAGTTGGCAATACTGTGATTTTGCGATACCCTTCAAAATATGACTGTTACAGCTGTAGAGTCCCAATATATTTTCTGTTAAAAGTCTATTTCATATTTCTGACATTCCCCAGTAGCAAATAAAAAGATTTCATATGAAGCATTGCCTTATTTGTTATGTCTAGCTAGAAAATTGGTAGAATTTGACGATAGCAAAGTAGCAAAGTAGAAAGTAATTTTCGATATAAACTTTGTGGTATGGGGTAAGTTTTCGTCATAGTCAATGAAAACTATATAAGATATGGCATATAACAATATGTCATTTTAAATACTACTAAATTACCTTTTCGATGGTACCAAATAAACATGGTTATGTAATAAAATAAGCTCAGCAGATGACTTACAATGGGACAAAATTAACAAAAACACATATGAGTCTGCACTGCTGTGATTTTGCAGTACCCCGCAGAATATGCCGGTTACAGCCATAGAATCCCAATATTGTTTCTGTTAAAAGTCTATTTCATATTTTTGACATGTCCCTGTACCAAATAAAACAGATTTAATAGCAAAAACGGCCAGATTTTTTGTGTCTAGCTAAAAATTTGTAGAATTTGATTTTAGCTATGACGGCAATTTTCAATGTAAACTTTGGGGTATGGGGTAAGTTTTGGTCATATTTCATGAAACTATACTAGATATTGCATGTTACAATATGTCATTTCAAAGATTAGTTAATTATCTTTCTAATAATACCTAACAAGTGAGGTTATATTCAAACACAAGCTCAGCAGATGACTTAAAAGAAGACAGATATAACAAAAATGCATGCAAATCTGCAACACTGTGGTTTTGCGGTAGCCTTCAAAATATGACTGTTACAGCTGTAGAGTCCCAATATTTTTTCTGTTAAAAGTCCATTTCATATTTCTTACATGTCCCTGTACCACATAAAACAGATTTAATAGCAAAAACGGACAGATTTTATATGTCTAGGTTAAAAAATGGTAGAATCTGATTTTAGCTATGACTGCAATTTTCAATGTAAACTTTGGGGTATGGGGTAAGTTTTGGTTATATATCATGAAAACTATACTAGATATTGCATGTTACAATATGTCATTTTAAAGATTAGTAAATTATCTTTCTAACGATACCTAACAAGTGAGGTTATATTCAAAATCACGCTCAGCAGATGACCTATATGAAGACAAGTTTAACAAAAATGCATGCAAATCTGCAACACTGTGATTTTGCGGTAGCCTTCAAAATATGACTGTTACAGCTGTAGAGTCCCAATATTTTTTCTGTTAAAAGTCCATTTCATATTTCTGACATGTTCCTGTACCAAATAAAACAGATTTAATAGCAAAAACGGCCAGATTTTTTGTGTCAAGCTAAAAAATTTGTAGAATTTGATTTTAGCTATGACTGCAATTTTCAATGCAAACTTTGGGGTATGGTGGGTAAGCTTTGGTCATATATCATGAAAACTATACAAGATATTGCATGTAACAATATGTCATTTTAAAGATTAGTAAATTATCTTTCTAATGATACCTAACAAGTGAGGTTATATTCAAAATCACGCTCAGCAAATGACCTATATGAAGACAAGTTTAACAAAAATGCATGCAAATCTGCAACACTGTGATTTTGCGGTAGCCTTCAAAATATGACTGTTACAGCTGTAGAGTCCCAATATTTTTTCTGTTAAAAGTCAATTTCATACTTCTAACATGTCCCTGTACCAAATAAAACAGATTTAATAGCAAAAACGGCCAGATTTTTTGTGTCTAGCTAAAACATTTTATAGAATTTGATTTTAGCTTTGACTGCAATTTTCAATGTAAACTTTGGGGTATGGGGTAAGTTTTGGTCATATTTCATGAAAACTATACTAGATATTGCATGCTACAATATGTCATTTTAAAGATTAGTAAATTATCTTTCTAACGATACCTAACAAGTGAGGTTATATTCAAAATCAAGCTCAGCAGATGACCTATATGAAGACAAGTTTAACAAAAATGCATGCAAATCTGCAACACTGTGATTTTGCGGTAGCCTTCAAAATATGACTGTTACAGCTGTAGAGTCCCAATATTTTTAGTCCCCACGGACACCGTCCGGGGGGACTTATAGGTTTGGTCATGTCCGTGCGTGCGTGCGTCCGTCCGTGCGTCCGTCCGTCCGTTCACGCAGATATCTCAGAGATGCCTGGAGCGATTTCATTCAAACTTGGTACAAGGATTACTTCATATGTCATACAGATGCACGTTGATTTGTTTTGTGATGCAATCCAATATGGCTGCCAGGCGGCCATTTTATTACGATTTTTTCATGTACAGAGCCATAACTCAGGCATGTTTCAACTGATTTTATTCAAAGTTGGTACAAGGACATTGACCAATGTCATAGATATGCACGTCAATTTTTTTGTGATACGATCCAATATGGCCGCCGTGCAGCCATTTTGTTACGATTTTTTCATGTACAGAGCCATTACTCAGGCATGTCTCAACAGATTTTATTCAAAGTTGGTACAAGGACATTGACCAATGTCATAGCTATACACATCAATTTGTTTTGTGATACGATCCAATATGGCCGCAAGGCGGCCATTTTGTTACGATTTTTTCATGTACAGAGCCATAACTCAGGCATAACTCAACCGATTTTATTCAAACTTGGTACAAGGATATTGACCTATGTCATGCACATGCACATTGATTTGTAATGTGATACAATCCAATATGGCCACCGTGTGGCCATTTTATCACATTTTTTCATGTCCAGAACCATAACTCAGACATGTATCAAGTGAATTTATTCAAAGTTGGTACAAGGAGATTCACCAATGTCATACATATGCACATTAATTTGTTTTGTGATACGATCCAATATGGCTGCTGTGCGGCCATTTTGTTATGATTTTTTCATGTACAAGCCATAACTCAGGCATATCTCAACCAATTTTAATCAAATTTGCTACAAGGACATTGACCTATGTATACATATGCACATATATTTGTTTTGTGATACGATCCAATATGGCCACCGTGTGGCCATTTTATTACGATTTTTCCATGTCCTGAACTACAACTCATATGTATCAAGCGAATTTATTCAAAAAGTATTTTTATCACAGACCTAATGAAGAGGACTCTATCCTCTCTTAGGACCTGTAATCAAAGTACCCATTAACAAGTGGGGACTGTGTCATCAACGATGACTTGTTCTGTTAAAAGTCTATTTCATATTTCTGACATGTTCCTGTATCAAATAAAACAGATTTCATACAAAGCATTGCATTTTTTATTGTGCCAAGCTAAAAAATTGGTAGAATTTGAGATTTACTGTAATTTGCAATGTTAAATTTTGGGGTATGGGGTAAGTTTTGGTCATATTTCACAAAACTGTAGAAGATATTGCATAGTACAATATGTCATCTTAAAGAAGAATAAATTACCTTTCTAATGATACCAAACAAGTGAGGTTATGTTAAGAAATAAGCTCAGCAGATGACTTACAAGAAGACAGATTTGACGAAAATGCATTTGGGTTGGAAAATGGTGATTTTGCGGTACCCTTCAAAACATGACCATAACAGCTATTGCGTCCCTATATTTTTTCTGTTAAAATTCCATTTCGTATTCTAGGGATCCCAAGGCTTCTGAAAAATACAGGTTTGTTATCCTGTGGGAGGGGTGCACGTAGACCCCCTCTAGCCCACGGACTAATATGCAAATTCACTACCCAGTTTCCCGAGTGGTGTACAGGGGCACCTGGGGGAGGAGATGTGAATTTGTTCAAATGAACATGTCAGTGACAAAGATATGCAAATGAGGAGGAAAAAGGAAAAATCCTTCAAATTGTTAAAATCTAGTGGGTACAAATTGGCAATTCAAACTGGAAGGGAGTGCAAGATGACTGTAAAGACAAAAGATCAGAAATGAAATTGGTGGGAAAGAGTAGTAGGTTCAAACCCACCTTTTTCAGCGTGCTGGTCCCGCTGAGGTGTTGGGCTGGAATGCTTCCCTTCCCGTTTGTCTTGCCAATTTCAAAATTGGTCTTTTTTTAGGACCATCAAGTCTTTTAACTTACCTTTTCTCGTTTTGTAATATTTGAACAGTTTTTATTCACATTCTCCTTGATTTGTTTACTTTGAGTGCATTTTCCTGTACCACCTCACAGACTTTACTGTGAAGCCCCCGTGGAGCATCCTAGATGAAATACTGGATGTACTAGGTTACATGGTACTGTGTAAGTGTGTGTGTGACTAACACTTGCAACAGTTGCCAACTATTTCGTACTTCAGTGGACGGTGTTGTTCAAATGTACTTGACTATCAATATCACAAGCTAAGGTCCATAGAAGCTATTAAATATTTTGTATACACTCACTCTGGCTTGCCACATGTAATTAAATGTGAGGAAAGTGTCATTGACGCTATTTTTCCTGATTTTTGTCAAACAATCTTCTCTGAAACTTTGCCTGTTTGCTTTCAGGTCTGACACAAAGGACTTTTTGTAATATTGAACCATACACTGGGAGAGACCATACTTGTGGCAACATTATACAAAGATGAGGCCATTCACTTGTAAAATGTGTAGTGAGAGTTTCACGAGGAGTACCCATCTACAAAGGCATCTAGGGATTCACACAGAGGAAACACCGCTTGTTTGTCATCAGAGTTTTACAGAGGATAAAGGTCTGCGATGCAACATCAACATGCATAATAATGAAAAGCTATCTATCTGCAAAGTTTGTGGCAAGGATCTCGCATGTCATGGACACCTTAAAGTTCATATAAGAACACGTACAAATGAGAAGAAATTTGTCTGCAAAGTGTGTGGCAAGGGTTTCAAGCAAAATGGACATCTGAAAGTTCATATAAGAACACATACAAATGAGAAACCATTTGTCTGCAAAGTGTGTGGCAAGGGTTTCAAGAGAAATAATCATCTGAAAGTTCATATGATAACACATACAGATGAGAAGCCTTTTGTCTGCAAAGTGTGTGGCAAGGGTTTCAAACGTCATGGAACTCTGAAGGATCATAGTAGGATACATACAGATGAGAAGCCTTTTGTCTGCAAAGTGTGTGGCAAGGGTTTCAAATATAATTGCAATCTGAAACTTCATATAAGAATACATACAGATGAGAAGCCCTTTGTCTGCAAAGTGTGTGGCAAGGGTTTCAAGCAAAATGGAACTCTGAAGGATCATAGTAGGATACATACAGATGAGAAGCCTTTTGTCTGCAAAGTGTGTGGCAAGGGTTTCAAATATAATTGCAATCTGAAACTTCATATAAGAATACATACAGATGAGAAGCCCTTTGTCTGCAAAGTGTGTGGCAAGGGTTTCAAGCAAAATGGACATCTGAAAGTTCATATAAGAACACATACAAATGAGAAATCATTTGTCTGCAAAGTGTGTGGCATGGATTTCAAGAGAAACGGACATCTGAAACTTCATACAATAACACATGCAGTTGAGACGTCTTTTGTCTGCAAAGTGTGTGGCAAGGGTTTCAAACGTAATGGACATCTGAAAGATCATGAAAGAACACATACAGATGAGAAGCCTTTTGTCTGCAAAGTGTGTGGCAAGGGTTTCAAGCAAAATGGAAATCTGAAAGTTCATATAAGAACACATACAGATGAGAAGCCTTTTGTCTGCAAAGTGTGTGGCAAGGGTTTCAAACGTAACGGACATCTGGAAGATCATGTAAGAACACATACAGATGAGAAGCCTTTTATCTGCAAAGTGTGTGGCAAGGGTTTCAAACGTCATGGAACTCTGAAGGATCACAGTAGGATACATACAGATGAGAAGCCTTTTGTCTGCAAAGTGTGTGGCAAGGGTTTCAAACAAAATGGAACTCTGAAGGATCATAGTAGGATACATACAGATGAGAAGCCTTTTGTCTGCAAAGTGTGTGGCAAGGGTTTCACACATAATGGAAATCTGAAAGTTCATACAAGAATACATACAGATGAGAAGCCTTTTGTCTGCAAAGTGTGTGGCAAGGGTTTCAAACGTCATGGAACTCTGAAGGATCATAGTAGGATACATACAGATGAGAAGCCTTTTGTCTGCAAAGTGTGTGGCAAGGGTTTCAAATATAATTGCAATCTGAAACTTCATATAAGAATACATACAGATGAGAAGCCCTTAGTCTGCAAAGTGTGTGGCAAGGGTTTCAAGCAAAATGGACATCTGAAAGTTCATATAAGAACACATACAGATGAGAAACCATTTGTCTGCAAAGTGTGTGGCAAGGGTTTTAAACAAAATGGGCATCTGAAAGTTCATGTAAGAACACATACAGATGAGAAGCCTTTTGTTTGCAAAGTGTGTGGCAAGGGTTTCAAACGTCATGGAACTCTGAAGGATCATAGTAGGATACATACAGATGAGAAGCCTTTTGTCTGCAAAGTGTGTGGCAAGGGTTTCAAATATAATTGCAATCTGAAACTTCATATAAGAATACATACAGATGAGAAGCCCTTTGTCTGCAAAGTGTGTGGCAAGGGTTTCAAGCAAAATGGACATCTGAAAGTTCATATAAGAACACATACAAATTAGAAGCCATTTGTCTGCAAAGTGTGTGGCAAGGGTTTCACACATAATGGAAATCTGAAAGTTCATGTAAGAACACATACAGATGAGAAGCCTTTTGTCTGCAAAGTGTGTGGCAAGGGTTTCAAACGTCATGGAAATCTGAAGGATCATAGTAGGATACATACACATGAGAAGACTTTTGTCTGCAAAGTGTGGCAAGGGTTTCACACATAATAAAACTCTGAACGTTTATACAAGGTCACATACTGATGAGAAGCCATTTGTCTGCAAAGTGTGTGGTACGGGTTTCAAACAAAATGGAACTCTCAAGGATCATAGTAGGATACAGACTGATGAGATGTCTTTTGTCTGTAAAGTGTGTGGCACGGGTTTCACACGTAATGGAAATCTGAAAGTTCATGTAAGAACACATACAGATGAGAAGCCTTTGTGTGGCAAGGGTTTCAAACAAAATGGACATCTGAAAGTTCATGTAAGAACACACACAGATGAGAAGCCTTTTGTCTGCAGTGTGTGTGGCAAAGGTTTCACTTGTAATGAAAGTCTGAAAGGTCATATAAGAACACATACAAATTAAAAGCCCTTTATCTGCAAAGTGTGTGGAAAGGGTTTCATAGGTAATAGAATTCTTAAAGTTTATATCCTAAGCCATACATATGACATTCACAATGGGATTCATGCAAATTAAAAGCCATTATTCTGTTACGTGTGTTGAAAGAGTTTTACAGTGAAAACAAGTCTTACAGGTAACATCAGGACAGGTAGAGAGGAAAGCCATTCATCTGAAAAGAGTGTTTACAGTATTGCATGGAACGATTTTCTTAAACATCACAACAAGTCTCTCTGTTTATACCGAGTATCCTTGCATAAACAATGAAATACTCGTAATTAACTGTCCACTGTAAGATTTTGTGTTGCTGTTTACTACTAACCACCGGATCTACCACAAGCTTTCCCGGACGTTTAACAATGGAGTAGAGTGATAGTTCCAACTATATTCCTATAACCATTTATTCCTGAAGCTTGTGGTAGATCGTTGGTTAGTAGTAAACAGCAACACAAAATCTTACAGTGGACAGTTTATTATACATGTGAGTGATTCATTATTTATACGAGGATACTCAGTATAAACAATAGTTATATAAATAAGCACAGCGTGGTTTGAGCATAGGTGAGTGGACAATGCTATACCTATCGGAAGATGGTCCCTTCCACATTACATAATGCAAGCTCCAAGATTGGAGCTGTTTTCCCATGATTCAAATTACATGGCAACTTCCTGTACTATTTTTATCGGTTTTTAGCTCACATTTGGTTATACCAATGTGAGTTTATCGTTTAAGCTGAAGTCGATGGCGTCTGTGTGTATGTATGTATGTATGTATGTACAGTTTGTCCGTCAACATCAAAAACACGCAAACAGCTGCACGTTTCACCTTGGTATTTGGTGTGTGGATGCATCCTGGGCTATAGATGGGATTTTGTTCAAATGAAGTCTGCATTGCCAAAATTATGCAAATGAGCTTACAAAATGTGAAAATGCTCAAGAATTAATATCTCGAGAACCACTGTTTTGAGTGCTTTGAAAATTTGTGTGCAAGTACCTTAGGTGAACCTAATCAGTTTTATGAATATTGTGAAGATATCCTTAATTTTGTTTTTTTAATGAATTTTTTGGTGATTTTTCTCATTTTCAGTAAAAATTCTTCTTCTCTGAAACCGCCAGCCCAATCGCTCTCAAATTTGGGTTGGATCTTTGCAAGGGTGTTACTCTTCTTATTTATTGAAATTATGACAAAATTGTGAAAATTACTATTTTGGAGCAATTTTGTCATTTTTGGTCAAAAAATCTTAAACAGTATTTTCTTTTTAAAACTCCTGGACAGACAGCTTTTATATTTTGTACATAGACGTACACAGATGACAATACTTAGATATGTGGAAATTGTTCTGAAATATACAAATTTGTATTTTTAAGACAATATTGTCATTTTTGGTCAAGAAAACGTGTTCTCAAAATTACTTGTTTGATAGCTTTGTAATTTGGTATAAAGTCCCGAGGGATGTTATTAGATAAATTTTCTGCTCAAAGTGTTGGGAAACCCCCAAATTTGTATATTTTAGGTAATTTTCTCAGTTTGTGACCTTAAATGACCTACACCAACCCAGGATATGTTGTGAGACAGTTTTGAAGGCTGTGAACATAATTTTGTCATATTTGGTATCAATTTGATCCAGAAAACAAAGCTGCAATGAATTTTTTCATTGCGAACCAATTTTTGCACATTTTCTATGTAAGACATACAAGAACTGATGAGAAATTTGGATCCAGGATAATTCCAGATGTTGTAATCACCGCCCACAGTGGAAGGCATTTCACCATCTGTAACTAACTTACGTGCTGTTTACATTAGAATGATAACACTCATATTGTATTTACAACCACAAGTTGGAAATACAATGTATTTACAACCACAAGATTGTAAATACATTTCCTGTCATCTGGTGTTATGTAATACCAAGGAATGAAACATTTGATACTCAGGAGGGGGTAGGGTCTAGAAGATTGATGAGGTAGCATTACTTTTTTACCAGATCCCTTGTGCATTTTTTTACCCACTCCCACCTTTTCTTTTTATCAAACCTTCTCTTTCTATTTTTTGTTGTTGACATTTGGTTATGTATTTAGGATCTGCTTGTCCCAGTGCTATAGAAGTTGATATGCATGTTCCTAAAGATGACCTCCAGTACCTAAGTTGGAGACCTTATTTGCTTTTGTCATTCTTGTTTTTCCTGGTTTAAATATTTCTCGAATGGACCAATTGAAACCGAATGTGAGCACACTGTCCTTGACGGTATTTTTTTAAAAATCGCACGAGGAGTTATAAATGGCAAAAATAGCTTTTCCGGGGTAAGTGACCTCAAAGCTAGCACAAATAAAAATCATCCTTGATGAATTTTATCCTTTAAGATTATGTTGAAAAACTGCTCAGTGATTGCCCTGTATGTGCTACTGGTTGCCACAAAACTTTCAACTTCAAACTTTAGTTTATTTCCAACATATTTGACAATCAAGGGCCACAACTTACAGTCTGTTTACAATCTTGAATTTTAAAAAAGAGCGAAGGTTTTTTTTGCGACTTCATTGTTATGTAGTTTAACAAACTGTAGTTACTTGTAGTGCTCTTGACAAATTATATTAAAACAATAATATGAAAATATCTTTGTGGAAACATCTCATATTCTTACTGAGAATCTGTTAGTGACAGGCATTGTGAATATACAGCTGACATAAAAAAAAACATTCAATAGAGTGAAAATTTGAAAAATACTCCTTGCTCAGGAATGACTCTTTTGATTTTAATAAATTAATGAGGACCAGCTCCCTCTGTGTTATGACATATCTACAAATTTGCAAACTAAAAAATATGCATGAACAAAAATGTTTTTACAAATGAATATTGTAGTAATATTGGCATGCCACACTGACCAAACATCATTGTTTGGCCATGATGTTGATATAGCAAATTGACTGATATTCTCAGTACAAACTTCTGTAACTTGGTAACATAGTATACATGTACTGATATCAGAAACTTCTAAATTATGTTAGTTATCCATTTGAGAAATACCATGGCATTCATAATGGTCAAAATAGTGGAAAGGAGACCTCTCCCACTTTTATTGTATGGACTTGTTTGGGAAAGAAGCAGATTGAATATTGCCATTACAATTAATCTGTGGACACCGCTTGTCAGGTCCGATTGTTTGAGAAGTGAATGGTATTTGTTTTTCCTGTGTAATCAAATTGGCAAAAATATCGTAGGTATACAACATTTAATTGTTCATATGAATTGTTTCCCCAACACACCTGCAAGTGTTTCATTGAGGTAGTTTACAAGAGGATGTGCCTCTGAGGGCCCAATACTCAGACTTTCAAATTTTTCCAATCCTTTTTAGCTCACATGTTCACACACATTGGCTAATGTCGCAGGGATGTCTGTCTGTCTGTGCGCTGGATGTCTCAAAAACACCTCATCAGATCAGAATCAAATCTGGTACATAGATTAAGTTTGCAAATGGCAAGGACTGATTAGTTTTTGGTGAGTGTTGCTTGCTTACTTTTTGCTCATTTGCATAATTAATGATTTTAGATAAAAGGCTATAAATTGAGAACGTCTGCACACAATTTGATGAGATTTGCTACAGATGTTGATCACACCAAGATATATCAGAAGTAGGAACCTTTGAGGGGTGACATGAAAGATAGTTGCTAATTAGGGATATATATCTGATTTGACTTGATCAAAATTGACCAAACTTGCTACATATATTTAAGATACTATGAAACAACATTATTTAAAATCAGTAAGCATTTTTACTTAAGCCAATTGCTAATTTGCATATTTAATGAATTTTGCTAAATAGGGATATATAGAAAATAATGAAAAACACTACAGATAAAAATGGCATCTCTAACTGCAGCTAACATTTGGTTAGATCTGGCAGGCCCCTGTGAGTGCACGCACAATATTTAATAGCTTGTATTGGCCTTGGCATATAATATTTATAGTGCTAGGTGTATCTGAATATATTTTGATACACTCTCCATCTAATGCCAAGGCATAGTAGTAGGCAACTGTTGCAATGGACACAAACATGTGCAGCCTGATACCTCAAAATTAGTTATACAATCTGCTATACCAAAGTAAAGATGTCCACTTGTAATATTTGTAGTACGTAATCAATATTTGGTAATTCACCAAGCTTTGATGGTTAAGAAAACAAGTTATGGAGGTCTTTGGTTGTGTTTCTGTACAAGTCATACCAAACATGTAAAATTTTAACTCACGGTTATTGAGATTTTCACGAAGTTTACACTTTTGCTGCTCATTTGCATACTTTAGTGAATGATAACTTCATTTGAACAACTTAACGTTGAGCATGCATCTACATACCGAAAGCAAAGGCAAAAATGCAGCCTGGACGAGAGAATTTTAAAAATGCGATGATATTTTGCATTTTTTATGGACTAAAACAGGAAAAATTGTCCGAAAAATACTAATATGAAAAATCCACTACAATTTGAACAAATCTAACCTGCACAGTTTGTTTCAACCAGAACTAGCCTGTGGCTACAGAACTTACCTCATTTTCATTTTTTTCATTTAGACACTGAACACGTCCTTTTGAACAAATTCACATCTCCACCCATAGGTGCACCTCTACACCAAATAGTAAGATTTAAGAAACGTGGCACAGATGGTGATCTGTCTATGTGTGAGGACATCAAGAAGTATTGTGACAATTAATTGCAAATTTGCATATTTCATGAAATTTCATAATTAATGTAATATGTTTAGAAATACTGCAGCAAACTTGATGAAACTTGTTACAGACGTTGATCTCACAGTGTTGTAATAGCATGCAAAGAATTTAGCAGTATCATGTCAATGAACTGCTGATTTGCATATTTAATGAATTTTCGCAATTGGGCTGATATGTCAAGATATGCATCGAATTTTATGAAACAGTGCAGATGTCGAGCTCACATTGGTTTGACAGTCAATAAAGATGTTTATCACTATCATGTTAATTAATTTTTAATTTACATATTCAATGAACTTTCCTAATTAGAGTAATATATTCCGAAATGCTGCATCAATTTTGATGAAATGTGGTACAGATGTTGACCTTCTTGTAGTTTAATGCCGTGAAAAGATATGTAGAAGTGTCATGCCCATGCATTAACTCTCGATTTGCATATATAGATTTTTTGTAATTAAGCTGATATGTCAAGAGATACTTCATCAATTACATGAACTTTGGTACGGATGCTAAGCTCATATTGCTTTAACACTGAATAAAAACGTTTATCAGTGTCATGTTAATTAATAATGTTATTTTTTAATTTACATATTTAATGAACTTTCCTAATTAGGGTGCTATTGCCAGAAATACTGCATAAAATGTATAACTATTATACAACGTATTATAGGTCTGCATTTTTATCATTTTATTGGACGATATTAGTCAGAAAATGTTTCAGAACAGTTTAAACAAGGTTCCATCACGGTAATCAATCATAGCACAGCCTGAGCTATTAAAACCTAAGTATGTGACATGCCTTGAGAGTGATTGAAATCTTGACACGTCCGTAAATTATGCAATCATTCGGTACTTGCCGGGAAAATGGACTGATCAAAAGTAGCCTGATGCCTTGATTTTGGTCTCCCAAGATGTGTGGGAGTTCTACTCCATCAACTGCTAATCTCGTTTATAAGTATTCAATGAAGAGCTCCATATGATCTGTTTACTTTGTAATAAGAATTATCAACAAGGAATCTTAGGATTAGATATACCAATTTCTAGTTATATTGTTCTTTTTAATGTGTAATTGTTTTAAAATAAAGATATCAGAAAAATCGGAATATTTTACATGCAATAAATATACCACCTTATCAGCTCTACTGACCGTGGCCATACCGAAGACAATCATATTAATCATATTACCTAATGACCGAGAAATTGTTGAGTTTATGAGTGGGATATGTTATCTCATCTGTCATATTTACGATTGTAAGCTTATAAATCTTCAACATGCATCTCCTACATCGTTACTGCAACATTATTTGTTCTGTATTTCATATTATAATTATTATTAAAAAACAACAATGGATACGGCCAATCGCTACTACATTTGATGGTCTGGATCGAATATTCAATCGTCCGACTGAACAGAATTGGCAATGAAATGCAAACATTATCCGCAAATAAAGTTCTGTGAGCGCCGATCAAACAAACAGTGTGAAGCAATAATGTTTGCCTGTTTTACGTGCACGAACCGAAAGAGCGCCCTCTATCAAAGAGCAATTCCAACTGGACGAAAAGTACACATGGATATGGTGTACCGGTTTTCAATTCTAAGGATTCAACATACGCCATTCATGTTTGAAACTTGCTCCTGAATCTATTATAACGGGCTATAAAAGGCGAGGGACTTGATCCCCTGGATCAAGTTTGTTTTAGTCTTTAAGAGGATTATGAAGTGTCATAGCCTTGTTTTCCATTGAAATTCGAGTTGTAATTTAATAAGTAAATGTCCCTGCGAGAAAATTTGACGACAACGCAGGCATTTAAGTCGTTACTATGTTTTGAGACAAATGCTATAATCCCAAATTTATAAAAAAAAATTACCGAAGACGTGTAAACCACGTATGGGCACCAGACTTTAATACGCCATGTGCGGCTCTGTTATACTCTGTTTGTAATATATGACAATCACAGGGCCGAGAGCCTACACTAATAACGTTTGCTATACGGTAACAGTACACTTTGATGGTCGGGTGCATTCTGTTAGTTGGTAACCACAATGAATCTCTTATTAACTTTGACGTTTGCTAAATCGCTTTACCACTGTTCGTAATGTTGGTCCCATCATTTTCCTATCGTCTCAAGAGCAGTGAATGTCGGTTTGCATTTACTATCGTAGACTACCAGTAAAAGATCGGCCTCCTATTAAAATAAACGTGGATAAATTTATCGAGCATTATAACAAAGCAGAGCGGTAAATCAATAAATTTCCAATGAACTTGAAACAAAACTGTATATTGTAAGAAATTTATGAGAATATCAGTGGGCTACGAGGAATTTCAAAGCATTTGACTAGGTTATGGATAATGTTATTTCTCTTTCACATCCTGGAAAAAAACGAGTTCGCCAGCACTAATTCCATTGATTTTTCACCAGAACGTACACTTGATAAGTTAATCCATTTGTTGTTCCCACGTATATTCATCATCGAAAGTCAGTTGTCATGGTCCGTTGGGAAAAGATTAAGAAAATGGCATTACTTTAATCTTAGTCATGTTTTAGCCTCTCGGATCAAGAAATTCAAAGTTGACATCAACATTTTCATACCTATACATGTTGGGCAAAGTCTCAAAATCGGCAGATTTCTTCATGAAAGAGAATATCGTATTAAGGCAGCTGTATCAAAATGCAATCGTGGAACATTTTCAGGTATTCCACAGGGCCTGGCGAGAATTATTAGTGTAGCAGTTATGAATATGATCAATAAATGTCTTGTATTAAACTATTTTTCATTATACAAGCCTTACCTGTGTCTAGTGTGTGCCTATTACTTTACGCTAGCTATCCCTGTATAGTATTTCAAAGAAAACAGTCTATAGGGGGGTTTACACGTGGGAGTTAAGTCCGGAGTAGACACCGGAATAAATATAAACCTGTGTCAGTTGGACGTGTGAACAGACAACACCGAACTAACAAAGAACTAAATTAATTCGGTGTCAGAGGGCTGGTCCAGGTTCGGTGCTCCGTACTAAACAATGGCCTATTTACACGTGTGACCAGAACACCGAACTAAACGCCGAACTATATCCTGTCTTCGGTTGGTCATTTATACCACAATGGACGGTGTTCAAGTAAGAAGCTCTCGCGATCGCGGCAACAATTGGTCACAGGAAGAGATCAGGCTACTAATTTCAATCTGGAGAGACGAAAACGTCATCCGTATGATGGACGGCACGTCGAGGGATCGGCAAGTGTATGAAGACGTTGCTGCCAAGGCCAGGGAGAAGGGACTCTAGAGGACAGCGGAACAATGCCACAACAAAATCAAACGGTTGCGAGCTCAGTTCAAGTCCGTGTCCGACAACAACCGTCATAGTGGCAGAGCTAGAAAAACGATGCCATTTTACGATGAGTTGTTAGTAAAGGGAAAGCAACTGATAGTAAAGGGAAAGCAACTCCACACATCGTTCATATTTGGGTTGTTTGCGTTTTGTGTATGATATTGTGTATAATATAATTGTACATCATGTTTGGCTGTTTTATGTAAAATGTCTTAGCCATGGCGGGTACGATATCGTAGGAATAGAAACCGTATGTCGCCTGTATACGGTAGTATGGTTACAGAAAGTATCCGATGAAGTCTGGCGCTTATAAGTGTGTCGCCTATATTTCTGTTCCATCTATATGCGATTATTGGTTGGTTTTGGAACAGTTTTTTAGTGTTTCGTCTTTTTCAAGTTCACTCCAGTTTTATGTCAGGGCCTTCTTGATTTTTGTCGTGTCGATGTACGGGCTATACGTTGTTATGAAGACTATTGTATTGTTGGTGGCGTTATTGGTTTCTTTTTGTTGTTCAAGCAGTCTTTTCCTGCTTTTATGATCTGTCTCTCTGATAATGCGTTCTATTTTATTTTTTTTATATTGTCGATCTTGTAATTTTTCACTAATTTTTTTTTTCACTAAATTGTGTGACTTTCTGTGTAAAATCGGTTTCGTTGTTACGTGTTCTGATGTACGGTAATGTTTCACTTTTGATCAGACCGTTGAATGTTGCTGCCAGATGACATGAGTTTCTTTGTAAGAACTGGAAAATATCTGTTGGTTTTGTGTGTGTCTTGATGTCGAGAATATTCTCTTTGTTGTACCGACGACCTTTGTAGATAGTCAGGTCTAAATATGTGATTTCTTGAGAGGAGCTTTCAAACGAAAATTTGAAAGTAGGATGCATTTTGTTGATGTTTGATATGAATTCATTGAGTTCGTGTTGTGTTCCGATGAAATCAGAAAAACATCGTCCCTGAACCTCAGCCAGGTCGGTATTTGTTGTTTGCGTTTCAGTATTATTCTCATTTCTGTCTCGTGAAATGAAGGCCTAATATCTGCTATTTCTGGCGAACAACCCATCGAGATTATTTCCGTATAAGAGCATCCCCATATTTGCCGGTAGAATTCATCGTTGAATTCAAATGTGTTGTTTATTAAGATTATTTCTAGCAGAGCTATCATGTATTTCGTTGTTGGTTACTTGATTATGTAATTGTTTGATGATCTTTCCTGATTTAATGCTCTGCCAACTGATTCAATTGCCTCATCATGTGGTGTATTCGTGTTCATGGAAATCCAGTGTTACTAGTGTCACATTGGCCGGAACTTTGATTGTCTGAATTTTCCGTATAAGAGTCTGTATTGTAGGTGTCTGTCTAGGTGTTTCATCTTAACATGAAATAGATAATGACATCAGACGAGGCGAGGCCAACAATATTCTCTCCTAGTAAATTTCCTCGCCGAAGGCGTCTCGATTGGTTGACAGAACACAAAAAGAGCGTAGACAGCAGCTACATGATGTGTGGGTCCGCCATTGCAAGCAAGCGATTGTTCTCTAGCCCAGATATTGCTGAGGGCGCTTGACCCGAACTAAATTCATACCTTGTATATGACGTGTAAACGTGAGATCGCTTAGATCGCTGATAAGGAATATTTACAGAACGACTAATCAGATTCCCTCAGGTTTAAAAAAATACACGTGTAAACCCACCTTATATCTGTTAATTGCCCTCCCTAATCCCCTTCATTAATTTGTTCTGCCGATCACTGACGCGAGGGCTTATCGCCCTGACCAAATAACTCGTTAGCAGCTCATAAGAGCTGCTAACGAGTTATTTGGTCAGGGCGATAAGCCCTCGCGTCAGTGATCGGCAGAACAAATTAATGAAGGGGATTAGGGAGGGCAATTAACAGATATAGACTGTTTTCTTTGAAATACTATACAGGGATAGCTAGCGTAAAGTAATAGGCACACACTAGACACAGGTAAGGCTTGTATAATGAAAAATAGTTTAATACAAGACATTTATTGATCATATTCATAACTGCTACACTAATAATTCTCGCCAGGCCCTGTGGGTATTCTCCATTGGGAGGAAGTCCACTTATGGTGTAGTTTGCGTAGCTCTAAGGCTGCGTTCAAAAAAATGAGGGGGGGGGGTGGAGGAATCGCGATTGAAATCTTTTTTTTCAGATCCCCTCTTAATACCCTCAAAACTTTTCAAGTCCCCCATATGATCAATTTTTTTTAAGTTCCCCCTAAATTATCATAAAGCCGCATATTTATTAGGAATGCACGTAGAGTAAAACTAAACATGTTTTGCGTAGTGCACGCAGTTGGTCGACACTACCTCTTATCAGCAGATTGTAGAGCCATATACTTTGGGCAAGTTCTTAAATTGATTCATTTTTAAATGCATCAGTGGACTAATTGGATTTATCTGTCTAATCCGACTTGAGTTTATCCAACTCTGGTCAGGTCAATGGCACCAGCTGAAACGCACACAAAATGACGATCATGAGAGAGTATGCAAATTGTGAATTCTTGGCTACGTTTTACCAAATTGTGAAAAACTGAGCCCAGTGACCCACCGAAAAGATATTTTTTTCAAAAGTACAAGACATATACAACTTAGATTCTACTTACAAATGTTTTACAAAATTGACAATACTGGAAGGTTAAAATATCAATAACATAGATGTTTTAATCTCAGACATTTTGGGTGTAATGATGGCAAATTTGGTAAAAAAGCAAATGATTCCATTTAACACACATTTTTCATTTAAATCAGTCTTTGCTGTTCAAAGTTTTACTTTGTATTATTGTACGATGAGATGTGAAAATTACATTCACTGCATGAACTTGAAATGAATGGTTTTACATATTGATTTTAAGTGATTTGAGAAAAGCTGTGACTTTTCGTCGTACAGTTGTATAAGATCAAGCATGGTGATCCCATCTTTTTTCTTTAGTATTTGATTATTCTCATATGCAAGAATTCAAAAATCCATGGTATAACAGTTAAACTGTTAAGTCTCCTAGTCTTCTATGTGTAGCTCTCTGGCCTGATGTTGTGTACAAGTACATATATGTTTCGCTGTCAATTGAGTGGCCTATGGCCCCAGAGTCAGAGCTATCACTGTTACAGCCGGTACGCAGTGACAGTGACACTGCCCGTAGGCTGTTTTAGCAGGGCAGTAGCTGTAGGGCCTATTAACTTTATATTTTGACAATATTTTTGTTCAGTTTATACAACTGCGTTCTTGTTCTACTCCCTACAGCATGTTGAGCTGTCCAGTATTCAGCTTGCCAACACAGCCTACGTGTAATGTGCATTTGTATCATTGACAAACAACTTTCAGTCTGAACTCTAATTCAGTTATCACCAATATTTAGACAAACGGGCTTTGTTGACAAACTGAATAATGTGTTTTTTCAGCATGCTGTAGAAAGACACCAAGAAACTGTATTTGATACATTGCATAGAAATATTGAAAAAATTATCAACATGCAGTTGCAGCTCCTGCTAGAGCTCCATTTCAAGGCAAACTTGTTGTTTTTAGGAAAATCTAATGACATTCATACATTTTTAGATTTTTTCGAGATTAAAGTCATAAAATGAGACAAAACAGTTCTGGATTTTGTTTAATTATTACTAACATTAGAACCAATGGATGACATCAAAGTGTTGAGAGCCAAAATATTTTCAGCAACCCCCCCCCCCCCCCATATGCAGAGCAAAACTTTCAAGTCCCCCCTCGACTGCCCCCAGAATTTCCGAATCCGCCCTGAATTCCTCCAGCCCCCTCACCATTTTTTGAACGCGGGCTAATCATTGACACCAGTTTCAATGTGTCCCCCCCCCCCCCCCCCCCCAAATAGCACTGCAACTGTACATTTTGCCGTAAGGCGGCGCATCCCAACACTTTTTTCCAGATCTGGTGAATTTGCAAAGGAGCAACACTTCGTATCAATTTGTTGCTCGGCAGATATTTTTGCATTTTTTATCTCCTGAGATCTACACATCTATCTTCTCTCACGATGTTCTATTTTTTGTAGAAAAACTGGAGAGACTCTGTTGAATCGAGTGTGTGTTTGGGACAGCAAATGTTAGGCACCAGATCTGATCTGCGGCCGCATACTTTCATAAGCGCGAGGTCGTGGTCGTGGAAGGTTACTGAGCATGCGCATTAACTGCATACGTACGTCAGCGCTATTCATTCGTACTCGAGACTGATTTAGCGCTACACACAAGGTTTCAGCAGTCCTTCGCGAATGTAGCACGCTTCTGTCTGTGTCGAACGAAAATGACAGATAACCAGGAAGAATTTGACGTATCTACGCGGGTTCAGTTGTGGGGAGTCCTCGGCAAAAAGCCGTTCGGACATTCAGCGAACAAATGGTCGAAAAGGTTGGTATCTGTAACTCAACGAGAATGTGAAATTTCCTAACTTTCGTTAATAAGCTTATTGCCTGTTTTGAAAGTTTCATTGTACTTTTTTGGTCCACTTCAGTATAAAAGACTTAGATTTTCCGTTTCAGGTTTTTCGTCGTGAAGGAAGGCTTTCTCCTTTACTATCCCGAAAATGAGAAGAAAGACTTCGAGAAAAAAGTACATTTTAATATTCATCCTAAGGTAAGGAAATGTTTTGGTCTACCCTGCGCCAAGTTTGGATTTCGGGTGTGACCTGCACGGCGTACCTGTGATTTTCTAATTACGATATCGAAGTTTACCGTCAGAGTACGGCATACAGGACACAAACGCCTATATACTATTTCACCTGTTATACTAGCACAATTCTATGTGTCGTATTTCAAGATTTATGGTATTTGCAGTCCTCTTGTAAAATCCTGTGTCGATCGATGCGGGGGGAGATGTAAATCAAATGGAAGGGACGTACATGGTCGTGAGGAGCAGATATCTCGTGATTTTTTTTACGTCCATGTTTGTACAGTGTATATACACAATGTAGTCACTATCGCAGGAACTACGTTTCGCCTAAGACGCTACCGGTAGATATCATTGTCGTGAGCAAGAGTTATGTCAATTGATAGGAGCTGCTGGATGTCAACACTGCCACCAGAACCAAACAAGAGCAGTGCACTGGAATCATAGCAAAAATTACCTCCCCGTCACATGTTCTTAGCGTAGTACGCAAGAGCAAATATATGGTACTCTGTCTCGCCTTCCACTACCGTAACCGTCCAACCATATATGAGATCATCGCCAATCCTCCCCTGAAGTGTAAATGATCACAAGAGTACATTCATAACCATGCATGAGAGGACAAAAATATACCTTGCAATGGTAACTTCCTGATGCCAGTAACAGAGAAATCTAGTTCCGCAATGTGTAACCGGAAAGGTCACATAGTCTGACCTGCATTCATTCTTGTTGTTGATATGTGGTATCACTTTGGTACGCCAAACGAATTTACAGAAGTCTTCACACAGATTAAAATTCAGAGGCCAGGGTTGGTGTAGGGTGATCTGTTTACATTGCGTAGGAAGTCTTTGACAAATTTACCTACGTGGCAGGCATTTCTTGCCAAAACTGATCATGGCCAAAAAGTGTAAGGGATACTGTAGTATTTTGGCGTATTAGTAATACTGCATTTGCATTGAAAAATTAATGCCATAATTGATGCTCAACTGATACTGTTGAGAATGCCGTTGTGTGTTGTAAATTTGTTGACATGTGTGGCATTAACCCTTTACCTGCCAGACAGTATCAGCTCACATCTGCCAAGTCAGCGGTATTGAGCAAAAAAAAGGGTATTGTGCCAAAACCATATGTATTTTTACCCACTTGGCTTGGTATGTTATAGCAGCTTTAGACTGTAAAAATCATGTTTACAGTATCTCTGTCTTCAGGGACCTTCAAATCTTCAAGTCAATGTTAAAATGCACCTTATACGAGACATGTTGTGCTTCACTAGTTTTTACCAACTTGACCTGATGGCGAAATATGAACTTGACAGGAAAAGGGTTGTTTACAACACATTGTCAAAAGGAGGAAGAGCTACCAGTGTAGTTACATATCATGATAAAGTTACAAGCTGGTTCCAACCTGAATGGTATTGCCCAAACTCAGGCAGTTTTTCACCCATCGGATTGTTTTGCAACTTTTTTTTTTATAATTTTTTTATTAAGCTTTTCCATTTTGCTGACACAATACAAAGACAAGACAAGAGACAAAAACAAGAAAGACACAATAGTGGCATACTGAAAAAAATAAGCCCTTTGGAGAAAAAAAAATTACACGTCTTTCAGTAATGACCATTTTCTGTTATGGATTTCTATTTGCCATTATGCTTTGCAATATATTCCTCAACATTCCGTGTTTGTTTTATCATTGCTCTAAATCCTGGAAATATCTGTTTTGCAACTCAAATATAGGAAGGAGAGTCATAATAAAATGTTCTTGAGTCAAACTGAATAAATAATTGTTTTCAGACCCAGAGGAAAGTGTTGTTTGCATTGAAATGTCATACTTTTTCAAAATTTGGAAACTTGACAATCTTTGGCCAAAATCATAAATTGATCTCACTTCTGTCTCCACATTACTCTGAAATGAATACCGTTCTATAGTATAAATGATAAATTTTTTTTGTTGGTCAATAATTAATCTACAAGTATTTAATATGTCTGGTATTTTACCAGGCAAACTAGTAAACTAGTTCTGCTATTGATTAAATTCGTCAAATACACTCACATACTCATATATATATATATATATATATATATATATATATATATATATATATATATATATATATATATATATATACACACTCACACTGATTCAATTCAGACAGTCAGAATAACAACCACATTTTGACCTGATATCATCAGAATATTTCAGATATAAGGTCTAAAACTCCCTGCATAAAAGGTCAAAAGACTATCAGTCTAAGCGGTGTGAAAGCTACCATCTGCTGCTGAAGCCATAGGGAAATCAAAGCTCCCACTTGTATTAGTTCCCATGTTGTTTATTGAAGTAACCCTACGTGACACTGTGGTTGCTACCACAACATGCCATCCTTAATGCCCCAGTGATTTATATGAGTGTAGTATTTCAGAGGTAATTGGAGGCATGTTGTAATCAATGTTTTTAGAATGTGAATTGCTTTCCAGTGATAGTTTACTGCTTGCCAGCATGCTTCACCCATCAGCAGCATATTTTATGCCAATGTTGTAGACTCTATACTTCGTGTGGATGTTGTTATCTTTTTAGGAAATAGTAAATAATATTAAAGCTAGGCAATTGATAAGTATCACAGATTTGTAGCTCAATTTTCAAAATTTGTTCCTCAATATTAACAAGTAGTACATTGCTTCAGATGCAAAATACAAATAGATTAATTTTTTTGTTTGCTACAAATTGCCATTGAAAGGCAACAGACTCACTGTAAGTCAAATTTCTGACATACCAAATAATGTATTTGTGTCTGAGAGAGCATTATGCCAGATAATGTGTTTGCATCTTAGATTGTATTTTGCCTCATGAGTCAATTGATTATGAAAAATTCTTGGTATTTCCCTTCATATGATATTCTTTGCATATTTCCTGTATTTTCCAACTGCATAAATATATTTATTTGGACACCACAGTAGCGCTTTATTTTTTATTATTTCACCTGAAATAGGAGCAGAAAATGAGGAAAAAGTCAGAACACATGAAGATCTGTGAATTATTAGGACTGTTGAGGTTACTTAAATATACTGTAGAAATATTATCCTAAAAGTCAGACAAAATCATTGCGTTTAAGAAAAATATCTTAGATGTGGCAATATTGTTTACCTGTACATTTCCAGAATAGTGTAAATACTAATCCATTTACCATCTATAAAATAGTCCATCACTTAGTTCTAGACAATAGCTGACTTTGTGAGATTACCATTGGTAACTTACATGTATAACAGCATTATGGTACATTCAATGGTATGAAGGGTTGTTGGATTTGAGTGACATGTCTACATATAATGCTACAACAGTATTTCAATGCAAGCATATGGAGGGTCTATGATGGAAGCCTATACTAGTAATGATATAAAAGTTCACACAGTTGGTACGAAAGTTCATATACCAGTAATGGTATGAAAGTTCATATACCATTGATGGTATGAAAGTTCATATACCAGTGATGGTATGAAAGTTCATATACCAGTGATGGTATGAAAGTTCATATACCAGTGATGGTATGAAAGTTCATATACCAGTGATGGTATGGAAGTTCATATACCAGTGATGGTATGGAAGTTCATATACCAATGATGGTATGAAAGTTCATATACCAATGATGGTATGAAAGTTCATATACCATTGATGGTATGAAAGTTCATATACCAGTGATGGTATGAAAGTTCATATACCAGTGATGGTATGAAAGTTCATATACCAGTGATGGTATGAAAGTTCATATACCAGTGATGGTATGAAAGTTCATATACCAGTGATGGCATGAAAGTTTATATACCAGTGATGGTATGAAAGTTTATATACCAGTGATGGCATGTAAGTTTATATACCAGTGATGGTGTGAAAGTTTATATGTCCAATGGACCAACATTTCCTCAGTTTCCCAATGTTATGAAAATGAGAAAACTATCTCCTACAGTTAGGATGTGATTCAGAATCATATTGATTGCTTCTGTTTCCTACTGTCTATGTCCAGATGTACTCATTTAAAAAAACTAAATTTGATGGCATTCCTGATTGGGTGGGTTAGACATATACTGATTTTTTTTCTCTGAGAAAAAATGACACAATCATGCAATGCTTTCACTTAAAGTGCAGTCAACAATGGCCTAGTCCCTCTTCGGAATAGTGTTGCCTTCAGAGATTTTTGGCCTTTGCCCATGGAATATTAGACTTGGTTCAAGTCGGTGAATTTAAAAAAATAAAATCATTTATAATAGTTTCTCTTGTGTCTCTCCTATTTCGTACAAACCTATTCGGAATTTGGCAGCTCACGCCAGGTTTTCCCAGCGATTGAATGCGTCACGTTTGAGTCTGCGCAGTAGTGAGTTAGTTTCTGCCGGATTCACCGACTTGGACTTCTTGCAAAGTACAGGCGGTGAGACGGACTGTGTACACAGTGACGTAGAGCAAATACAAAATGATTGACAGCCCCCGCCGTTATTCTGGCCAATAAGAAGAACGCTTGCTAATAAACCTCTGCATGCATTAAAAAGTTTGTTGTCATCTCCGTGCAAAGCTAGACATCGAGTACGTTTTATATCTGGGCGAATAATGGCATCAAGTTCGTACATCAACCGCGTTTTACAACTGATCGGTCGACCACCGCTAATCATGCGAGATTACCAAAGAAAGCTTGTTGAGAGTTACATTGAAGGAAAAGATGTGTTCGTCTGCGCACCAACCGGCAGCGGAAAATCACTGAAATACGAAGTCGCTCCACATTGTTTTGATTTCCATCGCTTTGGGCACGTAAGAGAACAGGCTACAACTGTAAGGACGGTGTCTTTTTCCATCCTTGAATAACCGGCCACGATTTTCGCATTTTGTAACATGGGCCCAACAAACAACACAGATATTTTCACACGTTTCGGTGATAGAACAGAGGTCGTACCGCACTCGACATTTTGTCAACAACGCCGTGTGAGTTTTATGCACGTCTCGTTTGGGTCAATTGGTAACTCCTCCCAATGTGTAAAATTTAGTGATGTCATCTTATGAATAAAATATGAGTAAAGAAAACGTCATCTCATGAATAATTTATAGCAACGCAAACCCTGCAAGAAAGCCAAGTCTGTGATTCCGGATGAAACTCCGTTGTATAGCGTTCACTCCACTCATCGCGTTCACCCTACTCATCGCGTCCACTCACGGGCGCGTTTCACATGAGAGCAAAATACAAATCATTGCGTTCACTCCACTCAAACATTCACAAATCACAGACTTGAACCAAGTCTAATGGAATATGGGCGAAGGCAAAAATATTCCAGCGAGGGACTAGGCTAAGTCAACAAAGACTTGAGTATGACAAGTTGTAGGTTTTCAGGTCATATTCAGGACACAGGACTGATTACATGTAAAAGGTCATCAATAGTCATGGATTTCCAAATATCTGGCTGTGGGGTCACTCAACAGTGAAATTGAAATTCGTTATTGTCAGCAGAGTTTAACATCACATAGCTTCAATCAATTACTTTATCCAAGGTCCCTCTATCACCAGGTGATAGAGGGACCGTGGTTTATCTGAAAGATATTCTTGAAGTTGAATCAATATAAATATGAGACTGGTCTTTGTCAGAGATGTGTAACATATATATTGCGTTGTATGTTATATCAATTCAAATAACTGTTTCCAGTTACTGAAGTGGCACATGTACCTCTGTGTGTGCTTTCTCTCTTCTACATTGACATTTTTATGTCTAGGTTTGGTGACTGGGCAACAAAATGACCATGAAATTATTGAAATTTAGTAGTACAGGAAAAGACAGTTCAAAGATGTCATATGAAATGGATATCAAGATCTGCTGTAATTTCACTCCAAGACAGGCTGAAAACTGCAGAAAATCTGTATCATTTCCGTACTATTGAAATGCAATTGATAAGGCTCACTCTGTGGGAAAACCCAGTCCTGTATCTGGTTGTATGCCAAAAGAAAATCATGCTTTGATGACTAGCATGTGTTACATAAAGAGGCTTTGCAAATGCATTAGGCTTTGTTTACGCTATGTATATCCCTGCACTGGATAGGGGACTCCACCCATATGCAGTGTCAATGATCCGCTGGCTACTGGTATGTGTAAACAGAGCCAGTCAGGCTGAGAGAAATTGTCACATCAGTCACTGACTGTGTTGTTTCTGTTTTGATCATCATACATGTACAAAGCATGACTTGTTGCAGAGAATTTACTTGCCAGACAGAAGAAGATGCTAATACTAGAATGTTCATTTCGAGGTTTACAGCTTTTATTAGATGTTTTATCCGGGAAATAAAATTTGGCAAGTTTTTGCAAAATTATTCCTTATTTTAAGGTGCTTACTGAACTGAGGTTTAGACGATGTGCATGACAGTTCATCTTTATTTATTCAAAGATACTTTCATAAGGAACTGTGATTTTGTGCGTTTTAAGTGAAACATTGACTTTCATTGACCTCTTTTCTTGGTGAAGATAACCGCCAAGAAATAGGTCATTGACACTGTATTTTGAACTTGCCCAAGGTTATAAAGATACCATGTGGTTGTTTCAATATTGACATTGCAAAAAAATCCAGCCAGGTATCTACACCCATCAGCCAAAATATTTGCCAGTGTGAAGTTGAACTATCATCAAATTTTAATCACATGAATTTGCAATGTTGTGTAACATGAAGTATAATATTCAAGATAAGTGGACAACAGGTGTAATTGTGCATAGGAATAGCAAACACCCCAGGCTTTGAAATAGTTGTAATTCCAAAGAGTGGTTTAGTATATTGTACTGGTACAAGCAAGCAAAGTTTCCTATTTTTAGTTTGTTGTATTATGAGTTACATGATTAAGCTCCTTTCCTTTTATATAATACATGTAGTTGAATGTCATTCTCTTATATTTTGAAGTGGTACATCAACCTATTAAAACGTTCCAAAGTTTTCTATGTGGCTAATGCCAGGTGACAATTTTATAATTGTGAGTCTGAGGTTGCACTTGTGTTTATGATATGCCATATGGACTTTAACACTTATTTCATAGCTGAATTTACCTACATCGAATAAATCACTTGTACATGATGTAGTTATTGGCTTTTATGGCAGTTGTAAAGCTTTATGTGTGTGCTCCTCAAATATCCGACCTTGTGTATACAGTAACCTTTGCAATACAACTCCAAGAATTGCAGAACAATATGTTCAAAGTCATGACTCCATGATGGCATAAACTGCATCCAGAGGACAGATTTGATAGATTTTTAGAGAGAATCGGAGCCATCAGTTGTGTTGTTAAAAGACAGATGGAAGTGTGGAAAGAATATGAAATAGTGTGCCAGTAACTCACAAACTCTTTTGAGTCGATTTTTGAGATTTTCCACATTTTTTTGTGTCAGCCGCATACCAGTATGTATAATATGTAACATTTCTTGAAACACAAACATTTTTATCTTCGTCAGTTATGTATCAATTAAGCTGTTAGATCACAAGGATGTGGACTATTTGAGCATTCTATTTTTGGAGTCTAAAGTATTAAACGGCGAGTAGCTGTACTGTAAATTGTTTTTTTTCCCACTATTACTGTTTTTAATATCAACCACAGTTTCTTGTTCTGCTCCCCAAAAGATGTTGAGATCAGCTATTAACCCTTTTCCTGCCAAGTCGGTGAAAATCCGCTTGAAATTCGGTGTAGCTAGAATCTGAGCAGCCACGGCCGTTATCCTGCCAAGGCGGTGGAAATCGGGCTACTTTTGGTACCCCCTTTCCTGCCTAGTCGACGGAACTACGTGTAGCAAACCCTTGCTCGCGCTAGGGGTCGTTCGAGGACAGGTTTTGGGCGAGGAACGGCGTTTGCTCTCGAATGGGTTCACAGAGAGTCCAACGACAGGGAAAGGTGCGGAAGCTACCCAGCCAGTCCCCATCCCGGTGGGGGACTGGTTTTTTTGGGGGGGACGAGTAGCGTACTTGGCAGGTTAGCACGTTGACGTATTCTAGCGGAGTTGGGGTAACTTGGCTCTGAGGCACTACATAGATTGCGGCCGAAATTGACCGTCTCGGCAACGCTAATCTGTAAGGCAACCGCCTAAGACCGCCTCAGCTGGCGGTGCAATTTTTTGCCAATGGTGCGAGACGAAAATCACGGACTTGGTCCTGATTGACGGGAAGTGCGGACGGATTTGACGGACTCGGCTTTCTCTAAGGCAACCGCCTAAGACCGCCTCAGCTGGCGGTGCAATTTTTTGCCAATGGTGCGAGACGAAAATCACGGACTTGGTCCTGATTGACGGGAAGTGCGGACGGATTTGACGGACTCGGCTTGATTAGTCCCTGACATGGAACTGATCCGAACGGACTTGAGCGACATTTGTGAAGGGTAACCACCGCTTTTAACCGACTTGTTACCTTCTCGAAAAGACTACCCACTCAGATGTCGGACGTTGTCGGCTGCACTTGGCTCTAGACGTTCAAGCCGTGCAACGAAACACACCGCCTCAGCCTTGCCATTCAGAAACATGGCCTCAAAATTTGATACCATTGTTCACCGACTTGGCGGCTGCGGTAAGGTGCGTGAACCGTTGTTCACCGACTTGTTACGCCTATGTTGTCCCTGTGAAGTTCGGCTAACGGCCGAGTCTAACGGGAGTTGGCAGACCTGTGTTTGGTTTATACCGTAGTATGACCGACTCAGGTAGAGGTACCTGTCGGTATATCCGAGTTTTACGCACTCGGGCGTCAATGACGGGTCGTCATCACCGCTGATGACGTAGACGTGCTGGCCACGTTATTTGAAGGAGCCATGTTTGCCCAACGGACGAGGCCGAGACAGCCGTTGACAATTTTGGCATCCTTCATCTTTGACCGCCTTAGTTGGGTAAGCCGCTCGGCAGGCGACGGTTATGACCTAAACAAGCCGCTGAAGCACTGTTCGTTGCCGTACAAGAACGAGACGGCCAGTCCATTACTGCTTAATGGGCAATCTGTCGGGTTGGCTTGTCACCGACTTGGATGACAATACGCCCTGCGCAGGCGTACTTAGAAGGGACATGAGGTTAAAGATACGGTTTCCCACCCGTACTAAACATGGGCTTGGGCCAACGTCCTTGGGTGGCAGGTGCGCATGCCACGTACCCAGCTGGACGGAATGTCAAGTTGAGATGCTAATGACATTGACTATGTTATGCTAAGTGCTCGAGGGATTTGCATCGCAAATGAGTATTATTAGCATATCAAATGGTGCGGACAGGCAATTTACATGACGGGTAGGAATGTCAGCGCCGGTTGGTGGACTGATTGCCGTAGGTCCATTATAATAACAGGTGGATGCATATATTAACACCCCTGCGTCCAATCATGTCCAGGGCTTTGTTTCCCTGTGGCTTTAAAAGGGAGGGACCTGCTAGTCTGTCGACACTGTTCCAGACATGAGCTTGACGGACCGCAAAAGTTTTCTGAAGGCGAGCAGACGACTGAAGCTCAAAGATGCAGAGTCTCCGGCGGTAGTGGTAGCGATCGTTGTGATGTCCCTAGTAAACGTTCTAAGAAGTCGGGCAAGAAACGCTCCCGTAAGGCGAAGCCATCTCCGGCTGAAAAACCCAGTGGTAAGCGTAAACGTAAGACCGATCGTTCTGCCGATGAGGATGATGACGGGTCACCGGTTGCCAGTGGTTCTCACCCGGCTGCTCCGGGAGAGACTACTTCACCTGCAGAGACTACATCTGCTCTTGTGGGAGATACTTCACCTGCACAGACTACGTCTGCTGCTGCTAGTGAGACAGTGAGTAATGAGACGGCTGATGCCATTGGTTCTCCCCCGGCTGCTCCGGGAGAGACACCACCTGTTGCTACTATGAGCCCTCATCCTGCGTCAGGAGAGGTTCCTGTGCCCAGTGCGAAAGAGCTTGAGTCCTCGTCATCAGCAGAGGCTGCCGAGCCCGCTCCTGCCATAGTTTCGTGTGCTGCGATGTCCCCGCCGAAAAAGATAGTGCGGAGGGTTCGTTATCAGGATAGCCCACCTGATTTTGAGCCAGATATGATCCTTGATGCCGCTACGGGCGAGTTCAGGCCCAGACGCCCAGACGACGGTGATATCACCGCTGAGTCCGACTCGGAGGTTGACGAGGATGCGGCAGAGGACGATGACTTTTATGACAGGCAGTATGTAGGTGAGGCAAGCTCTGACGACGATGATGACGTTGCTGCTGTGTTGGCGGAGGACGACACACCTCCTGTCTGGCGTATGTCGGAGACTACCGATGCTAATATATTTGAGGAGACCGATTTTGACCATGAGAGAGGACCGACTTTCACCTTGCCCAGCCACGCCCGTGAGCTCGATTACTTTTTTAAGTTTATTCCAGCTACACTGATCAGATTGGCCAAGGACGAGACTAATAAATACGCCAAATTCCACCAGCGACATATCGCTAGGAAAATAGATAAATACTGGCGTAACGCTGACTACCGAGAGGTGCAGGCGTTCATTGGCGTCTTAGTCTGTATGGGTATCGACCGTAAATCATCAGTGGAGGATTATTGGTCTAGCGATCCCTTTCTGAGAAACCAGGGTATTTCTACTGTGATTACCGCAGTCGCTTTCAGCAGCTTATGCGATACTTTCATCTGGCAGACCCAGAGAACGATCCACGTCGTGATCCTGATGAGGCACGCCGCCGACGTCGGTGTCAGGAGGATCCCCTGTATAAAATCAATCCATGGATGGAGCCCATAGTTGACCGGTGCGTAAATAATTATAAGATGGGTAGAGAGATCTCCATCGACGAGGGCATGGTGCGATTTAAGGGCCGTTCTAAATTTAAGCAGAGATTACCGCATAAGCCTGATCGAGACGGTTTCAAGATATGGCAGCTGTGCGACTCCACCACTGCATACATAGCTAACTTTGCACCGTACCTAGGTGTGAAATATCGGGATCGGACTGATGGGAGACGGCAGGAGCGAGGTGTGGTGAAAAGAATTACGATGGAGCTGGTCCAGCCATTCTGTGGATATAATCACAGCCTATTCTGTGATAGCCTGTTTAGCACGGTCGTTACTGCTAGAGAGCTGATGGAGACCGGATCTACATGGTCGGGAGTTTTAACCGCCGTAATCGTCGCACCATGCCCCCTCAATTAATTCCGCCGGGTAAGAGGAAGCGCCTTCCTCTGTCTGTTGGGGATATGAAAGCCACGACCAGAACGGACTCTCGTCTTAAACATCACTGCTTATCAGGATAGTAACGCTCAGGTGCTGATCTTGAATACGGTCTATCCACCCTTGGAGTGCGTGCCAGTGGGGGAGGGAGACGAGCGGCGACAAGTGCCTCTGTCGCTGTATAATTATCGCCGGTACATGGGAGGCGTCGACCGAGCCAACCAGAAGCGCAAGTACTTTCACACTGGGCGCAAGAACCACAGATGGTGGACATATCTGGCATGTTACCTGATTGATGTTGCCCTGGTAAATGCATATATATGCTTCAAGCATGTACACCCTGATAGTAAGCTGACCCATAAGATGTTTCATCTGCGTGTCGGGAAACAACTCATTGGCGGTTATTGTGGGCGATCGCAGCCCAGTGTGAGAGAGGTCGAGGCCACTGTTTCTCTTGCCTCGTACATCAATCCACAAAATCAGCCGATGCACGTTGTCAGCCGTTTGGAGGGGCGGCAGAAATGCTGTAAAGTATGTAGCAGAGAGGGTAAGACCACTGCGAGCGGACGACTGTCTGAGACGTCCAAAGGATGTAGTCTGTGCGGGGTTCATCTTCACGAGGGCGAGTGTTTTGCGGCTTTTCATCATCGCATG
Organism: Ptychodera flava; assembly: GCF_041260155.1. Classification (NCBI taxonomy): domain Eukaryota; kingdom Metazoa; phylum Hemichordata; class Enteropneusta; family Ptychoderidae; genus Ptychodera; species Ptychodera flava. The sequence goes on from NC_091941.1 coordinate 15,107,691, forward strand.
ATGCTACGAGGTAAGAGGAGCATTGGCGTGCAGACCTCTACTCACACAGCCCCGACGACACCCATCAGCAAGAGAACCCGACGTAAATAACGGACAGGGGACAGCTTCGCCTAACAGTGGCTTGACTGTATTCTTAACACGGACCATGATCACATTTTGAGCACGGTTGTGCCGTTTGTTTGTGCTTTACGATCCCGCTGATTGTAAATTGAAACACGGATTATTTTGTACAATCCCCCGATTGTAATCTTTGTAACACGGACCATGCACTCGGACGTCGAGACAGACTCTGAGATTTATTATTCGGCATAATGTAAATTATTCCCGAATAAAATACTATCTATGGATCGCATATTTTCGTTTGTTTTGTTTAGACGGATTATTTTGTACAATTCCCCCTATTATAATTTTTGAAACACGGATCTGCCACCCCGATTGTAATTTTTGAAACACGGACCATGCACTCGGACGTCGAGACAGACTCCGAGATTTATTGTTCGGCATAATGTAAATTATTCCCGAATAAAATACTATCTATGATCGCATATTTTCGTTTGTTTGTTTTTACCCCCACTTTCGTTTTTGGCAGATCCGTAAGGACGCTATAGTAATGGATGAACGTGCGTTGTATCACGTGGGAGGGGCACAGCCCAACGGAGGCTGTGCTCGTGCGACGTAGACGTTGTACCAACCATCTGTCGTTGGGGTTAGTGCATAGAGCAGTTGCACTGTCCAGAGCTAAGGTGGTACAAAACTGCACCTTAGTAACAACTGCACAAACTAACCTGTTAGGAAACGGTAACACTAACGAGCTAAGTGTTCACTGAACTGGCCAAACTACGTACACGCCTTCCTTCAATGGCGGAACTATGTCGTTGACACTACGTCAAAGCAGACTGCAATGTGCGACTCTTCCAAGTCGTTCAAAGTACGTGGCCAAGTGACACAACCCAGGGGAAACAGGACAGGTTTGAGGGTGCTGCCGCACCCATAGCACTAACCCCTGGGTCTTCTACTAACCCACGAGAGAGGTGACGTTTCCCCGGTGTGGCCGTGCGTGCCGGCGAACGAGCTTTACTTCCGCGAAAGTAAGCTAGAAAAGGGCATAAAAGTGCACGTCCCCCGGGGCAAACAACGCCCGTGACCTCGTCATTTTCTGGACACAACCTCATCAGCGGTTGCCCCTCTATACGGGCATGCAAAAATTTTTGAAGTCTAACACGTATATGGTCGGTAATCGTACCCCGAAAATGCGGTATTTTCCCGCCAAATGCCTGGCAGGAAAGCGTGCAGGAGAGCCTATCTTCTGTAGACACGGAAAAGGGGGCCGGTTTTGACCGACTTGGCAGGATAACGGACAGGGGCGCTCGGCAGGAAAAGGGTTAAAGGTCTGGTGAAATGCCCATGTTGCAAAATCACAGAAATACAGTTGATGGTCTATAAACATTCACATTCATTTCTTTTTTTGTTTAGCGCGCGTGATTATGAAATATGGCAAAAGAAAAATGCGATGTGGGCGTGTCCGCCAAGCCTCTCCAGTCGACTTTTTTCGGCTTTCCGAAGTTTGCCTGACGCCGTATCTCATAACGGGAAGTAAGGTATTTCACACCTCCGTAATCTCCCCACGGGGGTAACTTCTAGGTTTTCCGCTTACATGATCCGGACAGTGTCGTCCTTTAATTTCACTATGGGGAGACGTTGTTATTTTAGTGGCTGTGACAGAGGCAAGAACATAACGGCTCAACTGTAAACTTTTTCGAGTTCCCGTCAAATGCTGAGTGTTTGAACCAATGTGCTTGTCTATTCTGGTTCGTACGATCGGCCACGGTCCCTGAGCCTGCCTCGCTACACGCTACACAGTTGGGATCGCGATGCAAATCAACTGCATGAACACCAACACTGAACGTTGTGACTGCCATTAAAACGAACAACAACACGGAACGTAGAGATCGCGATATAAATACCCGGTACAAATCATGGAGCACAGTCCCTCTGCAGCTCTGGACTGTGCGCATGGAGGCCATTAACATGAAGAACAATAGGTAATACCGGACCACGAGGACCGCGATGCAAATCGACCGCAACATGGATTAAAATGCACAACACGGAACCGCCAGACCGCAATGCAAATCAACTGCAACATCGAACCTTGTGGCCTCGATTAAAATTCGTATGTCTGCTATGTAGGCCTATAGCAAAGTTTCAATTCTCGTGAGCGGGCGTTCCTATGCCTGCAGTACAGTAGACAAAGTAACGTCAAATTTGTCGCGAGGGCTCGATTGCGTGCGTCGAAGTTTCAATTCTCGCGAGAGCCATTTAGCATGCTGTAGACTAGACTACATAACGTCAAATCTCTCGCGAGACTTGGCTCGATTGCAAATACGTACGACGAAAGATTGTGACGCAATACGGAAGTAGATACAGTTTTGCGAATCGCCGAGAGAGAAGCCAGATCAACAAAAGACTACAAACAGCCACGTTTTTTCTTTAATTTGCCATATCTTTTGAACAAAAATCAGTTTCGCCACTGTGGCAAATTAGGATCTTTTTTTTTCGCCACTTCGGATTTCAATTGGCATTGGCGAACGTGGCGAATAGGCAGCGCGAACAGTGTTTTGTTAGCGGATACCGGGCAGAGATAAGGCGGCGTGGGACCGCTATTCGATGTAAATGAACACAACTGTGACGTCACAGACGGCCAACCTTGACCCCGCTGAGGGCGTGACCTTGGTGTCGCAAAATGACCCGATGAAAGCAGCGCATAGAAATATCAAAAAAATTAACACTTGCGCGTACTTTTAGGTTGCAATTCTGTTGTGAGTGTAATAATAATGCCCCCCTGGAAGATATTCGGTCTCAAGAATGGGACCATTTCACCAGACCTTTAATCAGCTTTTCAACTTGGCATATACATACATAAACATTTTTATGTTGACAAGTCATATGTATATACACTGTGTTTAAAAGCTGAATACTTGGTATTTCAACATGCTTTTTAAAGTAGAACAAGAATTTGCAATTGACATAAAAAGCAAATGTAGTAAAAATCATCAGAGGTTACACCTACCTGTAATGTCAGATGAAAGAATAATTTAAATAACAATGCAGCAACGTTTCTGATCTATGCATGTATGATATTGCTGATGTTGTTCAAATATACTAGTATGCAGCACACACTTACATGTAATTGTTATCAGCGCTAAAGGAAAGGAAAGAAAACTTTTCTGATGATATATTTGCTTATTTGCTTTCAAATACATTAACTGGAGACAAATGAGATTTTCAAATTGAATTCATTGAATTTTTACAAAGCAAATAATTTGTGGTTTGACATGTTTAGTTGTGAAACTATTGATGAGCAGGAAGGTTTGTGACATGCAGTAATTATTAAAGGATGTTATTCTTGGATTAAATTCAATCAGTTTTGCTAAATTTATATCAGAGGTAAATGATTACAAAGAGACAGTGCTGTTTTAGGAGTTTGGAAAAATCAGCGTTTATGGTAATGACAATCCAATTCGTACGGTATCCATTTGGGTCATTACAGCAACATCCATCAAAACAGGATTATGAACCACTGCCTCAAGTGATTTGTTTTCAAAGGAAATACAATGAATGACAGCATGGACTGGGAAATCCGCTTGGTTTCAAGGTTGCCAATGAATTCAATTTATCATGTGACTTTAGCTTTAATCAGAAGATAATTTTGTCTGTTTGTGAGAGTAAATTAAATTTTTAAATTTATGCCTTACATAATTTATGACTGGAAATTTTTTCAAGACAATAGGGTACTGCATTTACATGTACATTGGTTAAAATTTATGTCTAACATCAGTCAGAGAGAAATATGATTTTCTTCCTCCTTCTCCCCCTCCCCTTTTCCTTCTCCCATGTAGAGGTCCATTCTTTTAAATGTTGTGATTTGTGATTTGTCAAGGGCATACTCTTGGATATGCTTTCACAAAGAATTATCTGATCCACTTTTCAGGGCGTCATCCCATTGGGTGGAAGTATTATTGAACCCGTTGAGGAGGCACTGAGGAGCTGGTCTTTTAAAATAGACACAGAAGATGTCAGTGTAAGTATATCCATTACATGTATATCACATTTCCTGGTGAATCCCTCAAAAATACAAATCAAGATGACTATGACAGATCTCCTGATTTGACTTCATTACAGATACATGTAGTATACAGAAATTTATTTTGTTTTAAGGGAATTTGTTTTCAGTCAGTCTGTAAAACATTGTGCAGTTTTAATGGATCAGAGTTTAATATAGAAGGAATACTAGTGGGTTAAAGTTTAAACAACATCGATGTTAATGTTACAGTTTCAAATTGCAGGTTTCAGAAATGATAATTATAAACCAATAATCAGAGTTTAACTTCTGTTTGTAGAATAGACTTTAAGTGTCTTGTTTACATAATACATTTCCTACCGAATAAGGTGGCAAGTATGTATAAGGTGGCGAGTACTAACGGGAGGTGACAAATATTACCACATGCCTCTTCAAATGTAGGCAAACATTTCGGTAATTGTACCAGTGACGTGATCATTTTAAGGGCAAATTTTGCAGTTTTTTTTGTAGAAAATCGTTCTCCTCAGAATCTGGATGTCCAGTTGCTCAGAAATTTGGTACATTTTGATGATCTTTGTCAGATTTGTTCAAATTGTGATGAAATCTGCAGTAGTTTATTTTTAATTTCCACAGTTTTTTTGACAAAATCTTTGAAAAGAAACTTTCCCAAATATTGAAATTTAGTATGTATCATCAATTTCTTGGAAAACAACTTCCTCAAGTCACTAATGAGAACCATGTGGAGAGTGTTTTCATACAATATCTCAAAAAAGCTGATAGAATTAGATTTGAATATTGTACATTCATTTTGTTTTGATAAAACTGAAAATCCTTGTCACATCATATTATTGACTCACTCATAGCATAAATTTAGTAAATTAGTCTATAAAGTCTTTGAAAATTATTTTTTATCATTCAGCTATTTGTTGTTCACATTCCACACAAACAGTTTCTATGTATCCTGTGTCAATATCACAGCAAAGCCCTATTTGCCACTACGCCACTTGTTTATTTTTTTGAAATGTCAAAAAAATGTGAAGGGTTTAAAATGGATTATTTATGTTATACTGAAAACACTTCTACATTTTTTTGATCCTGGGTAATCACTACCTTTCAAGCTTGCAATTTGTAGCAATCTAATGCCCTAAAGGTATCTACAGTCTCTTCTGGATAATTAAATTCCATGTCTCCAGAAATGGAATACTGGTGATGTTGCCTGTATTTCCAAGCTTACATCCCTTCCACGAAACAGATACTCTACAGCATGTCATGATGTAATTCCATGTGCCGTAAAAATAAATCAATATATAAACCCTTCATAATGCCGTACTTAAATATTCCATTCCCGGAACACCATATTTTACTGGAATCAGTGGTCAACAGAATTTTGTTGTTTATTAAACAGATATTGCAAATCTACGTGGAATGTCCCAACATGATTGGCAGATAATTTTCTCCACCAAAAGCTTTTGATTTTCTGGTACTTTATTTGTTTATGTATTTTGAATTGCCTAATTCAAAACGAACTGAAACACGAGAGGGCAATGGCTTTTGTTCAAATGTTAAACTTCAGATCGTATGAAATCATGTAAAGGCAGGTTACTTTCAGCACACTCAGAGCTTTTCTTTACAGCTTTACTTTCTATAGAAGGATCCATTACTCTTCCATTCATTTCAGGATGTAAAATTAGTTAATGGCGTGTAATGCGGTACACTTTACAGTTATGGAACTTCCTTAAACCAGTGCCTAGGCATTGTTAAAACAATAACTCTTTTGGATTTATAGTTGACTGAAAAATCCAGCCCACGAGGCACTCAACGCTGTTTGTACTTGTCTCATTTCTGTGTATACCAAGTTAATGGCTTGTGCAACCAATATGCTCAACCAATACAATGAAACACAGATTTCACTGAAAACAAATACATGTACAACAGATATTGCTGAAATTTATCTCTCCAATTTTATTCGCATGGAGCATTTAACACCTACTTCTGGCAAGTCTTTTTATACGAACGTTTAATGAAGACGTAACATGTTTTTTTTCTATATTTGAGTAAAATGTGCAAATATATCGTACCATTTCCTTCTTTCAGTGAAAAGAACTAACACTTGAAAGCCTTGATTTCATGTTTATATCAACTGACATCATTAGCCTGGGTAATTCATACCTCTGGTTAAAGTATTGTCTCACTTCTAGAACTAGTTCTGTGTTTTTGTTAAGGCCAGTACCAGGTAAATTTTACTTGGGTTCCCCAGTCATGCTGTGAAGTTCCCCTTAGAATATGTATAGTAAAACTACATAAGAGGACAACAGAAATTTACCTATCCACTCAAACCTTAGCAAAAACACTGTTGTTATTCATATGAGAGTGATCAGGAGATCTTTAGAAGGATTCTCAGGAAAGGGCTACTTAAAAATGTTACTGAAGTCAAGAAAATATTGGAGAGGAAAAAATTGAACTTTTGAACTAGTTGTACATGTATCTAGATTTCACATGTGGTGTTTCTTAATATGTGCAGAGACATCCTCATTGTGATGCCCGCCATATTAGTCTCTCAATGTTTTTTTCACTGTAGTGAAGTTAAGAAAACTTCAGTGACATTGCAAAATGTCTTTCAAAAGGTCTGTCAGGACTCGGTAATTTGTTATAATTGTAGTGTCTCAGGGTCAAAATAGGTTATAATAAACTGATGGAGAAAGGTTCATCACAGGTGTACAGAACAGTACTGTATGCTGAAATGTTGTCAATGACTGCCTACTTTGATTTGCTTTCTACAGGGCAGCGTCATACTGGCTGCAGAAACAGAATATGAAAGAGAAAAATGGATGGAAGTTCTCCGGCGGTCAGGAAGAGTGTAAGTGGGTGATTCATCGATAGCTTTCTTAGAAAACAATACAGTACTGTGGGAGTAGTTGACAGTCTCCTACATTGTTGTAGTAGTATTGCTACACAACGGACAAGAATGGTCCATGGATGTGGTGCTGTTTTGATGTTACATGTATACTGTGCCATAACACATACTGTGAAGATGCATCAATGCAAAACAATACATACTTTCTATACAGTGATGTTGCTGAGTAATGCCTGACATTTTTTTCAATTCCTCTTCTCATTATTATTTCAGTGATTATAAAAACGCCGTATAGTGAATAATAACTCCAGGGCTACTCAATCTGTGCTCATTTACTCAATCTTAGAAATTTTTAGGGGTTCAACATGCTGATGTAATATTAACATTCAATTCATTCCTTTATGCAGATTTCAAAATTGTCAATATCCCTTACCCAACACTATTTACATGTACACATGTCCAACATTTACTTTGGTCATATATTGAAACAAAGTGTGGTGGTGCCAGGATGAACCATAACTGTCACTGCCCAACCCCCATTATTTCATGCAGTCTTGGCATACCTTCATGACCTGGTGACTATAGGTACTTGTATTATCAATGTCCAATGTTTGTGCCCGTCAGAAATTTTATCATTACAGCAAATGTTTTCAGTAGCTGTGCACCCAATGTTGCTTGTATCTCAATGGACAGTACATGGACAGGGCTGTTCAGCCATGATTGATGACAGTACAGGCAGTTTCAATATTTGCAATGTCAGATATGTAACAGTCGTATTGCTAGATTGTTTGTTCTAGAAATTTTGCTATCTTAACCCTAGGGCCTTGTGTACAGCTGCCTACAGACGATTAACAGTTCTAACAGTGGCAGAATGTTGTATGGTCTGAAAGATCAAAAGCACAAAGCTTTCTTTGACGTTTTGTCCAAAAATATCACAAAATCAAATTTTCTGTGTTGTACAATGATTTGTTAGCAATGACAGGTCAGATACTACTTAATTTTTGTAGTGAATGAAATGATCATCATTCCAACAATATTTTTTGTGCATTTTACATCGGTTAATGAAATGTGCCAATATCATGTCTATTACTATTACTTGTCTTATATCGTCTCATCTGCTCTTTGCTCCAGTCTTCCATGGCTCACTGCAAAATTTGATTTTGTGAAATAAATTTTTGTGGGTGTGTATTTTTATATTTTACCGTACCGTTTGTGTAATTTCTTAAAATATAATTTTAGTAAGGCAAGCGGTATGGAAAATTGAAACTTTAAACATAGCTGACAGCCCTCTTAAAATGTTAAAGGATAGAATTCCAAATACACCAGATGGTAAAAACATGTTTTAACATGGCCTATGAACTGTGAAATTTTGTCAAATTTAAAAACAATAATTGTGTAAATTTTTAGTTGTGAACTAAATGCTCTATTTAATAGAGATCATTGGGCCGGTTCCTTTGAACAAATGACCATGTTGTAGAATTTCATCAGTATAATGACGATATCACCATTAATTAAGGAATTTTACACAGCCCTATTTATAGCGTACTTGTCAAGTTAATTTTTGCAAAACCCGTTTGCAAACCTTTGACTTCTTTGCTTACAATCTTGACTTCTGCATGTGTAGTTCATCTCATAAATTGGCCGCTGCAATACACATTTTATTTGCATCAGTCATACATACAGGCTCTATTAAACATATTGCTGTGGAGGGCACATTACAGAAATCCTCCTGAGTATCCATACCAATTTCTTTTGCTGCAAATCAACTGTACCATTGACGCAAAATAGTGTGCTCTCTACAGAGGCTCTGGCAGAGGATAAACACATTCCTTTAAAATCTGTCAGAGTGAATAACTCCGAGTCTGCGTCATAGAATTTTGAAACATTGAAGTGAATGCCTGCTTAGTGTTTGCATCCCTGAAATCTTGAGAATTATTTTGTTAACATGTGTTCCAGTGTATCCTTGAAACAAATATGCTTTGATGTGCGACTTTGCAAACTGGAATGGATTAATATGCAGTATGCCACAGTCATTTAGGTCTGTAACTGGTGTAATTCCCTATGGAAATATTGATGGGTTCTGCCTATCAGTATAGATATTGATAGCTTAGCCTTTATTTCTGTGAGAATAGCAAATATCTGTTCAATGTGAAAATTGTTGCAGAAAGAAACAGGCAAAAAATTGACATGTTTTTTTTGCATCATTCATTATTTACTATTTATTGTACTATGAAAATTTCAATTTCATGATAGTACAATAAGTAGTAAATAATGAGTGATGCCAGACTAGAAACAAACAAACATTGCTACAGGCTGCAGGTATTCAGGGAATTTGTAATAGATCCCCATACATCAGCTATTAATATATATGACATTGGATACCAGCCACCATATGTGACTTATATGTTTCCTCTATTCTAACCAATGGTGAGTGAGCGTACGAGTGGTGAATGGAAAATGCTTTGAGTAGAGCAGGGTACCAGTATGATTAAATGATCAAATACAAGTCAAGTCTTGTAGCGTACATGGTTAATGGTAATCATTCTACCTGCAACCTGCGTCTTGTCATTCATCAATAATATGTATCAGGCATTGATGTACGTTGTCATTCAAGAGTGACAGCTGCTGTGTAAAATGGATTAAAAAGGCTTTTTTGTCATTCATCATTAGTAATAAAATAAATCAGTCAGTCAACCTTGTCTTTTACACATGCATGAATGATAATATCCATTTTTACGATGTGTTCATTTCGTTAATAGAAAGAAATTTCATAGGCAGTGATTCAAGATATCCCATTGTGTTTTGTAGTCATGACTCCTAATAAAACAGTCAGTTTGACTTCAGTGTGATTGTCAATGTGACTTCAAAGACTAGTATGTTGCGCTATGTAAAAGATTTTCATAGAACACAGTTGTTTATGTTTTTACAATGTACAGGACATGGAAAAATGCCCAGCTAGGAGATACAATGATCCAGACCTTGGAATCACAGGGATTACAGTTAGTCCGGGAAAGTCAAGAATACAAAGAGAGGTTACACACTGAAATAAATGCCAGAAGGGAAGAAATGGACAAAAATGAGGTATAATGCTTTGTACATGTAAACCTAGTAATTTCTGTCAGTCGTGCTGTTTTTGCTGGTTTGACTTTTCATCGTGTTCAGATAATGTGAACTTTCAGCTTTTGATAGTCAGTTACATGTATATAGTTAAAATTTGTCGTCAATGGTTCTACTCTGGAATAAAAAGGATGTGGTGTGTTCTACTGACTCAATACGTCCAAAAGGTCACGAGATTGTGGTACAAACAAATTTAACCCATGTGTACAAATGTGTACACAAATACACATACTTCTATGTGCATTTGCGCACTTGGATTTGTTTTTACTGTGGTCCATTTGTATTCTGGGTTTAACCTATTCCTGGTCTGTTGAGGTCTGTAAAACCTTATCAGTGCTACTGCTTCTGAACAGAATTGGATTACCCTACTAGGGTATTATATCAACACAACAGCTGAATGTAACAAAATCTGAAATATCCACATGTCACTGGATGCATATGTGTGTTACCTGTATAAGGAAATTATTGCCCATCTGTAATCCTTCACCATGGTGATCAAGCTTTAGTACATACAATCAATGAGAGAAAAACCTTTGAGACCATTATTCAGTTTATTCAGTATCTACAGTGATAAGATATCAAATGTAGGTCACCAGCTTATCAGTAAATTCGATTGTACGACTATGTATTTACAAAGGACAACTCTGTCTTTGCAAAATTTGTGCTATGGTTGCTGGCAGTGAAGGTATTGCAAAAACTCACATTTTTTGCAAGCTCTGGTTTCTTGAACAGGGTCACCCAGACTGAAAATTTAGACTCATTTGCCAAGACTGAAAGTTTGATAATATCGGTACAACAAAACAGGTCTCCTGTGAAACAAAATAATATAGAACTCAATGTACATGTATAACTGAATACCTTGTGGTTCCTGGCCAGTTTAACTTCAGGAATGTGCTTCTACCACAGTAAAGTTCCTTTATTTCCGGTCCATGTCTGTTCAAGGGTGATTATAATTTCTAATTATCCAACCAATGCTTTGCTGCAGAACAATCCACTTTGCAGGACAGTATTTATTGAGGCGCCAAGAAAGTTCTGTTTCTTAACCTAAATACACTCAACATTGAACACTGGACAATTACCAGAGCCAATATTGCCTCATTGCTTAGTAAATCCTTGAGGAGATTAGTGTCTTGTTTGATAATAAGTTGCCATGTATTTCCTTTTCTGTCTAGGAATTAGAGAGGATAGCAGCTGAGTTAGAAAAAGAAAAGAAGAAAATAGAAGAAACTGCCAAAGAATTACAGGAGGAACTGGAAAGAAACAAGCTGTGAGTATAATGATTTTTCTGAATTTCAACGATGAAGAATTTTCGAACATCACTTTTTTTTTCATCTTTTTGTTATTAAACCCGTTGCATCTTGTTGTGGAATAAATGTCTACACATGTATTATGTCACAGATCATCAGGAGGTCAAAGGTCAATTTATACAATTTCTTATAGCAATAACTGGCAATGTTTTATTTACTCGTCTGTAAGTTTAAAAAAGAAGGAGAAAAGGAAGGATAGGAATTACACAATAATGTGCGTCTTTTGTTAAATGATGTCCATTCATAAATGGCAGAAAGATACATATTTGACTTCAGAACATCTTTAGTTTTGCAAGAGAATGTCTCCCAAGCTAAATGAGGAAGGTATGATTAAAAGGACAAAAATAGACTCAAAAGTGAATACTTTTGAGCTGCTTCCAGGTTTGGTTTGTGACCACAATATTTTAAGACACTTGGTATCAAGAGTTGTCGAAAATTTATAAACTTTTTCCTCTATTACCAAAACTTTTCCTGAAATGTTTTGCATTGTGTTGGAAACAAAGTGAAGGTATTATCTGCTTTGTATGATAATCATAATATAAAACAGAATAAGATATGTATTCTCATACGTAGTTTCATGGATAGAAATTTGTTTTATTTCACCTTTGGATAATCCATTTAAATTTACGTGCACACCCCATTTTCCATAATGTAGTTCCAGCTATTTCACAGCAATCCATTGGATTGTACCAAGTCTTGTTATGAATGAATGGAATAACGTGGGAGATGCTGTGGTAATCTTTCTCCACTCATCAGAAAATGTTCAGTAATGCTACTTTGTTCCAGTTGTGCAGTATTCATTTCAGTCATGGTTTTTTGGGTGTTTCAGAGAGCTTGAAGACACCGCCAGTCTGATGAAACAAGTAGAAAAAGACAAGGTAGACCTCAACACATCAACAGATGAACTGCAAAAAACTTTAGAGGTAAAGTTGATGTAAATTCTTAATGTGCTGTTGTCTTTGCCGTGTAATGGAGATTGGGTGTAATGTCAACTGGAAAAGAACGAGACATAAATGTCTTTCATGGTGTAGAGTGACAAAAGTGAACTTGAAGTACACATATTGTATGCCTGTAGATGGTATCAAGTGTGGTGCTTTGCATGTTTCCAATGGTAGAAAGCATTCCAGATAATAAAGTGAAGCATCAGTCAGTATTGTGTCTGTCACTTTAGTGGCAGAATTAATAAATATAGCATTGCAGGTCCAATAGTGGCTGCCAAAAATAGAAATTCGGACAAATTTGGTCATTTGACTCTTTGTACACTGTATACAATTTTCAACATACCCGTTGTACCATTATCATGAAAGTCCCGTGTCTTCAAAAGTTTAAAAAAATTTTCTACATATCACTGCTGAGCTAAGACATCGGTCTCAATCAACCATACTGCTTCCTATCAATTTGTTTAAAGGTAGGGGAATTGATCCCAGGGATCGAGTATGTTCTAGTCTGTAAGAGGATTATGAAGGTGTCATTGCCTTTTGTTTTCCATTGAAATTGTAATCTAGTAAGTAAATTTCCTAGAGTACAAGAGTTTCACAAAAAATCCTAACTTGGTGGTCACATTCGACACCAATATTATCATTACAAATCTTGTTGTCCTATTACATAGTTTAATAGCAGTTACATGCATTCTCTGATTGCCATAAAGTTGCATTGAATTTTAACGGTGTTCATGGTCAGTAGAAATTCAATGGTAAAATGCCTAGAAAATGAGTGGTCTTTTGTACGTCAAACCATTGTAATAGCTCACCCTCTGGCTGCCAACACAATGTTCATTATCTGTAACTCACCTCCCTGACCACGAACACAGATTTTTCATCATCTTATGAATTTACCAGTATATATTATCATACATTTTCACTTTCAGTTACTGGCTCAAGAGAAAGAAAAGACAATCACAGAACTGAAAACACAAGAAGAGGTCACCGAGAAACTGTCCAGTGAAAACAAATCACTGAGTCAGACGACAGAAACGCTGAGAGAGACGCTTTTATCAATAGAAGAGAAAACGTCGCAACTTGAAGATGAAAAGAAGCAGACAGAACGCAGGTACATGTTCCCTTCGCTAGTTCAGTGCAGTAGATTCGGTCAGGAATGTCTATGGTCTAGTGTTACATCAGATGTTCATTCATCTATCATCTTAAATGACCATCTTTAATCTCCCGTGCTGAGTTTGCAAGACCAGCAATATTAAACCCTTTTCCTGCCGAGCGCCCCTGTCCGTTATCCTGCCAGTCGGTCCAAACCGGCCCCCTTTTCCGTGTCTACAGAAGATAGGCTCTCCTGCACGCTTTCCTGCCAGGCATTTGGCGGGAAAATACCGCATTTTCGGGGTACGATTACCGACCATATACGTGTTAGACTTCAAAAATTTTTGCATGCCCGTATAGAGGGGCAACCGCTGATGAGGTTGTGTCGAGAAAATGACGAGGTCTTGGGCGTTGTTTGCCCCGGGGGACGTGCACTTTTATGCCCTTTTCTAGCTTACTTTTCGCGGAAGTAAAGCTCGTTCGCCGGCACGCACGGCCACACCGGGGAAACATCACCTCGCTCGTGGGTTAGGTAGAAGACCCAGGGGTTAGTGCTATGGGTGCGGCAGTACCCTCAAACCTGTCCTGTTTCCCCTGGGTTGTGTCACTTGGCCACGTACTTTGAACGACTTGGAAGAGTCGCACAGTGCAGTCTGCTTTGACGTAGTGTCAACGACATAGCTTCGCCATTGAAGGAAGGCGTGTACGTAGTTTGGCCAGTTCAGTGCACACTTAGCTCGTTAGTGTTACCGTTTCCTAACAGGTTAGTTGTGCAGTTGTTACTAAGGTGCAGTTTTGTACCACCTTAGCTCTGGACAGTGCAACTGCTCTATGCACTAACCAAACGACAGATGGTTGGTACAACGTCTACGTCGCACGAGCACAGCCTCCGTTGGGCTGTGCCCCTCCCACGTGATACAACGCACGTTCATCCATTACTATAGCGCTCTTACGGATCTGCCAAAAACGAAAGTGGGGGTAAAAACAAAACAAACGAAAATATGCGATCATAGATAGTATTTTATTCGGGAAATAATTTACATTATGCCGAACAATAAATCTCGGAGTCTGTCTCGACGTCCGAGTGCATGGTCCGTGTTTCAAAAATTACAATCGGGGTGGCAGATCCGTGTTTCAAAAATTATAATAGGGGGAATTGTACAAAATAATCTGTCTAAACAAAACAAACGAAAATATGCGATCCATAGATAGTATTTTATTCGGGAATAATTTACATTATGCCGAATAATAAATCTCAGAGTCTGTCTCGACATCCGAGTGCATGGTCCGTGTTACAAAGATTACAATCGGGGGGATTGTACAAAATAATCCGGTTTCAATTTACAATCAGCGGGATCGTAAAGCACAAACAAACGGCACAACCGTGCTCAAAATGTGATCATGGTCCGTGTTAAGAATACAGTCAAAGCCACTGTTAGGCGAAGCTGTCCCCTGTCCGTTATTTACGTCGGGTTCTCTTGCTGATGGGTGTCGTCGGGGCTGTGTGAGTAGAGGTCTGCACGCCAACGCTCCTCTTACCTCGTAGCATCATGCGATGATGAAAAGCCGCAAAACACTCGCCCTCGTGAAGATGAACCCCGCACAGACTACATCCTTTGGACGTCTCAGACAGTCGTCCGCTCGCAGTGGTCTTACCCTCTCTGCTGCATACTTTACAGCATTTCTGCCGCCCCCCTCCAAACGGCTGACAACGTGCATCGGCTGATTTTGTGGATTTATGTACGAGGCAAGAGAAACGGTGGCCTCGACCTCTCTCACACTGGGCTGCGATCGCCCACAATAACCGCCAATGAGTTGTTTCCCGACACGCAGATGAAACATCTTATGGGTCAGCTTACTATCAGGGTGTACATGCTTGAAGCATATATATGCATTTACCAGGGCAACATCAATCAGTAACATGCCAGATATGTCCACCATCTGTGGTTCTTGCGCCCAGTGTGAAAGTACTTGCGCTTCTGGTTGGCTCGGTCGACGCCTCCCATGTACCGGCGATAATTATACAGCGACAGAGGCACTTGTCGCTGCTCGTCTCCCTCCCCCACTGGCACGCACTCCAAGGGTGGATAGACCGTATTCAAGATCACCACCTGAGCGTTTACTATCCTGATAAGCAGTGATGTTAAGACGAGAGTCCGTTCTGGTCGTGGCTTTCATATCCCCAACAGACAGAGGAAGGCGCTTCCTCTTACCCGGCGGAATTAATTGAGGGGGCATGGTGCGACGATTACGGCGGTTAAAACCCCCACCCCGTAGATCCCGGTCTCCATCAGCTCTCTAGCAGTAACGACCGTGCTAAACAGGCTATCACAAAATAGGCTGTGATTATATCCACAAAATGGCTGGACCAGCTCCATCGTAATTCTTTTCACCACACCTCGCTTCTGCCGTCTCCCCATCAGTCCGATCCCGAAATTTCACACCTAGGTACGGTGCAAAGTTAGCGATGTATGCAGTGCTGGAGTCACACAGCTGCCATATCTTGAAACCGTCTCGATCAGGCTTATGCGGTAATCTCTGCTTAAATTTAGAACGGCCCTTAAATCGCACCATGCCCTCGTCGATGGAGATCTCTCTACCCATCTTATAATTATTTACGCACCTGTCACTATGGGCTCCATCCATGGATTGATTTTATAAAGGGGATCCTCCTGACACCGACGTCGGCGGCGTGCCTCATCAGGATCACGACGTGGATCGTTCTCTGGGTCTGCCAGATGAAAGTATCGCATAAGCTGCTGAAAGCGACTGCGGGTAATCACAGTAGAAATACCCTGGTTTCTCAGAAAGGATCGCTAGACCAATAATCCTCCACTGATGATTTACGGTCGATACCCATACAGACTAAGACGCCAATGAACGCCTGCACCTCTCGGTAGTCAGCGTTACGCCAGTATTTATCTATTTTCCTAGCGATATATCGCTGGTGGAATTTGGCGTATTTATTAGTCTCGTCCTTGGCCAATCTGATCAGTGTAGCTGGAATAAACTTAAAAAAGTAATCGATCTCACGGGAGTGGCTGGGCAAGGTGAAAGTCGGTCCTCTCTCATGGTCAAAATCGGTCTCCTCAAATATATTAGCATCGGTAGTTTCCGACATACGCCAGACAGGAGGGGTGTCGTCCTCCGCCAACACAGCAGCAACGTCATCATCGTCGTCAGAGCTTGCCTCACCTACATACTGCCTGTCATAAAAGTCATCGTCCTCTGCCGCATCCTCGTCAACCTCCGAGTCGGACTCAGCGGTGATATCACCGTCGTCTGGGCGTCTGGGCCTGAACTCGCCCGTAGCGGCATCAAGGATCATATCTGGCTCAAAATCAGGTGGGCTATCCTGATAACGAACCCTCCGCACTATCTTTTTCGGCGGGGACATCGCAGCACACGAAACTATGGCAGGAGCGGGCTGGGCAGCCTCTGCTGATGACGAGGACTCAAGCTCTTTCGCACTGGGCACAGGAACCTCTCCTGACGCAGGATGAGGGCTCATGGTGCACGCAACAGGTGGTGTCTCTCCCGGAGCAGCCGGGGGAGAACCAATGGCATCAGCCGTCTCGTTACTCACTGTCTCACTAGCAGCAGCAGACGTAGTCTGTGCAGGTGAAGTATCTCCCACAAGAGCAGATGTAGTCTCTGCAGGTGAAGTAGTCTCTCCCGGAGCAGCCGGGTGAGAACCACTGGCAACCGGTGACCCGTCATCATCCTCATCGGCAGAACGATCAGTCTTACGTTTACGCTTACCACTGGGTTTTTCAGCCGGAGATAGCTTCGCCTTACGGGAGCGTTTCTTGCCCGACTTCTTAGAACGTTTACTAGGACATCACAACGATCGCTACCACTACCGCCCGGAGACTCTGCATCTTTGAGCTTCAGTCGTCTGCTCGCCTTCAGAAAACTTTTGCGGTCCGTCAAGCTCATGTCTGGAACAGTGTCGACAGACTAGCAGGTCCCACCCTTTTAAAGCCACAGGGAAACAAAGCCCTGGACATGATTGGACGCAGGGGTGTTAATATATGCATCCACCTGTTATTATAATGGACCTACGGCAATCAGTCCACCAACCGGCGCTGACATTCCTACCCGTCATGTAAATTGCCTGTCCGCACCATTTGATATGCTAATAATACTCATTTGCGATGCAAATCCCTCGAGCACTTAGCATAACATAGTCAATGTCATTAGCATCTCAACTTGACATTCCGTCCAGCTGGGTACGTGGCATGCGCACCTGCCACCCAAGGACGTTGGCCCAAGCCCATGTTTAGTACGGGTGGGAAACCCGTATCTTTAACCTCATGTCCCTTCTAAGTACGCCTGCGCAGGGCGTATTGTCATCCAAGTCGGTGACAAGCCAACCCGACAGATCGCCCATTAAGCAGTAATGGACTGGCCGTCTCGTTCTTGTACGGCAACGAACAGTGCTTCAGCGGCTTGTTTAGGTCATAACCGTCGCCTGCCGAGCGGCTTACCCAACTAAGGCGGTCAAAGATGAAGGATGCCAAAATTGTCAACAGCTGTCTCGGCCTCGTCCGTTGGGCAAACATGGCTCCTTCAAATAACGTGGCCAGCACGTCTACGTCATCAGCGGTGATGACGACCCGTCATTGACGCCCGAGTGCGTAAAACTCGGAATATACCGACAGGTACCTCTACCTGAGTCGGTCATACTACGGTATAAACCAAACACAGGTCTGCCAACTCCCGTTAGACTCGGCCGTTAGCCGAACTTCACAGGGACAACATAGGCGTAACAAGTCGGTGAACAACGGTTCACGCACCTAACCGCAGCCGCCAAGTCGGTGAACAATGGTATCAAATTTTGAGGCCATGTTCGTGAATGGCAAGGCTGAGGCGGTGTGTTTCGTTGCACGGCTTGAACGTCTAGAGCCAAGTGCAGCCGACAACGTCCGACATCTGAGTGGGTAGTCTTTTCGAGAAGGTAACAAGTCGGTTAAAAGCGGTGGTTACCCTTCACAAATGTCGCTCAAGTCCGTTCGGATCAGTTCCATGTCAGGGACTAATCAAGCCGAGTCCGTCAAATCCGTCCGCACTTCCCGTCAATCAGGACTAAGTCCGTGATTTTCGTCTCGCACCATTGGCAAAAATTGCACCGCCAGCTGAGGCGGTCTTAGGCGGTTGCCTTACAGATTAGCGTTGCCGAGACGGTCAATTTCGGCCGCAATCTATGTAGTGCCTCAGAGCCAAGTTAGCCCAAACTCCGCTAGGATACGTCACCGTGCTAACCTGCCAAGTACGCTACTCGTCCCCCCCAAAAAACCAGTCCCCCAACGGGGTGGGGGACTGGCTGGGTAGCTTCCGCACCTTTCCCTGTCGTTGGACTCTCTGTGAACCCATTTCGAGAGCAAACGCCGTTCCTCGCCCAAAACCTGTCCTCGAACGACCCCTAGCGCGAGCAAGGGTTTGCTACACGTAGTTCCGTCGACTAGGCAGGAAAGGGGGTACCAAAAAGTAGCCCGATTTCCACCGCCTTGGCAGGATAACGGCCGTGGCTGCTCAGATTCTAGCTACACGAATTTCAAGCGGATTTTCACCGACTTGGCAGGAAAAGGGTAAACCCATGGTTTGAAATATCCCGACTTATGGTAATGTAACACTTAAAAATAACCAATAGAAGGTGTCTGATAAATTCACCACAACCCAATATGGAACTCCGTACACCCAGGAGCAGGTTGTGTATTTGTCTTGTGTACTGAGGGAAACAGCAACCCAGTTGTCACACACCAAGTCCCGCATACGCAGATGTTACGTGTGTAGTCTCGCATCCTTTCACGGAATTTTACATCAATCAGACATCCATGATGAGCCAAGATATCAATTTGAGCTGTCGATGTTCATGAAAGCCTGATGCCTTTATGGAAAAGTTGAGAACTCCTCCGTACTAATGATAGACAAGAACCTTTGTTTTACCCTAGTTGTGTAATCCAAAAAAATGTACTCATTAACATAGTTCTTAATATTATGTTATGAAAACATCAGGGAAAGTATTTACAATGCATGTGCAATGTAGTACAGTACTTTCAACTTGTGGTTTTGAAACAAAGTGACGTATTTTCCATTTTATCGTAGGCTGAAAGAAAAAGAAAGAGAAGCCAAGGCACTTGAAGAAGAGAAGAAACTTTATGTGGTGCATGCACAGGAACTGGAATCATCATTACATGTAAGTCAGAATCTTCTTTATGCCCATAACATTCCGTAGATTCTATTGTAACCATTGCACTCTCCAAAGAGCTCTAACTTCAACCAGGGAAGATTCATTGTTATAGCAATACATTGCTCTTTATATTTATGTAGCTATCTTTGAAGTATCGTCTTATCAGGAGGAGTAGGCATGTTAACACAGACAAGTAGAATATATATTAACAAAAGAGGGCTGTTTAATTATCACAAAGCCCACATCCAAAATTACTAGAAAATTACTTGAATTCAAACCAAACTCATACTTACATTGTAATGTTGATTAGGAAAATTACAGGATAGAGCATTCATCAGAAATTCAGAAAATTAGAAAATACAAGACAAAAACAATAGCTGGAAGCAGAGAGCAGCTGGTTCTGTTTTTTCTGATCAGCCGACTCACATTAATAGTTTCAACGTCACGATTGAATACCCCGGTGTGTCTTGGCATGTTACAGGATCTAACAGTGCAGAAAGACATGACAGATGCGGAGTTGAAAGAGGAAATCATCGCACGGCGAGAGGCTGAGAGAAGGTTACGAGAGGCCGAGGATGCACTGGGTAGACTAGACGTAGCAATAATACAGAACAAGCCGCCAAACAGGACCAATAGTTTAGATGTTGAAATCTCAACCAATGTAGCTACTCTTAAAAGTGAGTGGAAATTTAGATCTTGGAAAAATCAAAAGTGCTGATATTCAGACTATGAAAAAGTTTCCATATTGAAAAACCATGTCGTATTTATGAAAGCATACTTTCATCATCTATTTGAATGTCAAATATTCTAGGAATGCACCTACTGTTAATATAAATATCACAGTTTGAACTCACATCTGTTGTGAAGAGTACCATCAATGGTGGCCATAACCTGTCATAGCATCTTTCATTCTTTGTAGGCAGACAGGTTCATTAGAAACAAACAATTTTGCCAGAAACTTTCTCCTTTCCACAACATTCCTTTTTGTACATAAAGTGGGCCAATCACTGTCAGTCCGGTTTTGAAGCTTTATATTTGAATGTTTCATGTTTAAATACACTTACGACATTGTGTAGGATTATATACCATGCTCATATATATTACTTAATACTTATTGTTTTGAGATGTTGCCCTGTGACTTATCATTTTAAACTCGGTGTTTGCACTTTAGAATTCTTTGAAGACATAGCAGAAGAAGCTAGAATAGACTCAGACAAGCCATTGATCATGAAAAACGCCCTCCATGCCAGGAAATCTTTCATCAGGAAAACTAGAAGTTTCAAACAGAGAAGGAACAGGGAGAGAGCCAAGTCAGCAGGTATGAGAAACGCCCAGCACTGCAACAATACTAACCCTGTCAAAATACCGCACATATTATGCATAGTTCTAGAACTTACTATCTGTGTTCTGTAGCTTATGATGGAATGTCACAGCATACACAATATATTGTGATTGTGGGTTTTTTTCTGTCGTATTTTTTTTTCTCCCCTTGTTCTCTTTCAGTTGCCTGTAGTCGCTGCCTATTGCTGTAGTCAGACCTGTTAGCTGATGTCCTGTATTCCCCGCCCTCAGTTCTTTCTCCTTTCACTGCAAAAAGAGGATGCTCTGTAGTGTATGTTTCATGCCTGTAGATATTTCCATGTTACCATACTCATTTGCACTGCAGACACCTAGTCTAGCTTCTTTTTTGTGACATCCCAGCTAGCCACATCATTCACATCCACTGTAGAATCTTCTTTGTGGGCACCTTAACATGTTCTCTTCATATATGTGAAAGGTTATTCAAATTTGTTAAAGCTGTCTGTGTAAAATGTTGGAAAAAATGTCATGCGACGTGAGCTGTTTGAAGGAAAAAGAACAAGAAGAAGTGACCATATTCTTTTAAATGATAAGTTTCACAACTAGTGTAAAAATGTGTGTAACATTCAAGAAAATTCAAAAATAATGAGAAACTGAAATATTATGATATTCATAAGGAAGAGCTTTGTGGTCATTAGAAAAATGAATATGTCATTTAAAGTTGCTTCAAATTTCAGGTCAGTTAAAATCAAAAGAAAGCAAAGCCTTACACACAGACATTGCATCCGGTCAAATCCAATATATTACATTACCACCTACATAATTTGATACCGCTGCAGCCTTGTGGAGATGGTGAAAAAATAGTCTGAACAGTGAGAGCCCTGCCGATCACTTATACTTTTCGTTTGGTAGTAATATTTCTTCTGGATTGCAAGTAGACGTGGCAGCTTGAAATTTGCTCAAGATTGTTCACCATTCAAGAATTACAAATTCATTATCTGAGCTATATGCACAGAAGTACCGGTATGTTAGAAAGTGAAAGTATTCAAACACGTTCAATGTTCGTAATTAAAGTAAACATGCATGAAAGTATATGAGATTCATGTCACTGTGTTTTCTTGTAATGATCGCACCAGTTTTATTATCTGTGTGAACTTTGTGTCTTCATTTCTTGTGTGCAATTGTGTCTTTTTTATTTCCCAAGATTCTCGTCTGCCTTCCACTTCCAAATCTTGCATCACTGACAGAACTAAAGACGCAGACAGGCAAGATAGTCAGTCTCCCGGCAACAAGGGAGACCAGAAGCCCGTTGCCAACAGAAAGGTCATGCATAATGCACCATCCTCAGGCAGTCACAAAAGCAGCGGCTCCTCATCGTCTGGCAAAACAAAACCACAAAGTCGACAAACTGAAATTTAGGAAGGTAATCATACATAGTCCGCAAGTGTCCAAGTCCATGCACGCCACTTTTTTCCTATTTTCTGCATGGTGATTTGTGGGCCCCCTGTCGTCAATCAAACCAGGCATGTTATCTCTCTCATCAAGGATCTAGTCTTTGAAGAGTGGTGAAAGACATGTAGACACGCTCATCCACAGAAAATTTTGGGAAAATTCTCATTTCCATGAATTTTCAGCAGATAACATTATTCCCTTCCCTGACATTGTAGCCTGTCTATTTACATGTAGTTCTACTAGTCATTTTCATCAGGGAGACTCACCTACGGTGTACATGGTTTGGTTTTTACACAATTTCTGTATTCAATCTTTCCAAGTCCTGCATGAATCTCCTTTGTATTTTGCACAGAATTACCCTTCTCACAGTAAAGTAATTACAACTTTTCTGATATTAATATTCCGTACCCTCCTTCCTCTTTTTCCCACTCCCCAACTCCTCACCGCAGACGTAGATGACTTCAATCCAAGAAATAGTCACAAAGCTCATCAAGAAAGGTTTCTCTGTCCGATGAACACAAATGGGGGTAACAGTATAATTTCAAGTGAAGCAACTTTGGTATTCATTGTGTGTTGCTCAAAAATATATCTCATAGCCTGCAGTTGCTGGATTGTAACCCTAGATATAAAACTTGAAAGGGCCAGTAATGGTAACTTTTCATGATATTTAATTTTATTTTTTTATGTCAATTGCAAATTCTTATTCTACTCCTGAAAGAATGTTGAAATACCTACTATTTAGCTTGTGAACAGAGCGTCTTGATGTGTAATAATGTGCTGTTATTGCTTACATTTGAATTCTAGTTCAGACCAGAATTCACTTGTCGACAATGACAACACAGTTTACACATATGTAGGCTGAGTTGACAGGCTGTATACTGTATATAATACTGTATATATGAACATGCTTTGGGGAGTAAAACAAGAAATTATGGTTGATATTAATAACAAAAATAGTGAAAAAATCACCAAAAGTTAGAATTACTGGCACTTGAATGTACAAATAAAGTGATATTGTCACCTGACCAGACAACGGAACTCTGCGTATGGTGTATCCCCCACAATCCTTTGAAAGAACACACACTTCATAACCCTGTCACAAACATTTATATATTATCAATGTCACCATGAGCTTGCATGGACATCTCCCTTTGAAAATCTCCCAAACCAAAGACTTTTAACTCATTGCATGTAGACATCTCCTATTAACCTAACTCATTTTCATTTTGAATTACAGAACAACTCACAGATTTCCAAGTAGCAGAGTTAGTGACACTTGAACCAGCAGATAACCTTTTTTTTTTTAATTTTTCTGTCATTTCAAATCAAAGGTCAAACGAAGAATATTATTGCATGTTACTTGTACCCTTTAATACACTCCTATTTAGCAACACACAGATAATTGTTTCTGGTTGAAATGTCTCATGGGTATTGCATTCAGGGTTCCCGCAATGCGGCTATTATATTCCCTGTGTGTTCCTCTTTTTGTAACCTAGATGTGGCCCTATAAACATTGACAGAGTCTGTGCAAAGTTGTCACAAAGTTTATTCCCAAATGGCATTGCCTCAGTCACGGGCACTTTTTAAACTGTGTATATATTGGTAATCACAAATTCAGAAATATTCTCTCATCAAACAACATGCATTTTCAATTTCATATATGTCTACTTTAAACAGTGAATTTGTTCACCCTCCAAGGTTTCCCATGTTACATTTGCTTCCCAGAAGCAGTTTTCTCTCACTTCTAACCTTTTTTGTCTCAGATTTTAAGTGTAAAAGTTGCAACAGATCTTGAAAAAAGTAAAAGAGAAGTATATTTAGAAGGGATTGTGTGCACATCTATAATTATCTCATTAACTTCCAGTTTGACACATAGAGAGCGTTCTCTACACATGCATTGAACTCCCTTTGGTCTGTTGATCTCAATGTCTGAGGTCAAAATTCCTACTTACTTGTGCCATCCCAGAATGCACCAGTCTAAATGAACAAGCTGAATTGGTAGCAGTCTTGTAATGGACGTGTGATTTGATATTCATGTCACTGTTCACAGTATGAAAATACATATGTGTAGTCAAAATCATTTGATTTATATCCTCTGCTTAGACTGTTGCATACTAGGACTCGGGGAAAGCTTGACTCTTCTATTACCTAAGAAACTGACTGGTAATGCTGAATGTATTGGGTTTCTCTTCTTTTTTTCCCCACAACAGCAGGTGATCTGGGCAGAAGGAGAATAAGGAACAGAGCTGAGCAACAAGAGGATGAGATGGAGAGCTGGAAGCATACAGCCAAGGAGATAGTCAGACATCCCTCTGTTAGAAGAAGCATGATAGAAGTGTTACACAGAGATGACTCAGATGAAGTCTTTGATAGTATCAAGTTTGAACAGGATGTTTGATGTCAGTGCCATATTATTCCGGACTCGAATATGTCATGGTTCTTTTTAGTTTCCTGATTTTGCTTCGATGAAGTGGCTTTTCCTGTACTGTATTATCATTTCTCCACTCTGGTCTACAGGTATGATTCTTGCTCATCCATTTTAGAAATAGATGAATTGGTGAACAAAGTATGCATTTTGAAAATTTGCCCATGTATTGGTCCATACTGAACTCAAAACAAGTTTCAAAAAACAAAAACAAGTATTAAATCTCAGGAAGTAATGACGCTTCTATTGAATCACTAATTTATACATGTATTTAATGGCTTTTACATAGCATAAAATAATTGTGACAAGGTAAAGAAAAGTACAGCAAAGCAAAAACCTGTATGAACTGTTTTTCAGCTGTAAATAGTATTTGAGATTTTGAATAGCAGACCAACCTTTTTTCTAAAATTGTCATAATCAGGACATCTTTTTAGGACATCGTTTGTAAACTTACACTATTTTCAAATGTTTTCCCTGCATTTAGTTTGTGTTAACTGCAGTCCCTTGTTGTACTCCCTCAGGTGTGATAAAATACTCAGTGTTTTGCTTGTCAACAAAGCCTATATCCCTTTTCCTGCCAGACAGTATCACTTCCCCATCAGCCAAGTCAGTAAAAAGCGGTATTGAGCCAAAACATGATGTATTTTCACCAACTTAGCTTGGTATGTTATAGCATCTTTTGTCGAAAAAAATCAAGTTTACAGTATAAATCTTTTCAACAGCTTTAAAATATACAGTATTATGTTTAAATACACCATATGGAATATGTTATGTTTCATTAAATTTAACCATCTTGACCTGGTTGTGAAATATGGACTTGGCAGGAAAAGGGATATATTCTGTATCTAGTGTTTTTATGATAGAAATTAAGAACAGAAATTCAGTCTTCAACTAATAACAATATGCCTAAGACGTCTATAAGCTTTTCTGAAAAGCCAGATGCTTGGTATTTTCATATTGCATCTGGGGGAAAAGACCATACAGTAAACCAATACATGGAGCAAAATGAAGGCACAAATTTTCAAAAGATCCCTGAGCTTGTAACCAGCTTGAAGAGAAATTGCAGTTGGCAGATAAAACATGTTGATAAAACTACACTTCACTGTAATATTTCAAGAAGCAAAAAAGATCCATGATAGATTCCAATCAGTCTTGAAAGTTTTTATAAAGATTCACAGGATATATTAACGTTGTTTATACTGTTTCAAATGAAAAAAATAATCTGGTTCAAGTGGTTGAGTGTGAAATATAGCCAATTTTAAGTTGCTCTTTTTTTTATAGTTTCCCTACAAAAACTACAGCAATACACAGAGTACCAAATCTGGTGGTTTTTGCCAGTTAATGTATAAATTACAAAGATTTATCATGAATGTATATGGGGGGTTTCATTGACACGGGCTATATGCAGACTTGATGTGTTTGAGATGGCGTAAACAGTTCACGAATGCCCAAGTCTCCTGTATGCAGCCTTTGTAGAAGTTAAAATTCACACTTAGTGATTTTCAACAAACAATAATTTATACCTACAAGTAGTGCCAAATTTTTACTGTCAACTTAGCACCCTATGAACTCTCTTGCTATGTGGAAGGTCAGACAGAGAGATACAGTGAGTCAGGTCACAGACAGTCGCCGTGCAGCTGAGCAGTCTAAAATCACGGACAATAATCAGGAATCTCATTCTGACTCCATTATGTAAATGTTCCTTACATGTTATGAATGGTAATCAAAGCAAGTTTAAATCATGAGTCACTCTGGCACGGAAACATTCTTTCTCCAGTTCTATGACAATATCACGTAAGCTTGAAAAGACAGTCTTTCTCATATGTGAGTGAGCACAAACTCCTTAATTGTATCAAAATTGTCAGACTTTCATTGTCCTGGGATTGACCTACAGGTTTTAGGTTCGTCCCTCCTTTAAGCAAGTAATTTTTTATTTACATCTGCTGAATTATTGATTTCTTTCCTTCCTTTGACTCGTTGTCCCTTGACATTTTCAGTTTCACAATGCTGAATGCATTGCCTGCTTTTGTGGCTGCTTGCCTTTTGTGTAAGGGCGCCCTCAGTGGTGGAGTTGTCCTGGTTTTAGTGGTCTGTGAGAACACGAGCTCCTGAGAACATCTTTTACAGTAATGTGAACAAAGTCTCTGAGAGGTGTATTTAGTTGTCGTTTCAATGGTTTGAAAGTAGTGTTACCTTTTTTAGCCAGTCTTTCAATGGAACCGAATGAATGAAGCCTGTTTTTATGCAGCCCAATATAGATATTGCTGTGGCAGCTTTTCCAGTGTAAAAAAACCTGCAGCAATGTTAGGTTGAATACAAATGCATTTTACAGTTGAGATCCTGAATATTATGGGACCACACTGTCATTGTTAGGTCAGTGTTAGGACGGGTCGGTAGCTAGGTCACAATTTCGTCTCTCGCAGAGTGGTAATCCTTGTAATAATTTAATTATGAAAGAAGGCATATTTAGCCTTCTGAAGTATCAATTTACATGGTGGAGTTTTTGCTTTGTGTAAAGAGTACAATAAAGTCATCTCGGGTACCAGTGTAACATACTGTGATAGTGAACTATGACACACAGTGGCAGCTGAATAGTGATGGATCTGTTTTTGAATGGGATGACCTTCGCAAAAATTTTACATTAAGTAATTTGAAGGATGTTGACCCAGATCCAAACAACATGAGAATCATCCTCTGTATCACACACAGTTCAGACAGCTTAAAGTTACATTGAATTTTGTGTGATAGTTTGCAGGTAGCAGAGTTGCGGTTTAGCTGGCGTTTTATATTACGCTATTTTGATACCAAAGATGTAGTATGCTGTCTGTCTGACAACTTTAATCAAGGCAACCAATCTGAGAAACCTTTGACTCCGGGCTCAGTCAGCCATGGCCCAAAGTGATTGTTATTTTAACAGAGTATCATGAAGAAAATATTCAGATGAGAAGGCCATTTCTTTATGAAGATATTATTGCACATGCCATTGAAAACACAATTGTAATTTCTGCTTTGCAGTTACACATTTCTGAATGGGTGATTCACTCCTGCATGAATATTTTCGACCATTTCACCCATTATAAACGTTGCCACATGTAGCTACGGCAGAATTCAGCCATATGTTTTGTATCTGTTCCATAAAAAGTCCTCTTTCACAGTAATACATGGTATCATTCTACTTTGTAATTTCAACCATGGAGCATTTCCTGCACTCATTATGCCATTTTCAAGTTCCAGATTAACATCAGCATTGGAAAGAAGCGATGCAGTAAGGTGTCCCAGATTCTGCTCTCTATCAGAAACAGTCCCAAAGAACTTCTGCCACAGTTCAAAAGATCCACACTATATCAAACACTTGTGGTTATATGCTTGGCCACTGGACAACCACTAACATTTCAAACGTGAAGATCAAATATAAATATTTACTTCTACAGAACAAAACCTTTTTACATTATATACTATTTTATTATTGTGTAAATACTTTCCTATGCATCCTCAAACCTTGCGATACTTACCTTGAATTTTTACGACTATGGGTATAATAATAATTGTATCTTGCCACACGGTGTACAATTGGGGCTTTATTTAAAACAAAAAATCGTGGTTTATTATAAAAATCTATTTTCAAAATTATTGCTTTTTACATATTATCCAGTAGGCTTTAGTATATTTGGTGAAGCTACAGCAGTGATTCTGTTCACAGAAGAAGTTCAGTTACCAGAGAAAGGTTTTTGACTTTCCTTTGCATTTTACCCCTTTTTAATATCAGCTTTAATTTATTGAACTGTCGTGTCATTTTTTTACTACATACCTGACAACTTGAATGTCAGCTGCTTAGTGAATGTTGATCAGACGATGGATGGAGAATCTTTTTGGGGTCAAAGGTCAATGCTGAACAATTATATTAGTGTAGTGGATTTCACGAATACAAGGTGAAGGCTGCATGCAGCATGATGGATTGGAATAGAAATGTATCATGTTACATGCAGTGTTCACTTTAAGCTATATATTATATGTCTGCGCCTGTGTTCTGTGGTTTCACCAAATGGACAAGTGTTCAACATGTGAATTTGGAGTCCTCTCCAAGGCTTTATTTATACAGGGATACTAGCAGTACTTTCTTCTTAATATGGGTGCTTGGTCATAATTTTAGGAGTGACATGCTAATCAGTAATGCATATCATCGTGAAATTCCCTTTAAAAACAATGGAGTATTTGAATATGAAAAAAATGATAATAAAAGAAATGCTATTTCAACAAAGTCTGACATTTAGTCATGGATTTGTTTGAAATTGTTTGGTAGTGGTATGTGTGGCAATGTGACTGTCATGATGCAAATTCTTGGTACAGTATGGCTGATGTAGTGTGTGTAAAGGAGAGAAATAATAACTGCATCTTGACTTTCCATTTCCTTTGCATGCTGTCTGAGATTTTCAGCATTTTACATGTTTTTATTGCAATAGATTTGATAAAGGTATGTCATCAGACTACCATGACATCCAGTCCCCATCTTGGTATCAGTCATTTCTTGAAATATCAAAATTACACTAAAAACAAGTATGTAGTTTTCATACCAATTTTTAACATATCTTTGGCATAATCACATAGATACTTAAATTGGCCCAAGGATAAATCTATACACTTTATGGCCCACAGATATCTTTCGTGAACCAATGTTATATAATGGCAGAAGAGTCCAACCTATGAATGGAAAATACACCATACACCTCGGTTTACAAAAACCAAGTATAGGTCTCCTATACAATCTGACTAAAATCTGATGTAATGATTGGTCAGTTTTTTACGCTATCGTGCTACAGTCTCTTTTTTTCTCTAGCCTAGAGAGGACCACAGAAAAATGACTAACACATAAAAGACCGACCTATCACTATATTGGAATTTAATCTGATTGGTCTTTTGGGGGAATAGTGGTTTCAGTAAAGCTGGGTCTGTTTTCATCTTATCTTTCAAATAAATCAGAAAAAAACTTGAAATGATTGACTGAATATTGACTGGCAGTGATATTCCATAATTTGTGAACAATTACTGATTCCTTTGGCTGTGGTACTACTAATCAAATTTAAGATTATGCTAAATATGGCAGAGTTTTGACTCCATTGATTTGATGCATTTTAAGGCAAAATCTCCTTCAATAATTCAACAATATTTGTAGGTTCAAAAAAAAAATTGCCAGCTCTTGGCTTTATCTAAGACTGTACATGTAACAGGAAAACTAAATAAACCCATCAGATAGTGAAGATGTACCATTAGACCTTTGAAAATTTGAAGGTCAGAGTGAGGATATGCAATAATTGTAATTATGCAGAACATGCTGGTAAGTTGTGGCAGGTTGCAATGGCTTTCCCAGTCACACTTGATTAGGAATGGCTCATTAACTTATGTTGGTAATTAGAGGACATATTCAATATTTTCGCTTTTTAATACAAATAAATGTTTTTTTATTTGCTTCTGCAACATTACAAAACAGAAATGATGTTACTGCTAGGAAGTGAAATTTGCCGATAAAAATTTAACGTAAAGTATTTGATTGTTGTGAAAAAATTCTAAAAAATTGTCAGGATCCGTGTGTAGGAAATTGTCTGTTTGAATCTATGGAAATGGTAATCCTGGAGTACACCATTGCATTTTCTTCTTTGTTATGAGACAATTGTGTCCAGTTACTGTATCCATCCTGTGATGTTATCATCCTTGGATTCCATTACCAGTATCAATCCATAAACATCATTTCAAGATATGGAGTTACAAACTGCTGAGTCAGTAGCTGTACTGCATAGCCAGATAGAACCGTTAAGCAGCAAAGGAGAGTGTGTCTCTGAAATAGAACTGAACAGAAAAGTGTTTTTGGAAAATTTGATGACTTTTTTGTTGATTCAGAGCAGCTGTCTATCTATCTTTTTATAGTACCTATCTGTCTCTCTGTCTATTAAAAATATCTATCAGTATCCATCTAGATATATCTATCTCACCCTAAGAAGCATACCTTTTGTTGATCAATCAATCAATCAATCAAGAAAATTTATTAAGCGCCAGTATCCAATAAAATTGTTCAGAGGTGCTGTACATAGAAAAAAAATCATTCTATAAAAAGGGTATGTAAGCAAAAGGGAAAAGCTCAATAAAAATATGGTAAAACATGGTTGATTCTGTCTTTCTGAAGGAATTTGTGCACGGCTTAGTACTGTGGTAAGACGTTACACAACAAAACACTTGAGTTACCTTTTATGGATTGTACACTGGAGGTGAACACAAACAAGCTGGTCAACCAGAGTAGAAGAAGTCTGTTACTCTGACCCCATATTACAGCCGGTATGACCAGGAGTTTACCAGAACTTGATAACATCAGTGCCCTTATTTGGAGACTGAGACTATGAAAAGTTGAAAAAAGACAAGTATTTGAAAATAAGCATGATGCACATCAGGTTGGTTCCATCATAGTACACGGAATTCTTGCACAATCTTCATGGTTAGATTTTTTCTCATCTAATACTCAAACTGCAACACATTAGCATTTAGTGTATTCATACTATAAATCATGTATGCAAACTCCCAGATGACTCATTATCATTCAGAATATTTCATATTCCTCGGGATCTTACACTATGTATCTTTTTTAGTTCAATGAAACTGGTAAAGTTTGATATTTGTGATGCAGTAAAACACAGGGGTCCCCCTGAGCTTACCTTGGTGGATAAGTTGCAGAGAACTCATTGGTTGTTGGTAGAAATAGCCGACATGCTATGATGACGCCAAACATGAACGTAGAAAATTCTGAGGGATTGGAATAACAAGTGAAAGCTATATTTGCGAGAATAGACACATGTAATGCTATTATTTTCATCAATTACACAACCAGTTTTCTGATTGATTATAGCATGTTATATGACTTTCAACTTGCTGTGCACTGTGGTCCCATGCATGATCCACCCATGTATGAGTACCTCACATTATGCCAAAAGTTTGAGTGGTTTGACTGTGCATCAACCCTTTCACCACCATGGTTTGTCCTGAAATCATTGTTATCAATGGTGAGTGTAGAACTGTTTATAGGGAATTGGGGATGAACAGGTTAAAATATACTGTTTTGCACTGTGGATCAAGCATTCAATGATAGATCAATCATGATGCTGTTAACTGTTTACACTCCGCGGATTAAAATCTCTGCATGATGTCATAGGTCACCAGGGGTCAGGGATCAAAAGGTTAACTGAAAGTGTTTCCTTTCTGTCAATGCGTATTGCGTATTGGCTAAAGTATACAAACGTCAATACCTAGTCCAGCGATAAGAAACATGGCGTAGTAGTCCCACTCCAAGGCATAGTAGAGGAAATCTTTGGTGCCGTCAGCGTTCTGTGCCTTGTGATGGGACCATTTCATGTAGGCATCACACAGCATACAAAGAACGCACAACTTCCAATGCACCTGTGTCAAAGATCATCAAAGACCCATTACTCAGTTTGAGAATCCATTGGTTTCCAAAAGACTGCTTTTTGAACCAATGCATGGATAGGGTTTTGTTGAAAATTGCAAACCACTCCATACTAATACATTCTCACTGGAAATTTCAAACTTTAAGTGGCACTTGGTTTATGTATCTCCTGCACACCTGAATGGTACTATGTGCCCATCTTGCCTCTATCTTGATAGGGTAATATAAGAAAGTGATAACTTTGGTTTTTGAGTACTTACATTGACTTTACTGTTGTACAATATATGTCTGTATGCTTGAGTTTTATGAAGTATCGCATCAAGAAGTATTATGACCGGATCAAATTCTATGTACTTATCAACTGCTTTTCCACACTTCTCCTGAAAAAAAATTGATGCGACAAGGTATTGAAAATTGGTGTTAGAAACTATCAAACAAGTTTGATTTCAAGGTTGACATTTTGACTTTCTTTAGGCTTTATCTGATTTTTGTGTGTTGTATGTACGTCCGGACAGACGTACGTACGTACGGACCTGCGCACATACATACTTATGTATGTATGCATGCATGGATGGAGACATGTATTGATAATGATTTATGATTGACGGATGAAAGGATAGTTGGATGTGTGTATGGAAGGTTGAAGTAAATAAAGTTTCACAAAACATAAGTATCAATTGTTCATATGATCCTACATCAAAATTTGTTTCTAACTTCAATCAAATTATTTCCTTTATGAATCTAGGCAGTTTTCAACATGATCATCCAAAACCATTTACATACGGACTTATTGAAGTTGAACATACTCTAAAGTATAAAAATATATAAGTGATGTGTTGTGAGTGCATAACCACGTAATTCTGCGTAGCACGGCTGTGTGTAACCGGCTAAAGGCCTCCAACCACAGGCCTATAACCGGGTGACACACAGTTATTTGTCAGTCTACCGAAAGACGCAGTCTTCCGGTTGGTGGTGGAAGGACTGAAAGAGAACCGTACGCTGCACATGAATATTCACATGAGCGTAACTTGAATCAAACAACCATTGATACTGAGAATATTCTTGCTGCCACTTCTGTCTGTACTTGTTACAATTGTGCATGATTGATCATGTTGAAAACCACACGTACCCCTCTCTGAGTACTATGGACGTAAACCAGAGTAGCTCAGAGTTTTTTTACTTGTACTTACGCAGTGACTTATCTTCAAGACATTTCCACTGAAATACCTGTAGAGTTCAGTAGCACTTGTTCCACACTCAATGCAGACATATTCATCGATGCCGTCGTTATTTTCATCGCTTTGCTTATAACGGTTGGTGCGAGTCTGTGTTTCACTCATGGAGGCAGCCATATTTGTTGTTATGAACAGTTGTCAAACTTCTGTCGTGAGCGGCGCTCTGCTGACATATCGCTTGGCTTGCCTCTTTTTTGTCTATCAAACCATAGACCCTCTCGAGGGTCTATGATCAAACATACCAGTCTTTAAAGCGGCATTTTAATAATTGCATGGTGACACGTAATTTTCCATTTGTAATGAAAATTATAAGTTGAAAGGGGTATAAGAGCTTAGGCTACTTGGCATTGTTTCGATGTTGTTAAGGCCGGGGTACTCAGGAAACAGTTTTGAGAGTTTGAACCCCATCAGTTTGTGAACACAGCTGTACTGCGGCATTTTGTAATATGACGCATTTTGTAATAACTTACGCAAATGTAATAAGGGTATCAGCATTTTGTAATAAAATGGTCTACGCATTTTGTAATAAGGGTATCAGCATTTTGTAATAAAATATTGTTTACGCGATTTGTAATAAGGGTATCAGCGTTTTGTAATAAAACGCGTTTTGTAACATTAGTTAACGCATTTTGTAATAATTATAAACATACGCTGATATTGTATGTATTTCAAAATGCTTTGTGGTTTCTGAATACGTAAAAATGTAATAGCATATAATGATATCGAGATTATATCTCACTACCAGTGCTAGGTAATCATATTAACGCCATATAAGGGGGTGAGATTTATTGTAGGCGATTTATATTTGAGAAAGCAAACTGAGAAAGTTTTAGTAGGTTTTACATACGGTGCTGTACTTTGAAAAGACAATATACTGTAGTCTTTTCTGCATTTTTTTCTCTTCAATGTTACTGTAGGTGGATGAAAAGAGGAAGGCTTGGAGATGACATGCAGAGCTCAGAATATGATAAAAGACAGCGACATCATCAACATTGATAGTGTTGTGTTCTAAGACCTAATTAGCTCACGTGTGTGAACACGTGGGCTAATGTCATAGCGATGTCTGTCTGTCTGTCCGTGTGTGTGTGTGTGTGTGTGTGTGTTAGTGTGTGTGTGTGTGTGTGTGTGTGTCTGTCTGTCTGTCTGTCTGTCTGTCTGTTTACACGATAACTCAAAAACGCCTGAACGGATTCATGTCAGATTTGGTACACAGGAACCACATGCTACTTGCAAGAATTGATTAGATTTTGGTTAGTGCAGCTTGCATATTAATGAAGTTATGCAATATCGTTTTTTCCGTACAATAGTTTTCCTATGTAGACGGTAATGACAGTGTAGACATATATCAAGAAATACTGCACAAAATTTCATGAAACTTTTCACAGATGACAATCTCAGAGCATTATCATGATACTATGAGTGTCATGTCAATTATCTGCTCATTTGCATATTTAATGAACTTTTGTTATTAGTGACATAACTCTGAAATTCTTGCACCAAACTTGATGATACTAGCAACAAATATTAATCTGATATATATCTAATTATACTTAGAAGCATTGGGCAGTGTCAAGTTAATAAATAGCTCATTTGCATATTTCATGAAGTTTTGTAATTATTTAAAAGTCATTAAGCATTTTTACTTCATCCAAATACTTATTTGCATATTTAATAAACTTTCATAATAAGATATATATATCTGAATTGACTTGACCAAAGTTGATGTGTACATTGATAGTCAGATGTTATAGAATAGGATACCTTGACCTGTCTGACCCCTATTCAAGGGCGCTGTGTGTAATTCTTCACTTATGAGTAAACACAAGAAAATCTGTGTAAGTTTTATCAAATCTGTGTAAAGTTTATCATAATATATAAGGTTTACAATATCGATTATCTTTTACTGGAAAATTGGAAAACATGTAAAATTAATGATACATTTATATTGTTGGCGGCCATTTTGAATACCTAATTAGGTCACATGATCAGTATTAGCATATTTTTGGGACAAGTGTGTCATTGTAGTTCAAAATATACATACTTACTGTGGGCAATATTTCATAATATTAGGTGCTGGATGTTATGTTACATTATACTTTGACGGATCTAACACTTATACAGAGCCTTTATTTACATTACACTTAGCAGGTCAAAATGATACAAAATATGAGTGTTTTTTCAAAATGTTTGTCACAATTTCATTTCAGTCCATGCTGACGTGATAGAAAACAGGTTTGGTGATAAAAATGATGAGTTAATGAGGAATTCCTATGAAAATAAAGAAATATGTTAAAAAAATACTATTTTATATATTGGCGGCCATTTTGAATACTTAATGAGATTACGTGACCATAATTTGTATATTTTTTGGACAAGTATTTTATGGTGTTTCCAAAAGTATAATCGTATGGGGGACATTCTTTGTTAATTTAAGTAGTCAGACGTCATGCTTGATGGTACTTCCAAATGTCAACTCCACCCCAGGGCCTTGGGGTGCAAAGGGTTAAAGTGGAAAATAACGTACGAAAGGTTGCAGTATTCTAAGCAACTTCTATACGTATGATATGTGTTTCTCTAAAGTTTATTGTCGATAATTTACGGTAATAAGATGGGAGGGGCACGTTAATATGTCAATGCTGACAGCTGATATTTATCAAAATATACTGAAATAAACACTGACGTGAAGCAGTCAATTAAAATACTGAATGATAATTTATTTTAATCATCCCATAGACAAGGACAAAATAAAGCTCTATCGACAGACCAGCCACTTTTCCTTGTATGTAAAAGGTGACAATTTATATCTACTGAGCCATGGTTTTGTTTTCTCAGATCTATTTCTTTCCCGTTGTGTTCCTCCTTTGAATCTACGCTATCGCCCCATGGTAAAATTTGTCTAGTCAACGAGCTAGGATAAGCTGCCCTGCAATACTATAATAAAGCTAAATTTGATTCGCTATCCTACTGGTTATACCTGCCAAACATCTGCCATTATCATTAAATGATAACAGCCATAGAAAGATAGACAGACAGACAGACAGACAGACAGACAGACAGACAGACAGACAGATAGATAGATAGATAGATAGATAGATAGATAGATAGATAGATAGATAGATAGATAGATAGATAGATAGATAGATAGACAGGCATACTCAGGCGCTCTTTCCTCCCTCCCTCCCTCCCTCCGTCCCTACCCATATAGATGCAGACATACATATACATACATACATACATACATACATACATACATACATACATACATACATACATACATACATACATACATACATACATACATACATACATACATACATACATACATACATACATACACATACATACATACATACATACATACATACATACATACATACATACATACATACATACATACATACATACATACTCAACAGGTCAGATGTACTTCCGCTTTAGTAGCTAAACAAGTCAAATCACTAAAACATCAGATTATTCTGACTATTTAGTTTAGTTTAGTTTAGTTTTAGTTTTGTTTACTTTAGATTACTTGAATCAGTATCACGAAATATAACGCAAAGAATGTATAACGACACATACATGTAATCATTAACGCGCGTTTAGCGCGTTGGGCGATGCGTTGCACTAATGTCTGAGTGCTTACTTTGCGGTTTTTTCGTAATAATTATTATCATACATCTCCTTTTTTATCAAGAATATATGCACCCGTCGTTTCCGATGCATTGTTCCATACACTTTAGAGGCATATTCTGCATCGCTTTCTTAATGTGTGCGGCTTAAGGGTAAGCGCCATCTTTGTTTACATCGCGCGCTCATCCAACATTCGATGTACGAGCCGAGCAGCAATGTCGTGCCATATTTGTACAGTGCCGTCTTGGTGAACTTTCGTTATTACCTCATAATATTTTTCACCTTCAAACAGTCGTAATATATTTACTTCTGTTTCTTTCATCAGAAGTTATTTTCAAAGTACAGTATCGCGTTTTAGTATGGAGCCATTCAATGAC
Organism: Ptychodera flava; assembly: GCF_041260155.1. Classification (NCBI taxonomy): domain Eukaryota; kingdom Metazoa; phylum Hemichordata; class Enteropneusta; family Ptychoderidae; genus Ptychodera; species Ptychodera flava. Next base: position 15,145,132 of record NC_091941.1, read on the forward strand.
GCAATGTTTATCATCAAATATTAAAGTAAAGGGGTTAGTGCATGCCCGTTACGTGCCCGTTTTTAAGGAAGCTCGATTCTATTGTTTGCGAAGGCAGATCTATAATAATTTATTTTATGTTATTATATTTTATTTTATTTGAGTATCTACCTGTTGATTGCTGGTTGTCTGCAATACATCAGAAAAAATGTCGTTATCCTCTATTTAATAAATCAACTGACTGTGTATACCAATGATTCTCTCAATAAACTAGTCAAAATCTAGTAGTTACCTGCCTCAGATGATCAGTTGGTAAAAACACTGATTGACATGTATCTAAAATTAAGTCTTTCTAATTTGAAATGGAAGTCAGGGAGCGATCAATTTTTGTACTTACTTAACGAGTAAACACACACTTTGTAATACCATTCCAAAGTCAATAAAATATCTGTTAATGCTTTAAAACTGGGAAAGGTTTTTAAATTATTACAAAATGCGTTAACTGTTATTACAAAGTGCGAATTATTACAAAATGCTGATACCCTTGTTACATTTTGCGTAGACAATTTTTTATTACAAAATGCTGATACCCTTGTTACAAAACGCGTAGACTGGTTTATTACAAAATACTGCAGACGTTATTACAAAATGCGTCAGTTATTACAAAATGCTGATACCCCTTATTACATTTTGCGTAAGTTATTACAAAACACGTCAGTATTACAAAATGCCGCAGCACAACATGTATGCCTTAGTCGAACAACAACAGTTGACAAGTAAATATCAGTCCAGGCTAGAATGCATATTTGATTTTAAAAAAAAATACGATCTCACACAGTGCACTTTGTTGGTAAACCTATGCCCCCTATAATACATAATGACGTTGTTTACGAAACAAAAAAATGTAAACATCAAATGTTAGAATTTCTATATATTCTCTCTCTCTCTCTCTCTCTCTCTCTCTCTCTCTCTCTCTCTCTCTCTCTCTCTCTCTCTCTCTCTCTCTCTCTCTCTCTCTCTCTCTCTCTCTCTCTCGTTTTTTTGGGTGTAACCTTTTCGGTGACTTGTGAACATCCAAAATAGGAATAATAATAAAGGGAGCGACTGCATCTACGCAGGCCTACACTTCACCGAACAAGACTTAAGCCTCTGCAATAAAATATGTAGAATTAGTTTTCTGCATACCATGCGACCAAACCAACTAGATACAAATCCTCCTGTTTGATCGTTAATTTTGGAGATATAAGCAATCTTTACGTTTAAGGATTTGTCTTTGGCGGCTTCTAAAAATCCTCATCTTTTACCCTTTTTCTCGACCTTGAAAAATAGACCTACCGCAATCGTTCTGTCCATCGCAAAACGATGATAATTTCCTCTCGTTGTCTAATGCAAATTCCTTCTGTACCCGAGCAAGTAGATTCATCTCTAGGGTGCGTTTAAAAGACTGTACCCGTGTATAGAGACCCTGAAAGTAGGGAGAGGTATGGTACCTTTATTAGCTGACCACTTGATTTTCTATGCATTGTGTGGAGACTTCAATGTGTAAAAAAAAACCTTTTCTAAACTGGAATCAAAGTCTAGTATTAGGCGGCATTCACAAACACCTCTGGAAGGGGATCCAAAAAAGTTCTTTGATTTTCTCAAATGCCTCCCATAACAAACTCAAAACGCGTTCAAATGCGCCCCTTCTGATTTGCTATGATTTTTAAACCTCCACAAAATTAAAGTGGCCTGATCTTGAAGTGGACAGGTTTTTGGTGATGCGTGTGCGTACGCGTATTTCTCTTTTCCAGAGACGGGGCGCTGTTTTGACTTGTTTTGTCTAACAGGAAAACTTCATCTTGTAAAACAGGAAACAGTGATAACATAAAAGAGGTTTGGAATATTCTAGGGGGAAAGATATTATGAATATGTGTAAAGACCGTAATCATAGTTATTGATGATATATGAATTTAGTCCAGACTTGAATTTAAACAATATTTAAACAATAACAATACTGAATGTACGCATATGGCTTTGTTGATATGCTAAAAAGTAGACTTTGAATTTAAGGGACGGACCATTAGATCTTGGGAGGTTGGCGGTCAGAAAGAGGAAAAAAAATTTAGAGCAGAAAGTTTGGAAAAAAATATTCCAACAAAACATAAAAGTTACAGCTATAAATGGACAACCAAACACATATTTCATATCAATCAGAGACAGGTTTGTTTCGAGTCCCCCTCAAGTTCCCAAATCCCTTCAAATGCCACCAACATACCCCGATATTTTCAAATCCCCCGGTCAATTCTTCCAGCCTCCCTCCAGAGGTGATTAGTTATTTATGTACTGCTCCTGGTTGCTGTAAAAGATGAATACATACTACGATTCATAATCCAGTGGCCATCGAATAAAAAGCACTATTGCCGAAAAGTAATTATCGGTAAAGTAAAGAAAATTAACCAATGATTCTGAACAGAAGCCTGTTTTCATCAACACCAAGTCTCATTTAGAGATTTGTTATAGCATTTCCAAAACTTTTTATGACTTGACATTCCATGTTGGTATTATAGTGTTTGTATGTGCATGTAGAGATCCGTTGCTCAAGGAGGCTCTCTACGCCCCCCCCCCCCCTTCAAGACTAAAGAGAGAGGACGTAGAGAGCGCCCTCGAGCGGCGAATTTTTCAGTGTAATGTGCATGGTGAACAAGAAATAACTGAACAGGATGAAGAAAAGCACATAAGGCACCACCACTGCAATACCATCATCGTCATCACCAAAGACAGCAAGGTCATCGCGAGGATGAGACGTCAATCTTTGGAGTGTTTGTGTATGAGACTGACAGATGGCAGAGAGAAGTCTTCTCTGCCGCTTTCTACTTGGGCCACACTTTGGGACGTTTCGATGATTTTGCCTTTCCCATAAAGAAATTATCATTTTCGGTAATTCAATACATGAACCCGTGTTAGTGTCAGTCTGTTGAACATGTCGAAAGAGTCAATGTGGAAATTAATGATTCCCAAGCGCCATAGACTAAACAGCCTGCAGCTTTGAACATGCAACCGACTTGATGAACGACGAAGTCTGTGACTGATGCGTTTCAGCTGTGTTCAAACCATTCACAGAAATCCAGCCAACCAGATGTTCGCTTAAAGAAAGTGAAGTTCCCGATTTGCGAGCGTATGCATCATGCGATTGGCGTATGACCGAACACTTACTAGTCACGTAAACTGTACGGTACGACGCCGTTGTCATGGAGATAATGTGGCATACAGCGGAATTTTATGGAATCATAAGAGGGTTTTGTGTGATGTCAATATCAAGTACATGCACACTATCGTATCGGCAGGCATATGGTTGCCCAATCATTTTCTCTCGTCACTTGAATCACCGACGAAAGACATGTGAAGTCTGTTAAATTTATTCCCTGTGCCGTAGTTCAGTCTCTTAACTTTTATAGACAGCAACTCAGATGCCGAGATAAAAGGTCTGGTTCATCGTATGTTCCGTATGTCACGCCACAGACAACAACAAGCCAGACTTTCTACCCGCTATTATTGATGATGTGCGGTTTTGAAAAAAGTTGTTTCGTCGATCTAGATCCATCAGGCCGTGACGGTTAAAAAAGTCTGCAATTTCTCCGAGGGTTTTGAATATGCTAGCCCCAAAACTTATTGGGTACGTAGCGTACAACAAAACCTGTTAGAGGTTGCGTAGTTTTAAAGCAGTTCTAGTTAACACTTAAAAACTTGATCCTATTATTATAAGAAACTTTTTGCAATTTTTTCCTGATTTCAAAGACTCGTTGAACCCTTTGTTTTAGTTTTTTGATAATTCTAAAAAAAATACAATGCAAGTGAGACTAACACACAACACCTTCCATACAGCAGGTCATTCCACAAACCACCATCAACGTAGGCAGTTAAAACTCACTGGATGCTTGTCTACTACTCAAAACGAAAAAAGTCTTCGTGATTCTGCCGTTTGTTTTTTTCCCACTGAAAACGTCTGAGAACGGCAACATTTGAAATCTGAGAAGTTGTTCACACTCGAATACACGTCGTTGTCTGGCGGGTTCCTAAATGTACATAAATATTATGATTAATTATTATTTTGGCGGAATGGTTAATATATTGCACGCTTCCTAGCCACAGTGAGTGACAAAAGACACAACTCGAGCCGTTAAACGGTAATTGAAGTCAATATTTGGGAAAATCGGAAACACCATTCGGTTTCGGATATCTGTCGTTAGTTTACCGACAACCCTGAATTATACAATACAATGACATCATCCATCAACAAGACGAAAACAGCCCGCGTGACCTCTTGACCCGCAGATACAAGCCCTGGTGAACACTTTATCTCCCTTCGCCGCTACGATAGACCTGTCCAATCTCCAGTAATCTCATCTGGACCAAGGTTGCCAGAGGTGGCAACAATGGAAGCTACCCTCTCGGTGGTATGCCTCATCGTCTTCGCCATTAACGGAGTAGCAGCCGATGATTCTGTGTTTGATTGGACGCTTTTGTCCTGGGAAGCGCAAGACCACTCCTTGAACTTGGGATGAGGGGGCTTTCTAACTTCACAGGTAAGGGCACTGTGATTGAACACGTAGTCGAACTTGATACGAGGAACGGACTTGCTATGCAAAACTTCACGCCTCAGATCAGCATATCCTGCTGTATTAATATGTCCCCTTTATACGTTTTCTGGAATTCAAATGTTTTGCGTTCTTAACCCAGACTGTAATGTCGTCAGATTTGGAATGCCGTGCATTGTATTATATTGATGACACAGCATGGAATGTTTTGAGCACGATGAATGAATCGAGATCGAACCCTCCTTGAGCAAACCATCGATGAGCCTCGAACTTTTGTCAGTTTACCCCTTCTCTTTATTTCACGGCAAAGTAAGAGAAAACCCGAAAAGTGCGTCTCGCGACATATCACGTATGAACAAACTCTATATATGGAGGCACTGTACTTATTCTATTCAACGAGAGTACCCTTTCTACCATAAGCATATTGTTTTGTCCCGCAAATGCCTGAAGTTCCTAGCAAAGACTCTCGAGTGGTTTTAGATACATGGATTAATTTGTGGACGACATCCGCTCATGGATGCTCAACTTTGTTTGGCCATGCTGGTCTTGTATCTGAGACAACTTTTGTTTAATATTTTTTAGCTATACTCGCTATGATTTCCTGGCAAACATTCATTGCGATGCATCACGAACCAAACGCCGGAAATTTATCGGCCTTGTCCCTGATCTCTCTCTTTGATCATTTCACGAACTATGCACAAACGGATTACGTTGGTCTCGATTCTCAGCACGCTGCACTGACCTCAGATTCGAGGCTTTTTCCTGTGAGCTCACCCGCCGCAGGATTCCAGGGTTAAGACTCCAGGCCTATTTAATATCTTAAAAGCATAAATTAAAGTATGAACAGTCGAAAGAATGTACGCCCATGTAAATTTTCTGGGTGACTTCGTCGATAAAGTAAAATTACCCCCAAAGACCATTAGCAAGTTTTCGGTCTGAACGTCCAAGGGCAGGGATAGAAGCGAGAGACATTGTATTGAATCGGTAATGACGCATTTTACTCGCTGCAGGGGTTGAGGGAATTGTTGCCCTTTCTCTCTCTGTCTAGCCTGCTTGGTATTGAACACTAAATGTCTAATCTTTTCATCGAAATGGGCAATAAAAGACCGACTTTCAGAGGAACGTGAAATACTTTTTCAGGGCAAGCCTTTATCCGTACGTTACGCCTTCTGGGCATTTCCCACACTGAAAATAAGCGTAGGAAAAAATACTAGGTCATGAATTTAAAATTCTGTCACCCTGACCGAGCAGTGAATTTTATGAAGAATGATACCACACAACATTCGGCTGAAATAGATTTACTTGGTTTGGAAACTGAATCACATTCTTTCTTTGTAAAGCGAGTAAACATCTGTGCTACCGCGAATTTTCATTCTCTCCCTATATCTCGGATGGGCATGTTTCATGTTTACGTAGGGGATGGACCATTCGATTTTGAAAGGGGTGGCAAAAACAAAAAAAATCAGGGCAAAAAAATTAGGGAAAAAATCTTCAGACTAGTTTGCAAAATAAAAAAATAAACTCAGAACGCAAAAAAGATAAATCTGTCAGTTCACTAAGAAAAAGAAATTAGCACATCATGGCTCACTTGGAAAAAGAATTCAAAACTTTACAATTGTGAAAAAAATATTCACAATCTGATTGTGACCACCCTACCTCCCAAGGTCTAATGGTCCGTCCCTAAGCACGCGTACGATTGTCTACATGAGGGGCATTTGCAGTCCCACCACGGCTTCACAGAACAAACGCAATAAACGCATGCTGCACTCCGATGGGCTACAAGAATAGATAAAATGTGAGACAGAAAGCGAACGTAGTAAATTCAGACATCAAATACATCAGCGTCCGACAGCTGAAAAGAAAGTTGGCTGTAGGGAATACACGCCCAGTTCAACCCAGTGAACTCACAACAAAAGACTTCGCACCAAGACAACACAGCGAGCCATAGTCAAGTTGACCCGGTGGGAAGAGCCATGGAGGCTTAAAGAATAACTTTCGTAATCCAAGCCTCACCTTAAAACCTTCTTTTTTGGTGAACAATGTTGGTTTTTGTTTCGCTTGACCTGATTTCGTCATTTTACCGTTTCTGTAAAAGCTACTGTGTACCAGGACGATACAAGCGTCATTTCGTCAGCTATATACAACTGCTTTACTTAATTTCCAAATAAGGCAAAATATGTTTCTGAGATATTTATCAATGATATCATACAAAGTATAACACAAAATAAAGAGGAGAATGAAATGGATGGTAATTTTAGGCTATGAACACGTCTATCCGCTGGGTAGTCTTATATGATGCTCAGAACGAGAGGGCAGTGGTGATTCGTCACCTACCTGCGTCGTGCGAGGGCGTATGTCAATTGTTTTGGAGTGGACTGAAATCAACACCGCTGTCAAAGGCTAACTTTTTTACAATAATTGTCTTTCAGCCCAGCCTCGCCCAATCTATCGAAAGGACTTGCCGGAAGACCACGTCGCGTACTGGGAAATCGAAGTCAATAGCTCCGAATATGTGACCATATCGTCTGGTTCAAAGACCGGCGACTATCGACTCACTCAAGAAGGTCCCTTGCCTAGCCTAACGACTCAATTGGACTCAAACGCAAAACTGGTGGAGTCTACCTGTTACCGATACTTCATGCTGTCACCGGACGGCCAAATGTTCTGTGAAGACGAGAAACAAAATATAGTCGCTATTTCATCGGAAGGCTTACTTGATAACGGAATAAAAGAAAAGGTGATCCTAAGTACTGTGTTTTCTTCGCATCTACATGTATAAGCATCTCGATTTTGCCCACCTTCATTTAGCCTACATGCTCAAATTGTGCCTCAGAATTTTGTGCTCCTTTATACAGATATAAAATCAGAAGTAAACGTAAAAATAATTGTGACTAGAACAGTAAATTTTCATCAATATGGTAGACTGTGATATCCCAGGGCTCTCCCTTACTCGCATTTTATTTCGACTGCTCTGACGCAAGTAACGGATCTAACGCAGTCTGAGGCCAATTCTATCGGCGGAACGATCCTTTGCTCTGAATTTTGATGCACAGACGACATGAGACAATACTGCAACGCTTATTACAACCTACAGACCTGGTGGCGAGTCTACTGGGAAGAGCTGTCGCCCAATGAAGTTGCAACAGCGTATAGTTGAACATTCGTGATGATAATTTAATAAGTAAAAGTGCGTGTGACCTTTGATCCGTGGAACAAATGAAAGTTCCGTATAGTTCTGGCATATCGAGGAATAAAATCACATGCATGCTGCATTTATATGAGGACAGTACCCGTGAAAGGACAACAGGTTGCAGTGATTTCCTAATTTAGATTTCGTCGCAGAATTTTTCTTCTCTTGGATAATTTTCGGATGCATGGCTCTTTTACTTCACCCCTGATCATCCTCTTGTTTACAAGACTGCATTTGGTTGTTGTGATGTTCACGTCTTTCTTGTTTACTAAGCACGTGACTCTCCATTCCTGTCTATTACTGGTAAGCGCCCCTTCGTCATACATCCTAGGACCTACAAATTTCTACCAGCACTGATTATTTTTGAGTTCTCTTTCAATATCATGTTGAACTTAAGCTTGTTACGTCTTAAAATATATAAATTATATCGTATTCTAACGACTTTATATGTTCTTCCTCGTCCAAGAATGCTAATCGTAAGAAATTCAAGATGGGCATCATGATCCAGGAACAGCTGGACGAGTTACAAGAAGAATGGGACCATCGACGTCTGAAGACAGAACAAAGCGCAGTTTGGTCTTCTACAACCAAATACAGAAAAAGCAAAAGACGCAGACAAGGACAGGATGCTTCTGAAGTCTTCCACGGTGAAAGTTACACGGAGCAAGCCCTGTCACCAGGTTTGCAAGCTTGTTTGATTTTGCCTTGTAAGCAAACGAGACTTGATCATTCAGAACACTGAAAAAATATACATTGAAATTTCAATGTGAAAAATAACTTAATGCTGACAACAATGACACATGAACATTATTGAATATCAGAGGTTCATAAGACATATTTACCTCTCGATCGAAATGTCCTCTTACCGATCACAATGTTCTCGATTTATCATATGAAGACTTTTTTATGTGGTTATCACAAGAACGTTTTTCACATGCCTTCAAATTCAAGACTTGTATAAACGGAGCTTCATGGCCTTCAAAGTTTCCTCTGCTTTGCCGATCATGTGCTCAGCCTACGACAACAATTCCTCTGACAACTTTATCAAGTTCAGGTACTCGATTTCTTCAGCGGGTACTGGAAAATTGCTATTGTGATAAAAATGTGTGTGTGTGTGTGTGTGTGTGTGTGTATGGATATATATATATATATATATATATATATATATATATATATATATATATATATATATATATATATATATATATATATTCCGATTTACTACGAATAATCCAAATAGCTGCCTAGTGTGCATATATACCTATATTCGACGAAACTATGTCTTCAATGTGTTCTCGACATTTCTTTCTCTGTCAGTGTATTTATAGAGAGACAAAAGAGGGGGAGGGGCGCGGCAGTGACAGAAGTGAGAATATAGAAAACAAATTAGATATCTCAGCTGATCACGAGTCTTTTAAAATTACAAATTGCCGTATCATAAATCCACTGAGAATCAAAAAGACTGTTTTTGAGAAAAATGAATAATTATGCGATTGCTCATTTTCTGTCTTGTTTTTATCATTCAGGAGAAACCACGGGAATTCCTTTGAGAGACGTCACCTCTGAGGTCACGTTGAGAGTGCTTCCCTTCGCCATGAACTTGACTGACGCTGACCTGTCGACGTGGCAAGAGAAACTCTGCAGAGTTCTCTCTGACATCTGCGACAAAGACAATCCTCAGAGAGTGGATATGACCACGCTGGACGTGAGCGAATCTGGGCGTCAAGTTCTGCTCCTGAAAATGCACAGCAATTACGACTTTGTGAAGGATACATTAGAAGGCCGGGAAATTGGTTTTCAGGTCGAACTCAATACAGACAACGACGACATCGTTGTTAGGAGGTTTGGAGTTGACCTTTCCGTTGCTGGGCACTCTGAGGCAGAGCGGTTGAAGCGTCACGTTGCGCGCACTCAGTACAAGCCCTGGTCAAGCTGGGTGTACAGTTCGATCAAACAGGAAGATCTTTTCCCCGATTACTGGCAGCATAAAGTCGGAAAGTGTGCGAGTGGATGCGGCCCGGTTGCCTGGGCCATGGTTTTCGGTTACTATGATCGTCTGGCTCACTCCACGACTCCTCATGGACTCCAGAGGTCGCTGTGGCGGTGTGACGAAGGAGGGACCACAGGAGGTGACGACTGCGTCGCACCTGAAACCTTGGATAGTGATGTCCGCCTGTACGTAGAAGCGATTCGGGAAGAACTTGGCACTTTCTGCCTGGGAGATCAAGGAGCAACGCCGCAGTGGAGTATGGACCTAGTTGAAGGATTCTACTGCGATCGTCAGGGCGACACGGCGTACATATCCACAGTCAAGACAGGTGGCCCTCACGGGTTTCTTGGATGGTATAGCGACCAGGTGGCCAATCACATCATAAACGCGTTGGAGGAAGCGAACCTACCGGTTGTCGTTGGATACCGCATCGGCGGCAGTGTTGTCCGTCAACACTATGCCGTGGCCACGAAACTGCGTCGACGTTCACGTCGCCACCGCCACTGTTTCCTATGGTGGTGTGAAGATTGGCACACCGAGTGGGACAACGACATCTATATACATCTAGGTGGGACCAATGGCAACGGCAATGGATGGCGTGCATGCGAAGCGTTTTTCAGCGGTGTCGCTTATCCCTAAGTTCGTAAGCTTGAAAAGTCCATGATGGAATTGCAAGACCTTTTCCGGTTATCCCACAATGCATTGTAGTGACTTTATCAAACACCGTATATAAGCTCAAAACAGCGAAAACATGCTGATTTGTTTTGTACAACGGATTGTTATAGAAGAATGACACAAATTTGCAATACCAAATAATGCCCCGTGTATAATCTAACCATCAGCGACGAAAATATAGGTCAGGGTGTAATCTGCCATAGAGTTCTATGAGTAACGTACCCTGCGTGTACCCTACGGCTAAAAAGTTCTATGCGTAACGTACGCTTTGTATACCCTGGCGCGCAATGCATCATGGAACCGGTAAAAGAACTATTGCAAAACCTGCAGGGCTTTAACAAGCGTGCACTTTTTCAATTATATACGAATGTTTTTATTCTCTTGGATAAATGCAGTTACGTATGTACGTCAGTTGAATATTCCGTTTGTTTTTAAATGCTTAGTGGTACAAGCCACGAGCAACTGTGAAATGTTTAGCATTTGCCTCTTCGTCTTGGTTGGCTGTCTACTATGATAAGCTTAGTCGGGTAGTATTCACCAGCCTTGCCCGTTCGTGAAGTTTTCTGTACCGATGTAATTTAAAAACGCATATTTTGATGTTGTTTCACTTTTCAGATTTCCTTCTCATTAAAACTTAGATAGGCAATAAAACTTTACTCTTAACTAAATATACTTTCTACCGTGTTATTGTGAACAGTCCATTTCATTGAGCTCTATAATTTCGATTAACGTGTGCAGTGACGCACCGCGATGCAAATTTACGCCATGATAACTCTGCACGTACCTAACACTCTATCAACATTCAGACTTAGGTTATAATGTTCAAAACCCTGCCAGTGCTTTAAGCTCCCAGCGGTCGTTTTCAACAATTTATCGCGTTTTGGGGAGTTGAGATACAATTTTGCACCTCAAACCTTTCTTATGGGGGACGGGTATAAAGTCAGATGCAGTACGTTTCGTTCGTCATGTACGAGTGTTTTAATAATCGAGTGCTATCAAGGATAGTTTTCTTGCACTATGTACAGTAGAACATGAAATCAACAAGTTTACTGTGAGAGTCATTCTCCGGAGGTTCTAGAGCTTCCTCTTGTAGCCAACCGTGTAAAAATTTCAGGTGTTCTTTCATGTATTCTATTTCCATTTTCTGTTCGTCACTGAGCTGTGCATGTGATCGGATCTCGCCCCAGAGATGTTTCGCTGCCGAGAAGGTGCTTCTTGCGCTGTTCTCGAGTTTGGCCTGCCAGAAATCAATTCGAAACATTTTTTGTTAATGTCATTTGCTCCTAATTTATAATTCTGGTCATTGACGCTTGTAATACCCTTGAACCACCCCCATAACTTGTCTGAAAACGAATGTACTACATCAACTCTTGGGAAAAGTCCCGGAATGTCCGGTACAAGCAAGGTTGCTTTCAGCAATGTTCAAGTAACGGGGGCACCATTAAAAAGACACCATTTTCTCCGGAACTTTCGTTCCGTGAATCCACAATGTGAATATTCATAGATTGCAGACGACAGTAAGACTTGCCGTTAGTGTAAAGCATACAGAAGAAAACGACATTTTACTCACTGTTGACTTTAATATCTGTGGCCGGATAAAAATTAATATTTCAATAGCATTTACATTGTGAATTTTTATGGTGTAAAATCTCTAAATAGAAATGCTATATTGAGGATCTGTGCGACGTGTTCATAAGGATGCGACCAAGCATTTCGAATTTGGAAGGGTCTTACAGTTTTACACGCGTGTATTTGTCATAAAATTACCTGTAAAAACTCTCTTGTTTTGATAAGCATCTGGCGAACTTCCTCCAGCTTTACCGTCGCGCTAGTATCAACGGGTTGCCGCCTGTCAGTCGTGAAATACGACTGTTTCAGAAACAGCAACCGCGTCAAATCATCTTGATGTTCATTCCACAGTCTGTTTCCCGCCTCGATGCGGTACAGCCGGACGCAGAACTCATCGCCCGTACAGTTAAGAATGACTGTCTTCGTGTAAGTCGCGGGTAAACTTGCTCCTTTTCTAATGTTCGGAAGGAGGGCGACGTCCCTCTTCAGTAAAACGTCCGTGTACGTCTCATTTATTCTTTCTCTGTGAGTTGCCTTTCGAATGTCTAGCCATTGCAGTTCTTCAGCCTGGCCCAAGAATATGTAGAAACCCCACGAACAGCCTCGTTCGCGGATTAAATATGCCAGTCTTATCATATCAAGCCGCAGCGACCGTACGTCGGGCTCATAACCGGCGCAGGTTTTGTTTATCATGATTGCCGTGATTATCTTCACCTTGTTGCCGGGTACATGCCTGCAAAGTGCAATGTCGACTTTTGGGCGAACTGGAATTCGCCCATAACGTTTGTACTGTAGTTTGGAGTGGCTGTACTCCAGCAAAACCTGGTTCAGGGACAATCCTTTCTGTGCCATCACGTAAGTCATGACGTCATAAAGCCTACCCTGGAGGAATTGCCTGTCTTTGAGAAGCTCTCTCTTTCCCGCCACGATATCATCACTGAGTATTCCATGGAATGACGTGCAGGTTTCCTTCAGTAACGTTTCGTTGAATTTGTAATCTTCTCCGATAACTTTATCTCCGTCTTGCGATGTGTTCCCACACTCGGAAACTCGGTGATGGTCAATCGGGTCTCGTTCCGGTACCGTCCCGTCGTTTCTCTGTTCCGAATTTCTTTTTCCCGCGCTTTCCAATCTTGAGAGATTCTTTCTTGGTTTTGTGTCGTCTGCGTGAGAATGAACTTGCCGACTTCCAGGTGTGTGTAATGGCGGTTTGGATGAACCATCGCTGCTTTCACGATCCTGCTGTTCCTGAAGGCGCTCACTCTCAGAGCCAAGGCTAGTGCCGTCGAAATTGATCGTGACATCGTCGTCACTGCTGTATCCATCCTCGGACATATTACGCGTCAGTCAATATGCCACAGCACCAGGGCCATAGCCAATATGAGGCGACAAAAAGACAGTTGCAAACGTTTCTCTCGATGCTACCACAGCCTCAGGTGCGAAACACGCGACAAGCCTACACTAATACTGTTGGACACTCCGGGCAGGGTTTCCCTTGTCTTATCGATTGAGCGACCGGGATGAATTCAGATTATCAAAAGACACCTAAAAACAAATCGACCGGTCGGTTCGCCTCTAGTAATGGTCCATTATTAAAAAGTAAAGTTCTGAAAACTACGGAAATAAAGACATATAGCTGTGGGTAGAAACCGTTTCTAGCTTTCTGTTTCCTTTTGGAAGCTCAGTGTTACAACGAAACCATCACTTAGGCCATTGATTATAATAGAAGCACTGACTACATTACATCATGGAGCTAAAAAGCTCCATGATTACATGGATAGCAGCTGAATGTGCTGTCTTACAACACACAGTTTCTTAGTGAACGGAGCATGAATAAGTCTATCGATTGGACCATGAAAGAAACATGGTCACATACCTCCACCAATGGACCAAGTTTTACCATAGGTTCGGCCACAGTGTTCTTTGAGCCTGAGGTCACTCGTAGTCATGCCAAATTAAGCTCGACATCAGGCCGACATAAATTTGTAGTAATATCGACGACTCAGAGTGCCAAAACCGCACATGGTAAAATCGTATACGAAAAAGATTTTGGGTTTACTCGAGGGGTAATACCGGTGACCATTTTTTCGTTTAGCCGCGGCTTATTTTCCTCTGGTTCATCAATATTACTTGCAATGACCAACATTCAACACAGTCCATCTCAACAATTGGAAAGGTTATGCATTGAAATACCCATGCCAATCTCCGATGATATAAGCTTATTGTTCGTTGTTTTAAAGCATTCATGAAGAACCATGTATAAAGAAATGTAATTTGTAAGTGGCGAAAATGTACAAGCGACAACTTTGGCGGCGTTTGTCATAATTTTGTACAAGTTTACCATTGAATTGATGGAAGAACTCTACATATTATCGTGACTTTATCAAAAGAGCAATATAACTAGACTAAAAGGTTAAACTCACAAAAGTTTCACTGAACATGGAGACGAAATGTATACGAAGACACAATATACGTCTTTGATTTATTTCCCAACTTCCAAAGTTTTTCTCAAGTTGTATAATTTTGATGGTACTGATAAACTTTTAAACAACGTGACATCGGAAGGGCTCAGATGTAACAATGCAAAATGAGGCGAGTATGAAAGCTGTATTGTACGATCGTACTTTCTAGTTTTTCATAGGTTCATATTGAAAAAGAGTTAATAGATCATAAGTTAATCGAGTGCCCGTCTTTATCAGGGTTATGTAGGTCAGAACGAAGGTGTGCTATTACAAATATATATAGCAGATGTTGCCTTGGATTTGGGGAGCGTGGTTTTCGAACTGATTATGATACTTTGAGCCCATGAACAATATGACAACGAAGTATTTCTATAGCATATTTTATTACAGAATTTCGTGCATCAGCTTTTATGGCACAACATCGTTGGATTTCGAAATATTCAAAGAACAGAATAACAGTTCTATTTCTAAATCGTATGATTGTCATTTGCGAATAAACCCACACATTTGGAGTGAAAAGTATGTAAGAAAGCCCGACTGCAGGCAACCATTTGCCCGCCATAAGAGAAAATGTGGTCTCCTGCCTCGAGGGTACATAGTTGTTTGAGCGATAATGTTTTTATTAATATATTCCATGCTTCTCTCACACATTTTCACTCCAAGGATTTAGATTAACTTGCAAATGACAATCATTTGCTTTATTTCAATGATAGTCGAAAATCTTTAGAAATTAAAATAATTTGCATCATCGAATGGCGTACTGCTACATTTGCATCATTGTTGTGCGGTTTAGATTTTCTAAAAACCGGATTTTTATATCAAACATGTACTGGCCCGAAGTTGACAAGTTTAAAATAGTTCCGGGTCACTTATACATATTGAAAAGAATAAGTTGAAAACTAACCTATCGAGAATGCAACGGTTGGAAAATCAGTTAAATAATTCAACATCTATCGAAAAGAGTACACAAGTCCCGAAAGTTCAGTACGAATCCGTAGATATAGTCGCAGAATCCTCTGTGTACATGTAACTTGACGTTACCGTTGTGTCATTCGAACCTTCAGATGAATCGTAATCTGACTCCTCGTCTTCTTCTTCTTGGGTGACTTTCAGCTTTACGATGCTCTCTTTGAGATGCATGAACTGACCCTGTAGGAAATCGGCGTCAGCTTTCTCCTCCTTGTCCAACTTCTTGACGCTCAGAAGTTCGAGGAAAAAAACTCGTATACCTGAAAGTGTCGCCAAGGCATGGTTAAACAAACCAGCCTTGAACGAAATCAAACAATGAAAATGTCAGTGAATGAATGAATGAATGAATGAATGAATGAATGAATGAATGAATGAATGAATGAATGAATGAATGAATGAATGAATGAATGAATGAATGAATGAATAATTGAAATTTCGAATATCTTACATTTAAATCCAGGACATATTTGACATTTTAAACTAAATGTACGTAAAGAAACAAAATAACAAAATTTTGCACTACAACATAAATGCACACAATTTGACATGTAAGTTCTGAGTATGTCTGTGAATATATATATATATATATATATATATATATATATATATATATATATATATATATATATTATCTACATATATATTATCTATATCTTATATATATCTTTTAGGCCTATATAAATAGTGTATGTGGGTATGTCAGTGTATGTGTGTCTGTTTGTAAATGATGTGTGTATATGTTTGTATGTGTGAATTAATTTATGTACTTATTTATTTATTCAGGGAGTCACAACGGATAAAACTGCCATGGTCTTGACCTCTTTTCTCAAATACAAATATTAACATGACGGGGTAGAGAAACCGTGATCTTAACCTATTGGTGACTACGGGAACTGTTTAAGGGACCGTCGATCATGAACGCTGACGTACTAGAAACGTAATTCTTTGGTGTAGGGCAAAAATAAATAAATTTAAAGAAATGAATCAGACCATGAAACAACAATAGCGAAAGAATGACAATACAGACACAGAACACGTATTCGTGTGCGACTTTAAACGTGCGGACTCAATTAAAAGTGATTATACGGCTCAGATGCGGTACCAGCTTCACGGTCATCGAGAAAATGTGGGATACAGATTACTCCAACTTAAATTAATAATAATAATAATAATTTGAAGTCAGATAGAAGAACACAGACTACTTTGAACGCTGAAAAGTGTAAATGTAAAGTCTGTTCATCTATTACCATTTGAAGATTTTGCACAACGTGTCCTTGAGAGACATGTTGGTATTATTCTCCATACGTAATAAACAACACAGTTTTTCTGAAACAAATTTCGCATTAAGGAGTTTCGTTTTGAGGAGGGGGATGACACCAAGGAATTACGTTTCTAGTGCGTCAGCTTTTATGATCGACAACCCCTGAAAAGCCCAAATGGTGTACCTCGAAGTGATAGCGAGCTCGTTTTATTTGCATTCGTAAATCCTCCAGCTGTTGTTTGCTGTCCCAGCTGCCAAGGGGGCCAGGACTCTTCATCATGATATGTATGCCGTAAAACTGGTTCAGTCTTTCAACGTCCGAGATGTTCGGATTCCCAATCTCTCCACCAAACTCGATCCGGTAACCCCGCACGCACAGCTCCGGCGTCACCTGGTTCCAGACGACGGTCTTGACGCAGAATGCTGGCAGGGGCATCCCGATGTGTGGCACGGCTTCAAGGTGTTTGTTCAGGCAGAACTCCAGACTTTTCTCCTCCTGGTCATAGTGATAGGCAGTCTCCTCAAATCCCAAGTTTTGAGATCCTCCATCCGACCCACCCAGATGTAGAAACCCCATCTGCATCCTTCAACTTTGGTCAAATACGCAAGCCTCGTCATATCAACACCAATGCTTCTTTCATCATTAGCCTCGTTCGAGCCATCTAAGTTTCTCACCATGATAGCCGTGATGTCCGCTATATCGGGCTGAGTGGGGACATTCTTACGTAACATAATATCGACTGTAGGATACACCACCGTGGAGCCCCTCAAATATTTCAGTATTGGAGTGTGGTATTTTTTGACAATTTCTGCATCCTGAAGGCCGTGGTTTGCCGCGACAGCACAAAATGTATCAAAGACCTGTTTCAGCAGATAGCTCTTTTCTTCCAACACTCTCCCATTCAACTGGTGTTCACAGAGCTTGGTGTGAAGCTCGACACAAGTCTGGCGGACAACCTCGTGGTTCCAACTGTACGACTCACCATCATCGTCAGCGTCGTCCGCAAATTCTTCATTTTCATTATCCGAACTAGCAAGAGAGAACATTGCCGTTTGTTATTTCGACAGTTTGGGAATACAAAAGTCGCGCTCCCGATGCTTCGACGACCCTGTTTTGCGTCCACCTCAAAGTGCGATACGTGCTACACCCGCCTTTACTTGAGTTACAGTATAGGATGTTAGAAAAATCGATGAGGACTTTGAAAGCAAATGGGAATCGTCCAGTTTAAATATTAATTAAAACAAAACAATTCGGTAATTGACCACACAAGGGAATTGAAACATCGATCCATAGACATTCACTCAAAATAATCGAAAACGTGTATTAGCTTATTTTAGGACTTTTTCTGAACTAGTTAATGCACTTCTCTTATTCTCCCATGTAGTTTACGTTTAGGCCTATAGACAAAACGATATCAGCAAGTGCAAATTTCCTCTAATGAGAATCCACATGAATTAGTCTCAAAGAAAGACAGTGAGCGGAAGACGCCCGCGCACTTCTTGTGCAAACAGGTGGTGAGGCGATCCGAGAACAGTGTAAATAACTGGCTTTATTATCGCCTGATTGAAATACTACTGGAAGGGGACGGGGTCGAAATAAGAATGTCGACTTATGAGTGTGACAGTCTACTACTAGCAGATATACTCGGGGATTCTCAAAGTCTTGCAATACGGCTTATACATATACTCATTTTGAAGTCTGTGAAGCAAACAAAAAGTTTTCTCTCCCTATTTGTGAACATCGAAAATATATTACCTAATGGAGTGAATATAGGGAGAGCGGTGACTTTGAATGTCCAATATTGGGAAATTTTAGGTTTAATTTTCTTGGCAATAAAATTTGCACGGTGCCCCTGACTTTTTATTTGGTTTCGTCGAGGAAGGTGAGAGAGCGGGTGATGCGCACTACTACGGTCCCTTAATCTTTCAAAAGTATCTATCATTTCCCGAATTCTCTACATCATTTCCTTCCTCCTCAAACAATTTCGAATTGCAAGTTTTGAAACTGTACCAATTACAGTTATAGATTATTGTGCAGCAGCCATTCAGAATCCCGCTGTTTACAGTGTTTTTTCTGCATGTCATTTGTAAATACAATCGAACATTTTCAATTGAATAATTTAACTGAGGGGCTATATGTGGCTTTTTATTACCATATTGCCAGTTTCTCAAAATGACCTGCAAGGGTTAATTTGTCTGACCAAAAGGGAAAAATTTACTTCTGAGACTTTTGTTTTACTGAGTGGCCCCTTTCCACACTTAGGGCACACTTTTGGTGTGGGAAAGGGGCCAAGATTACTCTAATATTCCGACATAGCGATTGCTGCATTGGTACTGATATGATGTCACCGCATTGCGCGTTCTCATTATGGTCGAGTACACGTAAAACCGTTCTTTTTCATAATCAATGGAAATTAGTTGGGCATTGGTTGGATGGGGTGGAGGTGCTGTGGTTTTGCTTCCACGCACCCAGGCAACTGTAGCTTCAGTAGCTTATTCATCTCTCTGTAACCATTTAGCTAGCCAATTTTCTCTGTGCCTGGTCTAAAAAAAATCAAACAAAAATGCAGAATTCCCGAAGAATAAAATATAATTATGGCTGCAATGTAAAAATTTAAAAGTAGAAAAGGTAACAACCTTGACAATCACAGGAGAATATAGGGCCTTGTGAAAAGAAGTAAGGAAATTAAAGACAGAAATATAATAAAACGAATGACAGAAAGACCGATGAGAGAATGAACAGGGAAGATTACCGTGCTATTTGCTCCCCAGTTTTCTGAATTAAGCCTTATTGCTTCATCTATCGATTTTGACAGTCGTGAAGCTTCGCTGTGTAGTCGAATTAACTATGACAGTTTGATTGGAAAAGCATTTATTTAAAAAAAGTTATTTGCCGATGTTTTAACACTTTAAAATATTGTTATTTGCAATCAAAAAAGTTTCTTACAGAAAAGTAAATGAAAACCTTTGTTTCTGGAAAATGTCAATGTACACAGTTTCATACAAAAAGTGATTCTGACATCAGATTTCTTACCAGCCTTCAGGTATATAAAACCTCTACGAAATCTTCCCATTTGTCATCATGCTATACTGAATTTTTCAGAACGATTTTCTGTGAATAGTTAGATCAACACGATTGGAACTAATTCGGGATAGGCTAATTGGATAGTGTAGCAACTTGAAGTTGGTTTAATCTTCCACGGTCCCTCTATAGAGCGACCGTGTATCTACAAATGTTAGCTCATCTGCTTTTCTTTTTTGCAATACGCTTGTTTTTATGGGTAGTTTGTAATATTGCAACTTTCAGCTATAGGGCACCGAACACTTTTCATAAATTTGAACATTTCCCTATTCTCCCAAATGAGTTTCAATCGTGTTGATCCTATACATTCGGCAGCTTGTAGGCCCTACTTGCATTAAAAGTTACATACTTCTCAAAACCACATCTGTGAACAAGATGGCATATATATATTACTTGGGTTAATAAACCAGGCACGTTTTACAAAGTTAAAACGATGACAGGCTCCCATGGTGACGGCATGCCGTGGCATGTAGAGCTTGCACCTCGGTTATCTCCAGGATACAGCGTGTTTGGTATTATTGAATGAACTAGGGGGTCAATAATACAAGATGGCGCTGTGCCCACGATGCGTACAAGATCTTGACAAACTGCAAGAAGAACGTTTTGTCGCCGATGGAGTCCCAACGTTAAGTTCAATTGAACAGGTGAGTATGAGAATTACCCCCCAAAACGTAAGTTGTCTTCCACTGTTTGCAAAATGGGTTGCCACCGAAACACGAAACCGTCTCCTCCTCCGTCCGGTTTCTTCCCTTGTACGGGCATTGAGGTAAAAATCCGCTTCAATGATACAAGGATAACTGCAACCGTGATCGGCATATCAATGATCATTCCAATTATAATTTTCTAAGATTCGCGATAAATTGTTCTTACATGTACATTCGTTCCTATGTTTAGTATATATGCAACACTATGTGCAATCACAGCCCCTCTATCCACGTGGATAGAGGGACTGAGGTGCAATCATTGTTACTCACAGCATTCTCACAGGCTATCATCAATGATCGATCGGTACCGCAGTAGTCAAGCATCTCGACCTTGTCTTTCGACCTCTGTCCATACTCCGAATGCCGAAAGACGAGGTCGAGCCTGTGAGCGTTTGCCATGATGGCAGCACATATAATACCTTCAGTACATGAGGTTGTGAGTCGGACGGCAAACCCAACCGACTCACAACCCCAGGCAAAACCTCGAAGTCTGTACTGCAGCTAAACATTTAAAATTTGGAATATATGTGTAGGTCCTGTCTGGGTTGCTAGTCAGCTTTTTAAATAAAATCTGTTTTGATTGTTGTGACGTTTTATTCAGGTCCTATCAATGTTTTCCACTCGGGGGAGGGATTACAGGCTTATCAGGGGAATTTGACATTTTTCCCCAAGCCATGTCAAATTCCCCACCCTCAGGCTACAAAAATATGCCAAATAGCAAAGGATGGGGCGGGGGGAGGTGGCTGTGTTTTATGCTCTGAAATATGGCTGGCAATGTGGACAGTCATAGTAGCTGTGATAATACAAGTTGCTAAACTCACTATATTGATCATTTCAGACCTGGCTTTCTTGTATACTTACCAGAGCTACACCTATTTATAGGGATTTATGCTTGAAAGGGGTAAAAGCGCCTGATAAGTCAATATGGAATATCACCTACCGTATTTATTGTCTGAAAATTTATTGTTTCGAAATAATCCTAAAATGTTCCCCGTGATGATGAAATTTGTTGAGATGTTATGCAATATAATGCCCTGTATAATTTGGATTTTCGTCATAACCAAATGCCAAGGTTACAAGGTTATAATAGCTGGTGAGTTGCTCCAAGAGTTTGCTGCAACATTAGCCAAGAGAAAAGCCCAAAACTGCCCGAACAGCTTTTACTGACAGTCTATTCTATGATACACACACACACACACACACACACACACACACCACACACACACACACTAATTCCGAATACCAGTGAGTTAAAAGCTAGCAGAACTCAGACTTAGGTAAATCTTGTAAAATTTCACGTTTCGTTATTTCATTCATAGGAGAGGGTGGAGGCATCGGTGGCTGAGTTTTACGAAAAGTTCAACAGCGACTCAGATGTAAATCCAGAGTGAGTAACTCAGTCTTGGCTTATATTGTAAGATTTAGTCATGGAAAGACACTCTGCCATTTCTGATTTGAGACGGCGGAATACCTGTACATGATGTAAAATTTCATTCATAATCTTGGCATTGACTGTATATTACCAGATATATATAATGTTATACTGTTACAGTCTGCGCAGGGATTTTCTGAGAAAAGCTGTCATGTACTTGACCTTACAAAAGCAAACACCACATGTACATGTGAATGGACTGTGTGGCCACTGTAATGCAACTCCTTAGTTTGTGTGCAGTATTCATCAAACCAGGACTTGCTCCCGGTACTTGCATAATTTAGTCAGTGATGTTATCAACCATACATCCAACTCTGTACCGGCACCAGTAAAGTGTTTTTATTACGAATAATGGGCCAGATCTTCATTTTATCAGCTTTACACATTCCAGATTCCACAAACATCAAGACATGATAAAGTGTAACGGTGTAAACGTTTAACAGAATGACCCATACTATGCAAATCAATCTTGAATTCTTATGCATTGCAATGATTTACCATGAGATTTACAAAATGAATTATTGTTATTACTTTCCATTGCTTTTCAGTCCATTCCTTGACAAGGAGAAGCATATACAATATTTATTAAAAGGTTTGAAACGTTTATCAGAATCATATGAGTGTCTAGATGCCAGCCGACCATGGCTCTGTTACTGGATACTACATAGCCTATATTTACTCGGTGAACAAATTTCTGAGGAGCAATCTTCCAGGTGAGTGATTTTTAAAGGGCCAGTAATGATAACTTTTGATGATTTTTTTTCACTATTTTTGTTTCAAATGTCAACAATAGTTTCTTACTCTTCCCCAAAGCATGTTGATATACACAGTATTCAGCTCGTCAACTCAGCCTGTACTTGTGTCAACTGCATTGTTACTGGTGACAAGTGAATTCTGGTCTGGACTAGAATTCAAATGTCAACAATAACGGTGCATTTTACATAAATAGACCCTATGTTAACAAGCTAAATAGTGGGTATTTCAACATTCTTTATTGAGTAGAATAAGAACTAGAAATTGGCATAAAAAATAAAGATAATGAAAAATTTCATCAAAAGTTAGCATTACTGGCCCTTTAAACAATGACATGTTTGTGAGGTTCTAATACTTTGACCCCATTTCCCCGTCTAGAGGAACAACTGGGCTGTAGAGAATAATAGGGCTTCACCAAACCAGAAACACTTAGTGATGAAATGAATAAAACTATACAATGAAATCTTTCCAGAAACAGTAATATTCATTGAGAAGTGGCCTAAACAGATTATGACAAAGTCTTCAATGTCAAATGTTTCACACATATTGTCTGTTGAGTAGTGTTTCTTCAAAACTAAACAAAATAGGATTTCCATTCTATGAATTAAAGTAGCAAGTGTGCCACCTAAGCAAAAATTGAAGTGTCCCAACTCAAAGTTTTCATGGTCACAAGAACATTGTAGCTATCATATGAGTGTTGTATAGGGCTGACACAAGGAAAATCATGAATGTCCTGAAATTCCCAAGTTGACCACAAAAAATTCAGAAATGCCAGCAGTTGGAGGCCACACCAGACAAATGCATTGATTGTCTTCGAAATGTTCAACTTGTTACAAAACTTGACTGGACAACTTGCTAGCATTGTGCCAGCATTCAATGTACAAATTCTTCATATTTGTAAAAGGTAATACAGGGTGCCATTCATTTACATGTGACAAACTTAACCCTTTCAGTGCTGGAATTTTTCCACCAAAATTTTGGTGCAACATTTTACCAATTTTTATGAATTTTTGTGCATTTGTTTTGATAATTTTGGAGCAAATGCACATCACATTTAATCACCTACAGTTTTGTATCAAAATTTTGGCAAAAATCTGGGAAAATTTGACCGGGGTATATTTTGTAAAGGTGACAAAAATGACTTCGGCACTGAAAGGATTAATAAATTATTTGTAATCTCTTGAATTAATCAATGTCTTGTTCACATTGATGTCAATCACAAACTGTTGGCAGAAATGTTTATATGGTAATGGTTTTCCAGGAATCTCTGTTTCATAGCAATTTCTATTTCATCTTTCTCTTCCACAGTGTGGCGCAATTTATCAAGAAGTGCCAGCATCCGGATGGTGGGTTTGGAGGTAACTATTGTGAATTTACCATACAATTATGTATCAAGTAGGATATTTGTGTCACAATTTATTACAATAAAATTTTACAGAATGACTTTGACACTTGCATTACGTTGCCATAATGTATGAATGTAGTGTGATGTGAATTTGACGGTTGTCTCCCAATGATTTAAAACAACATATACTGGTACACACGTTTTACTCCTTTATATCATGAATTTTATTTCCTATATTGTATTTTCTTTCAGAACATAAAACCGAATGTTTTATTTGATTCCAATTTTTTCCTTTGTATTTGTTTGTGATGTGTGTGACTCTTCTTGCCAACAGGTGGTCCCGACCAAGTACCACACCTTGCGCCAACATACGCTGCAGTCAATGCACTGTGTACCTTAGGAACTCAGGAAGCTTATGATGTCATAGATAGGTAAGAAGTGATGCAGTTGATTTCATTATAATTGCAATCATCATTATCATGATTACCATCATCATCATCATCATTATCATCATCACCATCAGCATCTTCATTATCAATGCTGGCATTCCCAAAAAATGTTTTCAATAAGCATCATCAAAATTTTCAACCTCTCTGTCTTTTTCATTCACCATTACATTTCTCACAATTATTCTTGCTGCTGTTTCTTACATCTTCACCAACATGACCATTATAACCACTGCTGTATTCCATACATTCTTGCTCTCATCAATAAAATCTCAAGTTAAGATTTTCACTTCTTGCAGCTACTAACAAGTAATCAAAATCTTTGATTGCCTTTTGCAAAGTATGCCAACCATTGTAATCTAAGTTTAGTGTCAAAGCTAGGGATTGTGAATTTTTCTGTGCTTCCCTTCTCAGGCCTAAATTACAAAAGTTTTTAATGAAAATGAAAACTCCAGAGGGCGCTTTCATGATGCATGAGGGTGGAGAAGTGGACATCAGGTAGGTGAATATCCCTCCTTTTGGCTTGAAAGAAATTTTCTGCAGTTAAAGTACGTGATACACGATAATGTCTGACAATAGTTTTTGCAAGTTTTAATGCTAGAATTTGAAATTCCTCATGTTACAACATCAGTCTTCAAAAATTTAGATAAAAGCAAATGGTATTGTAAGTAAAAAAAGAAAATGACTAAGAAGAAAACAGCCTCAGATGACATACATGGAAAACAAATTATAATTTTTGTTGTTCTTCTTCTCAGGGGTGCATACTGTGCGGCCGTTGCAGCACAACTGACAAATGTAGCAACTCCTGAAATGTTTGATGGCACTGCTGAGTGGATGGTCAGGTAATTGAAATATGCGTCATCATTTTTGTGTTCCTAAGGCAAAGCTGTCAATATGGGTCAGTGTGTTATTTCACGTCAGCAATACTTTAAAGTTGTTGTTAACGAAATTCTGACATTTTGTGTTTGTAAATAGGTTTCTCAGATCTTGTGCGCCATTGACACACAACATCTGATCCCTTAACTGTGATTATCCAATAATATGTCAAACCTTTTTTCACTAACTACTGCTCAGTGTAGCATTACAAATGTGATTTTCTGTGACAGATTTATGGTCGTTTGTTTGCAATCATGGCAACAGACTCGATATTATTCATTTCAATATGAGGATGTTACCAGACCATCCCTATTATAATTTGAGTTTGGTCCAGTCCCACCCTTTTATCACTTCCCCATCTGCCAAGTCAGTAAAAAGCGGTATTGAGCCAAAACCATACGTATTTTCACCCGACTTAGCTTGATGTCTGGAATAGCAGCTCTAGATAGTAAAAATCATGTTTACACTGTCTGTGTTTTAAGAGGCCTTCAAATGGTCAATATGGTTTAAAAAACACCATATGGAACATGCTGTGCTACACTACTTTTAACCAACTTTGACCTGATTGTGAAATATGAACTTTGCAGGGTAAGGGCATTGTATCCAAGCAACAAGGCTCGTAAGGGGGCGGGGATAACTGTGTATCAAAGTTCTCCTTTCAAAAAGCTGCTTCGCACAGCCTTACCAGAGATGATGCAAGATATAAACTTTATTTATCTTGTCTAGTACATTTAAAGTAATTCATTTTCTCTGTTGTTTGGTGAATTGCACCAACAGTAATTTTTGTCCCAGTCTTTAGCCTTTACACCGCCATGATTTTGCCAAAATGCATTCGTTACCAATTGTGACTCTAGACTTGTTTACTGGGAAGTGGAAGTGAACAGGTTAACCTCTACAGTCACCGTAATCTAAGTTGTTTTGATTTTGTTTTCCAGTTGCCAGACTTACGAAGGCGGCTTCTCCGGACTTCCGGGGATGGAAGCCCATGGAGGTTATTCGTTCTGTGGCTTTTCAGCGTTAGTCATCTTGGGACATGACAGACTGTGTGATATAAAGAGTTTGCTGGTGAGCCCTATGTAGAATCTTAAATCTTTTATTTGCCACTGAATGTAATAAGACATCTGATGTTTGATTTCTGAAATTGATGAATTCATTTGTGGAATGTTTACCTAATGAGTGTTGTTTGTGTATGCAAATCAACTAATTATGAAATTTTGTCAATGGAAAACAGTCATTGGTCTAAAATCAGTAATAAGATGGGCTGTTGATCATAAAATCTGACAAGCATGAAATAGAATTCGTGTCTTTTAATCCTTACCCCATCTCCTTCAAGCAAAACTCCTAATTGATTTCATGCTTTATCATATAAAGATACTGATCTGCTGTTGTTGCACATACTGTTTTATTTTTATACACAATCTATTCTATTTGTTTCATGCAAGCAGTTTTCCATGTTTCATACTGTCGCAAGTTTTCCACTTTGGTGCAGGCTGATATATTGTCCCTTGTTTTGCGCATATTTCATGTTTTGCATGCAACAGTTTTTCATGGTTGCCATACCCTAAAGGCAGTATTTCAGAGTTGTAAATTACTTGAAACTTTGCATTCAGTGTGATATTTTGTACACATTTTAGCTCCAGCTGTTCAAAATAAATTACTGCTCTTCTTTTAAACAGTAATAGATGCTGAGCCGTATTTTTTTAAAATGTTGAACCATAATCTTTCTGTTGTTTATCAATTTTACTGCAAGTTTGATCACAATGTATATATTCCATATTTGTCAGACAGTGTTAGTTCAGTATTTATATACACACCCTTTAGTTGTACCAGTATTTTTGCATTGTTTTAACAACTCACATCCGCCACGTTAGTTACAAGGTCTCTTTCTGCATGGCATACATGTACATTTCTTTTATTAGGCTGAAGTGATGAAATTCTTTGTTTTGTGACCCTGTGTGTGTAGGTTGTTGGAGGTTTGCATGAAAATAATAAATAATGTATTTGCGTAGGACTTTACATCAAGCTTTTGTGCCTATGCCCGCATGGTTGCAGAGTGTGGCATTGTAGTGTACTGCTTGAGGTGAAAAAGAAAGTTCTGCTTTGATTTTTGAGTGAGCATTCATATTTCGTGGAGCCAAGCAAGTAAATATGAAGCTTGCGTGTCTGTGCGTGTTCCACATACCTTTCAAACTTTTGAGTGAATCCACAAAACATAGAGTTCAATTGCTCTGGCTTTATATTTTCTACAACTGGCAGGATACCTTTTCAGTCTTTAAACCAGAGTGGAAAGGGACTGGTTGTGAACTAGAACTCTGACTTTAAAAAATGTTTAATCATATTGTTTGATAAATTATACCAGTGGAACTTGGATTGTCATGTTATCATAGGAAGTGATATTTTCAGGGAAAAATGAACGGACAAAAATGGGGAAGTAGGAATTGGAATGTGAAGAGCCATTAATGAGCATGTAAAATAGTCCATGTTAATATGTACTGCAAAGTATATACACATTGTCTTCAAATTAATATATAATGTAAACCTTCACCACACTCCTTTGTCACAGATCCCATCATTTTGTCTGGACACAAAATCACCTAGTATACTGGTACTACCATCTCAGAATTCATGAAAGCCCTTGAGGAAATAAATTTTGTAGATAAATGTATATCTGTCGACTGAACTGCTTTTATGGCAGATTTTCCTCCGTCGAGAAAACATGTCATTTCCATGGTAACATTTGCCCCCTGTGTGTTATACTTTCTATCAGAGGTGGACCGTGAATCGGCAGATGAGATTTGAAGGTGGTTTCCAGGGCCGCACCAATAAATTAGTGGATGGCTGTTACAGCTTCTGGCAAGCCGGTGTTCTTCCGCTCATACACAGAGTGCTCAGCGTTCAGGGAGATCACGCCCTGAGTGCTGAAAACTGGATGTTTGATCACGGTAGGAGAGATGCAAAATGTAGCTTTGTTATTCTGAATTTTGACGCACCGTTTGATTTTGTGATGCACTGATTTGAGATGATCTTTTTCCAAGCCACCTGTCATTCTTTGAAATCTAAGCTAGACGTACCGATGGTTTTTGAGAGGGCAGGGAAGCCAAACATGGCTGGGCATTCATAGTGGTGTAAGATGCTTTGCCCTGAAAATGTTGAGTCTTTCTCTTAGCTTTGAAAAAGTTTACAGACATTGCAAAATGCCATCAATTATTTGTATATCAACATGTCTTCCTATTATTAGAATTTGTGGCAGCCTTGTCCACCATTCATTTATATGTCACCATTTCTAGTCAAAACACTGAATCACATAAACCTGTTCAGACAACACCTTTTGAAATAAATAAATCTGATGGAAGACCAAATATGGGAACACATCATCTCATTCTCATTTCCAAATTAAGGAATTTTTAACCTTCCCACCTGCAAAAGCATGTACCAAATACATTTATTAAGCA
This sequence comes from Ptychodera flava, assembly GCF_041260155.1. Classification (NCBI taxonomy): domain Eukaryota; kingdom Metazoa; phylum Hemichordata; class Enteropneusta; family Ptychoderidae; genus Ptychodera; species Ptychodera flava. The sequence continues at coordinate 15,173,894 of NC_091941.1, forward strand.
ATCTGAAATGCAATTTAATCATCATATTTTTAGGTATGAGCTAACTGACGGCTAAAATTAAAGGCTATCTTCTCTTACAGCTTTGTTGCCATGGAAACTTGCTTGAGACTCAGTTTATGGTTGGCCTTAGTGATGATAAGCATGATAAATGACGCATTTATTGATTCCCTCAGGGCTCTAGGGGAGCCTGCCACCTAAGTCAGTGACCTTTTCACTGATTACAGACCATGACAATATATAATGGCCCATAGGTCTTCAGTGAAGCTTTGAAATCTGGTCTTTCCATTTTAAAGCCACTGTTTTTCATCAACCCCTATGGAAGTACATAAAATTCTATTTATTCTCCTTTTATCAAGCACTGCTGAAGCAGAGTGGGTGTGCAATTCATACTGGGGTCAAAGGTCATAAAGTCAACATTCAATTTTTTGTTTCAGAGTGAAGGTACTACCTAACAATAGTGTTAATGAAGATTTGGTTTTTGAGTGTTAGAGTTTGCAACTCCGTGAGCTAAAAGTGAAAGCATTCTCAATACTGAGCACTCACGAGCGCCTTGTCAAGGAGTTTGAATGGGGATAGAGGTGGAAAGAAAAGTGAAATGACCAGTTTTTGCTTGCTTCTTAATCCCTTTGACTTCTTTAATTTTTCAGCCGCTCTCCAGGAGTACGTCCTTCTCTGTTGTCAATACTTCGCAGGGGGTCTCATTGACAAACCCGGAAAGTGAGTAGCCTTGCCACTTTCACATCGCATTGATTTATTGATTTTTTGTCAAGCTTTCCCAAGGTAACACTGACAGTGTTTTCTTTCACTCCACAAATGGTCACCTTGTGACAGTCTTAGGGCACTGCACACTCAGTGCTGGGGTGTTTTTGAAAAACAGTTTCTGTTCCACGTAACACCAGTCACTGTCAGCATTTCATCGAGATGATTGATATTCTTGTCAAAATTCTGACAGGCCTTTTTTTAAAAACTAACAATATCTGCAGCCACATTTCAAGTTGACAAGTAGTCTGTTTGCTCACTCTGCTTTCCAGAGAACATCAAACGGAGTTCTACTCAGACTGTTTTCTTTTATGAAGGAAAATAAAATTATTGGAATTCATGGCAACCCTGTCCATCATATAAATGTTTTAATATTCTATCATAATAATATATATTTCTGTGGTAATATTTCCCAAAATACTGATGGTTTGATTTCCGTTATTGTGCTATTCTGATGTTATGTTTCCTGAACAATATTGTTCAGTCAACCGTGTTTGTTTCGTTTTGTTTTTCCCCATGCAGATCCAGGGATCACTATCATACATGTTACACACTGAGTGGTCTGTCCGTAGCTCAACATTTTGCCAGTGGCTCACTGGGCCATGAACTAGTGCTGGGTCATCCCAACAATGAACTGGCGAGTATCTTGTCCTTCCAAGTCAGTTTTTCTGTCAGTTTTCTTTCGTGACCGAAATTCTGTCAGTTTTCTTTCGTGACCGAAATAAAATGTGTTCTTTTTTTAGTCTTACGCAAAGTGATGACCTTTGTTTTTCTCATCAGCTCTGAAAAAAAAGCGCTTTGTGTCAGAAAAACAGATTTGAAACTTATCATTGTAATCCTGCTTTCGAATCTTAAACTGTTTGACCTTTGTAAGTACTTTAACCTACCTGTCTGTGAAAGGTTGACATAATGTGTCTACCGTTCTAGTTCGCTATGAAATGAATCCAGGTTAAATTTCAGTGTTGCTAAAGATAAACTATTCTGCAGCCTGAACTTTTATCATGCCAAGTTCATATGTCACCACCAGGTCAAGTTGTTTAACAGTGATGCATAATATGTCTCATATACATTGCACTTTGACAAAAACTTTAATATTTGAATGCTCCTGAAACAAAGGGACTGTCAACATGATTTTACTAAACATGCTATGACATACCACGGCAAGTCTGGTGATGTGCAGCTGGCTTGGAAGGTTATATCTGATTGGTTGATTGTCACTCTTCACAGCAACTTAGGGAGTCTATTGTGTGTAATCAATGATAACGGTGAGATTCAGCTAACCAATTGGATAACAGCTTCCTAGATACTGCACATCAGCCCCAGCATGTTGGTGAAAATACTCATAAATTTTGCTCAGTACCACTTTTTACTGACTCGGTTGATGGGGAAGTGATACTTTCTGGCAGGAGTGGGGTTAAATAAGTGCCTCAAATTTGTGTAAACAGCAGTCAAAAAGGTGTTTCTGCTGATACTGAAGCTTTTAAATCATTATCTTAACAAAGTAATGTTAGGTAATTTAAAAGTGAGAGAAAAAATGTGTGTCTTACCACTACGATATTTTATTACCCCACCCTATACTCATCATGGATTTTCCAAAACGAAATGTTAATGTACCAGTGTTTTTCTTTTTTCTCTGTTTGGTTGTAGCATGTGAAAAAATATAGTACTGAAAAAAGTTCCCAACTGACCTACATGGACCCAGTTTTTTCTGAGCACAGGAAACACATCTTTTTATTTTATCCTGCACTGATGGTTTATCACTGTAACCTATCAGTTATGTCTGTGACTGCCGTAAGGAAACATCATTCAAAATATTCCTAGCATACAGATAAACAATTACAATTTTTTTTTCTTTGAATTTCAGAGACGGATTCACCCTCTGTACAACATAGGACTGAAGGCGGCGTTAGACGCACACAAGTATTTCACGTCATTGTCAGTGCCAGGCAGTGACAACACTGAATGCAAAGAATAGACATCTACGACAGGCGCCCTTTGACGCATCTCAGAAGACTATTCATCAATGCGGATGAAACAGAAGAAGACGTCTGGATCACTGCAACCAGCAGGCTTGCTCGGTTTCATCTACTTGGCTAGGGCATTTGCACCATAGAATTTATGGCGTCTGTTGGTTAATATGCAACCAGGGATGTGCCAATTTAAAAATGTAAATTTATTTCAAGATGTAAATTATATTCCAGAAGGGTAGAAGGCCAAAAAGCGAAGCGTGTCTTTACTGCTGTTGAATGTATTGCTAGTGACTGGTGATCTCTTGGCTTTCTCTCCTGTCATAGAAATCCCAAGGGTCAGAGTTCAGGACGTGATGAACTGTGCCCTCGTTTCAGATGTCAACAGTTTGATACAAACAACTAAAACCAGCCATCAGACCTCTGTACACCTGTTGAAACAAACTTTCAAAGTTCAGAAAGATCAACTTGTGTTTCGAATATCCCCAGCAAGAGCTGGATTTTGAATCTTCACAACCTGTAAGCTGGCAATTTATCACTCATTGAACCCATCCTCCCAGCCTACATTTGGTACGCCCTTATTGATACTATTGCAGTACTCATAATTGCAACATGTTATCCAGGCAAGATAAAAAGGGTGTTTGAGTTTTGACTCTCACATGCAGTTGAAACTAAGAGAGACAAGAAAGTGTCAAATGGCATGACAACTGTTGATTTGTGAAATCTGAAACTTTGTGATTGTTTATGAGTTTTCAGACGACACCATATAGAGTCACAGTGCCCAGATGTAGAAAGCAATCCCGAGGGAGGTATGTTACCGGTTTGACAGGGTCTGCTGTTTGCACAAATCATCACCACATTACAGAAGGGGTGTCACTGTAAACTAACGTTATGTCACCGAAATCATTGCCTGAAAATTTTCAGAAATTGAGAAATTATGACAATCCTTTGAAATTAATGATTCCCCATTGGTGTATTTTAACCTATTGAATGTCTATTGATCTGTGTTCTAGGACGTTTTTGAAGGGCAACTCACGACATGTAGAGATACACAGCAAACATCAACTGAGCAAAATGTGATTTTCCCGTCCATTTTGCTGTAATATGGAGAACTGCACATTCAGTGTCTGCAGTCTTGCTTTTCTGCTGACCAATCTTTACAGTCTCGGTTCATTCTTACAGAGATTCTGTAGGTCCAAAATTATCCTTTTGAACGCAGAGATTTGTGACAATACAAGTGCATGCTGGTCAATAGGCTGTAAGTGCATACTGATCAGTAGGCTGCATTTCTGAACACAGGTTGCAGTGTTCGCGTTCTCAGAGATCTTGAGTCACCTTGTAAACAAGCCTTATCTGATTGTTCTTAACTGATTAGATTCCAATTGTAATGAATTTCTGAAACTTACATGTACTTGATGTGTGTAATTAATTACAAACCATGTGAAACCCTGGACACTTGGGAGGTTTCTTTGTAATTACGTTTATTTAATGCAAGGATGCATGTCAGGATATTACATGTATGTTTGGAGAAATCAGTTTCTTGCTGGATGCACGTTTCATTGTCACAGTGTAGAGAGTGTGACCATTGTAGCATGTAGTTATCTCACATGATAAATTCAGTCTCACTCAGTGTAAATTGTGTGATCGCAAAATGCATTAGCTTCTCATTTTCAGTGCACGGAGAGAGCTGATAGTTTTGACTTAGGTCTGACCAACCATAAAGGTAGTTGTGTCTTTCAAACTCTGTCGTAATGTCCATGTTATGTAGTAGCTATGTACCTTGAAAGGTATTAGGACGGTCACCCCCTGGGCATTTTAGCACCTGGACATTTCCAACCCACCAGCTTAGGCAGTTGTTTAGGGTAAGTGTCTGGTGGACAAACATCCAGGGGGTAACCGTCTTAGTAGAATAACTTGAAATTGATTCTTCTTTCCTCTAAATGGTGCAAAATATTTGCTGGTTTGACATTTTATTTTTCAAGCATTCAGTACTCAAATGTGTTTTGTCAAAGTTGAAAGTGCTAGAAAAGTGCTCTCACCTGAAAGCGTTGATGTATTTTGCAGTATGTTTGGTCCATTTTTGAAAAAAACCCAGCTGCTTGTGTAGTCCCCAAATCCTGTCTGATGTTTACCTGTATGTGAGTAATTCCAATCTTTGAGTAATTCCAGTCTGGTTTGGATTAAAATCCATCAGTCGACAATAAAATTATGTATTTTACACTATGTGTTGTGTTTGTGAGGTTGATACTTGGAAATTCAACATACTTTGGGAGGACATTCAAGACAACAAATCTCTTGAGCAAAATTAATAAAAATTTACTCAAAAGTTACAGTCATTACCTCTTGAAGTCCAGACTGAAATACACTTCTCAACAGTGAAAAAACTAATAATATACTAATGATGAAGTGTCATGCAGTTTTTACAAACGGAACAAGCTGAATAGGTATAGGGCATGTCAGTGTAATTCAAAGACTATGAAGAGACAGCGAGAGACTGCAGTAACTCCAGTTGATGTTCAAAACAAAAATACGGAAAAGCATTATCAAGAGTCTCTTTATTGAAGAATCAGTTTGAGATAAAGTGGCTGCTAGAGGTATAAACCAGAGTTTACACTGTTTTAATGATGGCGTTAGAGATACGTACGGTATCTACATTTCATTGGGATTCTGCTACGATAAATGTGCACCCACTGGGGCACACTTACCATGCCATGTGTTCCGACAATAAAAATGATATCTGTACAACATTTTTTTTATAATGTACATTGGCAATGTGTTGTCGTAATGTTATTTACATTCCAAAATAAATGTTTGTCATTTTACTGCAACGCTAGTTTCATTCGTAGCTTAATATTTGCATCATAATATGTGTTTGAGCTGAAAGGCAGCTCCCAATAAAACAACCTACCCCCATTTATAAGTGTGTAGCACTGCGTTTGGTAAAAGAGAGAGAAATTTGTGTCAATCAGAGCATGTCATGGCTTGAAGTGTAATCTCCCGATACGGTTTTGTTGTTTGATCTTTCAGTTTGATTACCTTCTACAGAAGGTTATTGAAGGCATTGAACTTTTTATCAGCACACACACGTTCTTAATCATGCCTGTAAACTGGCTAAATGGGGCTTTCAGAGTTTATGTTTTATTTGTGAAATTCTGATCTCATGTCTTTTTTAACTTTATAACTTCCTTTGTTCTGACATCCGACAGTAAATGAAGAAAATTTGAAGTCAACTGCCGTGCCAAACAGTAGCAGTGTTCACATAAAAATCTTTACAACTAGAAATATTACTACTATGCTTTAGCCCGTCCAGCAAAATTTGATGTGTCACCCGTTCTGGGCAAAATTTTGTGATGGCGATTCATGATAGCTTTTATCCTGACTTTTCAGAAGACAATAGCCAAGGATGAAAACCTACAAAAAATTAAAAATAATTAAAAAAATAAAAAAGATTAATACATGACTGAGAGTGACTGAACAGATTTGAATGCGGAAACTTGTTCCTATGTGCATGAATTCACTTTGATTCATCCATGGATGGTGACAATCAACTGTGATAGCACATCAGTATGCCATACTTTAGGAAATTTCATATTTCCATTGTTGTCGCCATATGAAAGAGTTCTGAACTACATAGTATTAATTCTTACCATTATTCCGAAGACTGATGGTTCACTCTTTGAGTCCACATTTACATTCCTACCGCTACAGTTTGTCAGGGAGATATACTCCTTGATGCAAAGGCCATGGTAGGAGAATTGGTTAACATGCATGTATGCTGTCTAGGTTGTTCAGCCTTTGAGAAAACCTGACCTGTGAATTATATTCACATTCAGCTGTAATTTACACAAGAGGGCAGTGACATTCATTGTCTCTAGGTATACCAGCAGGCATGTCAGCCCGTATGACCTTAATTGATGCATATCTGGGCTGTACCAGATGTATTTGACTTCAAGCATATTGTATGTAACAGCTAGAATCATCGATAGGTGCAGATGTATAGAGCATTTCAAAACCCTGCTGGTACACATTTGCCTTGGAGAGTACATCATAGCAATGGTGTGTGGGAAGTATGATGTATCCCATACACCTCTACTGAAATACCATCTACGAACTGCGATTCAACGGCACTTGGTGACCTGCTGTGCAGAAAACTGCTGTAAGCCCTGATGTCGATGCTATTAGCATTTGTGCAAGTCTTTATCTGGACACCATTCTACTTTGATTTCACTTGTAAAGATGTCTTTAGAAGGAGTTTATTAATGGGATAAATGTGTATTAGGTGGCATTGCACATATCAGCGTCCTTTGCTCAAAATTGTTTTTTTCGCAAAGATTCGTTAATCTTCATTAATTTATTGACAAAAGATTAAAGTGTTAGTTGAATTCACCGTTTAGTATCACAAACAATGGAAAGTTGGATGAGAAAGAAAAGTATATTTTGTACAAATTTGTGTGAATCACCCAATTTTCTGGCTTCATTTTTTCTCCTGTTCTTTAAATACTTTATAAGAAAGTACAATTTTGTTTGGCATTTAAGTTTATGCATTTTGAACAAGGGTTGTTTCAGTTTGCTTATCACTTTTTGAATGTCAGTATTTCAACCCATGCCATTTAAGAATAAACATAGATAATGCAATCATCATTTATTCTACATACATGTGACTCTAGTTTCAAATGAGATGTCAATTTCATAAAATTGTATCAAGTTTGACTAAAATTAATCTATATCATTAATACTAAGTGAGGTTTTCTACCCCAAATTATGCCCTTTCAATAGTGTCATACATATATAGTTATACCAAGTTGATAGATTTGTCTCTGGTGAAAAGTTTGTACTTTCAAAAGTAAGTCTGTTAACTCAAAATAATTTATTTGTACTCCATATTGTCAAGCTTTGGAATGAAATTCCTACACAGATACAATTATGGAGTCAAGAAAGTTTTTAGCTACTATAGACTATAGACTATAGTCTATAGAAGCTATTGGGATGGATACCCATCCGGCGTCAGTCTGTATGTATGTATGTCCATTTGCGAGGCGTCCGTCCACTCAAATATCTTAAGAACCGCAGTACTTACTGATTTGATATTTGTTGTGTAGATGAAAAATATGATTTCAAAAAACTGTTTTTTTTTATTTTTTGATATTCTTGAAAATATGGAAATTAGTGCCAAAAAAGGCGTTTTTGGTAAAAATCTTCTTCTTCATAACCGCTGGTCAGACAGCTTTGTTATTTGGTATACAGGTCCCTTGGGATAACCCAACTTAGGTTTCTTCAAATTGTGATGAAATATGTAAATCTGTATTTTTAAGGAATTTTTTTGTCTTTTTTGGTCAAAACTTTATTTCATCAAAACTGCTCGTCTGACAGCTTTGATATTTGGTATACAGGTTCCTACAGATGAAATAAATATGATATATTGAATATATGATGAAATCTGCAATTTTGTATTTTTGGTGCAATTTTTGCCATTTTTGGTCAAAAAATGTGTTTCTCAAAAACTACTTGTCTGATGCTTTTGATATTTGGTATACAGGTTCCTAGGGGTTGTCTTAGTATGATGTATTGAAATTTGATGAAATCTTCAATTTTTGTATTTTTGGGTCAATTTTTGCCATTTTTGGTCAAATATTTGTTTCTCAAAAGTTACTCATCTGATAGCTTTGATATTTGGTATACAGGTTCCTAGGCTTTATCTTAATGTAATATATTGAAATTATGATGAAATCATCAATTTTGTATTTTTGCAGCTAATTTTGCCATTTTTGGTCAGGCCATCCTGAAATGAGCTATCAAAGATATCCACCTTCTTCATCAATACATGTGTTACAAAAAGTTATTCTCTACATAACACAGCAGAGCTCTGTCAACTGTTGAGTCGCTTGCAAGTTTTTTCAAAACCACTGGTCAGACAGCTTTAATATTTGGTTTACAGGTCCCTAGGATGACCTTAGTGAGATAATTTCATACAGTCAGGAAATATTTAATTTTATATCCATGTCTATAGTAGCTTCAGGGACTTTGGCCCTATGTTTTAATTTTCTGAAAATGTATCTTTAGATCTCAGAACAATATGACGTATAATATCTGTGATAAATTCACTTCATTGTTGAATACTTAGGTATTTAATTACTGATAAAAACGGCAAACTCTGTTAATTTATTTGAATCACTTGTTATGTACTATGGGCCAAAGGCTAAATTAGTTCCACTAGAACTATTATGATCCTTGCAAATTATGTAAAATGCATTCTCCGGTGAAATTAATAGATCTGTTAATAAAAGTTCTTTAGATGAGAACTGCTGGTATAATACAGCGATTGTGTACAGTTAGTGACCCATTTCTAAACATTTGCTATGCAACAGATGAGCGATTCAGTGTAAAAGCTGATTAAAAACAAGTCATTAACAATGACATAGTCCCAACTTGTAATTGGGAATTTGTCAGTGGAATAACTAAATTGAAGTCAGCTTGAATATTATGCACAGAAAAAGAAATACATGTACCAAAGACTTTTCTATGACTGATGCCGATATTGGATTGTATTGTAAACAAGCGACCTAGCGGCCGATATAGCTCCGGTGTGTTTATGTAGAGAATAACTATTTTTGACACATGTTGATGAAGAAGCTGGAAATCTTTGATAGCTTAATGCAGTGGCCAGAAAAAAGTGGCTAAAATAGCTGCGAAATACACAATTGAAGATTTCATCATACTTTGAATATATCACATCGGATCATCCCTAAGAACATGTCAACCAAAGCTATCTGATGAGTAGTTTTTTGAGAATAAATTTTCTGACCAAAAATGGCAACAATTGCCTCCAAAAATAAAAATTGCAGATTTCATCATAATTTCGAAAGATCAAATTTAGTTCATCTATAGTAGAAACCTGTATACCAAATTTCAAAGCTGTAAGACCAGTACTTTTTGAGAAACACATTTTTTGACCAAAAATGGCAAAAATTGCCTTAAAAATGCAAATTTGCATATTTCTGCACAATTTTGAACAAATCTAAAACAGATCACCCCTAGGGACATATGTACCAAATATCAAAGCAATCTGACTGGTAGTTTTGAAGATTTTTAAAGATTTTTTTACCAAAAATGACAAAAATTGCTTTAAAAATACAAATATGCAAATTTCACCACAATTTGAACTAATCTGACTGAAGTCACCCTAAGTAAACTGCATATCAAATTTCAAAGCAATCAGACAAGCGGTTTCAGAGATTTTTTTACCAAAAACACCAAAAATGCCCCAAAAATACAAATATGCAAATTTCACCAGGATTTGAAAAAACTTAAGTGAGGTCACCCCAAGTTAACTGCATATAAATTTCAAAGCAATTGGACTTGCGGTTTCAGAGGAGAAGGCAATTGTTGACGGATTACGACGGAAAATCAACCTATTTGATAAGCTCCAGCAACGCGGCGCTAAAAAGTAGGCAGTAGTATAAATGGCATAGGGTTATGTTCTTTTACAAGGTTGGACAAATTAGGTATGTCATGTACTAGCTCTTTAACTGTCAAAATTCAACTAATCTGCAAGAAACCTGGGTCAAGATATGTCTGAGTAAAAGCTCTTGAGATGAAACATAGGGCCAAAGTCCCTGAAGCTACTATAGACATGGATACAAAATTAAGTATTTCCTGACTGTATGAAATTATCTCACTAAGGTCATCCTAGGGACCTGTAAACCAAATATTAAAGCTGTCTGACCAGCGGTTTTGAAAAAACAAGCGACTCAACAGTTGACAGAGCTCTGCTGTGTTATGTAGAGAATAACTTTTTGTGACACCTGTATTGATGAAGAAGGTGGATATCTTTGATAGCTCATTTCAGGATGGAAAAAAAAATTCTGTAAAAATACAGATTTGCATATTTCATCACAATTTTAACAAATCTAAGTTGGGTTATCCCTAGGGACCTGTATACCAAATAACAAAGCTGTCTGACCAGTGGGTATGAAGAAGAAGATTTTTTACCAAAAACGCCTTTTTTGGCGCTAATTTGCATATATTCAACAATATCAAAAATTAATAAAAACAGTTTCTCAAAATCATATATTTTATCCACACAACAAATACCAAATCAGTAAGTACTGCAGTTCTCTAGATATTTGAGTGGACGGACGCCTCACAAATGGACATACATAATACATACATACATACATACTGACAGTGCACGCCGGACAGATACCCATCCCAATAGCTTCTATAAGACTATATTAGTCTATAGTAGCTAATAAACGAGAGTTAATTACATTCTAATTAAAGTAAACAAGACTTGCTTAAATCAAGATTTTCGTCATAAAAAACCAGCATATCTGTAAGGTTATAAAGAATCTTAAGCTGGTTATTTTATCAGTATTTTCATCCAATTAACCAAGCACATTTTAACTTTCAAATTAACATTGTAAGTTCTGTTGAATAAGTTGAGACTGTACGTACTCAGAGAAAGCACACTGAAGAGACAAATGTTTGAAACTTAAGAAGTTCAAGGTCATCAAAAGCATCATGTAACACTTTCATTGCACTGTTTACACAGATTGCATAATTGCTATAAATAGCACATAAGGAATCTTACAGCCCAGCTTTACCATAAAAACCCTATCACTTTGACCACTCTTTTAATTGACCGCTCTATTTTTTTCCTCAAAAAGTAATTTTATTTTATCCTTACCAAGTCAACCATAAATGGAAATTAGAACTTTCTCTATCTCTATTTATTTGACCACCCTATCATGACACTATTAAGAGCAATTTCTTTTAGATAACATACAGGTTACAATAAATGATGGTTCAGAATATGTCAAAGTTGGGATTCAGGAAAGTTGATTCAATCCTCCAAGATGGTAAGCATTTCACTATGAACTGTCAAAAAAAGTTGAACTTTCTGATAATTCTAAAATTATTTTGGCTTTGATGATTCCTAATTAATTCAATTATTTAAAATCACATTAATTATTTCTTTCTGGGTGAATTGATAGGGTTTTATACAGTACAAGAATTGCATACAATGTAAGTCAAATTTTGACCAAAAATGGAAAAAAAATTCCTTAAAAATACACATTTGCATATTTCATCACAATTTTAACAAATCTAAGTTGGGTTATCCCTAGGGACCTGTATACCAAATAACAAAGCTGTCTGACCAGTGGTTATGAAGAAGAAGATTTTTTACCAAAAACGCCTTTTTTGGCATTAATTTGCCTATTTTCAACAATATCAAAAAATTAAAAAAAAAGTTTCTCAAAATCGTATTTTTCATCAACACAACAAATATCAAATCAGTAAGTACTGCGGTTCTCAAGATATTTGAGTGGACGGACGCCTCACAAACGGACATACATACATACATACAGACTGACGACGGACGCATACCCATCCCAATAGCTTCTATAGACTATAGTCTATATAGTAGCTAAAAAATCAGAATGCCATCTGTGAAGCAATTCTTAATGCCCTATGTTCAGTACAGAAGAGACTTCCTCTAATTAGCTATTGATACTGCAAAATGCTATTCTTGACTGGTAAATCTTTGTTTGATCAACATCTGCAGCAAGTCTCGTCAGATGTAGTGCAGTCATTCAGGATATACCGGTAGATTGGTAATAGCACTGATTGTGGTTTTCAGGTTTATTACTAAATATAGCTGCACGCATGCGACATATGTCAGACACTGTTGCTTGAAATTCAAACAAATTTTGTTGTTGCATGCATGGCTGTTGTTGCAGCTTGTACATATGTAGCTTGAGCCATAAATTAGTGTGACTTTAAGTAGCCATTGTAACACTATTTGCGCCTCAAGCTCTGTTCTCAGAGATTATTTTTTATGTCTTCTGGATATCTATTACAATGATTTTGTATCACTCTCATGGTGATCAAAGTCAATCTTGTTAAGAACCAATTCAATACTGAAATACATTTACCTTCGATGGATACAAATTGTTTCTCTCCCCCCCTCTCCCACACACACACACAGAGTTACTTAATACCCATTACTGTACATATCTCAATTATGACGCTGGACTCATTCCTAAATTGACCAATACAAGTTTATTTCACAAGTATGTACAAGGGGCACAGTGTAGTGGCAAAATACACACAATCCATACACCAGACACCAAAATAGCTGTGTGATTCCTACTCTAAAATTGTGAACACACAGAGATTGCAATAACAGTATTAGCACTTCAATCAGCAGTCTCACAAGGAAAATGGATTTCCGTGAAAGGAGGATGTCAAGAAAGTGTCCTGTTACACTGGTATCACCAATTACTAACAATTCTAAAATACCCATTCAAATATTTACGCTCTATACAACAATTACCCTATTCCTACAGGGATCTCAGGATGGTAGTTTACAACATCATTTCCAATATAACCTACTTTCTACATCAGGTGCATGTTGCGTCTCTAGAAGTGAGCCTCTCGGGGCTGCATTCTAAAACTTCAAGTTTAATTTCTTATTTCGTATTTGGAATGACTGAATTGTTTGGCACAATCTATTGCAGCAGTCTGCTTATCTTAAAAGAGTACGAGATTCATAGCTGCATGTTATTAATAACCTTAATACATTCTTCAATGCTACTTAAGCCACACATTTCCATGACAGATTTTCAGGATGGCAAAAACAAACCATTGACTGTTCTTCGGGGAATTTCATTTGTAGTACATCAAAAGGGTGGGAAGATACAATCCAAATGCTAAATTAAAAATTTTCAAACCACTGAAAATCATTACGCACCAAATAAACAGGGTCAGGTAAAAGTTGCCATGCACGGTGTACTGTGTTGAACAGGGCATATGCAAAGTATTTTACATACATACAGTAACTGCCAAAGTGCTCTCTCCAGGGGTGTCATGTAAAAAATAACTTGGCGCTTGGGGAATATATTGTCCTCCATGACAATTTATCACACTGTCCTCATCAGATGATTATCTTGTCAACTGTGTGCAAAAAATAACACTTCCCAGAGGGTCCTGTCAACAGTAGATGTAGGACGGCAGTGGAGGTATAAACTTTGCATAAACACTCTGAGAGCATGGCCTATCTGCCTTAGGAAGGCGAGACATTGACCCTTTGTTAACTTACAATTCATGGATTTGTAAAAAAAATCAGATTAACCAGGGTTGGGATATCCTAAAGAAGAATGGAACAGATAAAAAGAGTTATTTCACGAACCCAACAGATGGGACACACACTGGTTTAAACTTTTCCCGATTTAACAATACAGCTGGCAACAGATTAACCTGCTGAAATATAAAACACTTCTTTCACGGGATTCTTCTCTAGTTTCATTTTCACATGCAAATGTATAACATTCGCCATGGAAACACTCCATGATGAATGCAAAACAGTCCTCACTGCCAAGTATCACACAATTAAACACAATAGTTGACTTTCTAAAAAAGCTGCATATCTTTGAATTCAGAGTCAGCTGTATTTGTCACTGTGATTTCAAACATGGACAAGGCATGCAAAAGAGGTTCTTCAAAAGTGACAAAATTGAAAATCTTCACAAGAGATTCTGTTTAGACAACCCAAGGCACCATAAAAATTCCTACATGAGTAACATTCAAAATGGTCATCCCTGAACTACGGTAGTCGATCACCACTTGATCGTGTCATTTTTTTCGGAAAAGATATTTTTTTCATTCTCTGCAATAAACAGGGGTCTTGAATGAGATGAAAACTTTCTTTCTGCATAAAGGTGTTTAAAGAACACTACAAAGGGATTAAAATGTGTACACATGATAAAAGAAACTGGGCATGTGCCTAAACTGCATCAATGCTACAGTGATTAAAATTAGATATGCTCTTGACTGACAAATTTCCAATATTTCATCAGATTTACGGCAGAGTTAACTTTGAATCATAAGTTTCACAGAAGTGGACGAGAGAGAAACTTTCATTGGTTGTTCTGAAGGGAATATACAGTAGTTGAGTACAATTGATCTACCGGGCAATTTTCTGTATCAAATTCATGAAACGATGCGATGAAATGGCTGATTGCCAGTCTGGTCTGGGATATAGCATGGGAGCCACCACAGCCACTACAAACTTGTGTAAACAATAGTAGGTATGATTTCAGTACATCATGAATCTTCTCATGTGAATATGGTCATAGGTACCTCCATGGTGTGGTCTTGCCCTAATACCAATAATACCATGTGTATACAGTGGCTATTACTTGCTCATGGAACTATAGACCCTCTTTTTTATGGTCTATAATGGGACATAGCAACGGTATGACAGAAATCACAGATCTATCAATTCTACATACACCCTCAGGCAATACTCAAGTTCAATATCTGCTTTAAATCCAGGTGCAGCATTTGCTGTCTTGACGAAAATTCATGCATAAATATTCACTTTAAGGGAGACTAGGGAAACATTATATATATACACACACTGTTGTCTTGCATTGAATACTATGGAAGGGCCTGGTTAGAAAGCTGGTATTGAAGGACACAATCACTGTGTTGTGTCTGCAGGAGTAATGACGGTATCTGCACAGGTTGGCTCAGTCACAGTTCTTCTATCACAGTGACTGTGGCTCTGTGAATGGCACAGGGGGCTTTCACTATTGTATAATTAACAAGAGTTTTCTGTAAAATACCTGCTTTGCTTTGTCCCTATACACCAAATGTTGGCGCTTGAATTGCTTTGGAGTTTCAAAGTGTTCAGAAACTACAACTGCCCCCAGAGGCAAAGTTTCAACTGCATGATGAGGTTTTTAAAACATGAATCATTTATAGGTAGCAAGACATGGCACAGAGTACAGGTAACATAGATTGTTAATTCGTCACTTGTTATGTTAAATTATCGCTTGTTTACTGGCAACTCATTGAGTTTCATTGTCGTATCGTGCATAGCTAATTGTCCTCGTACAATGTACGCCTAAGAATTGTTCTTTTACAAATCAAAGCACAACTGGAATTGTTGCTTACATTAAACTGTTATCAGTTGTTGTGCTCTGTGCACATGTACTTTTAAATAATGTCAACATGACCTGGGGTCATCAAGTCAACAGCTACAATGGCTTTTAAGTTTTCTTGACCTTGACCATGGCCACTGCACTGCTGTAACTAGCTATTGATTTCAGGATTAAGTTTATGGTCAATGAGTGGATCACACCACAGCAAAAATTTCACTGAAAGTGGGATTGATTGAAACTTGTCTGCTGTCACTATCTGTAATAATCTGAATATTGACTGTAACTAAAAATACCCGACATCTTTGACTCCTGAAGTGATATATTCTTAAAATGTGCAGACAAATTGTAAGGGCTAGGCAATTTCTTTAGCAAGGTACTAGGTTACTGTGAAGGGCCATTCTGAACCAGTACTGTGTTGTTTTGAAGTTGGGTAGCCTAGTACATCTTTGACTTGAATTTTCTATAGAGTACCATGTCATTACACTATCATTATGCAAATGCAGAGATCTATGGTGTTGTTATTGAAATGGTAAATTTCATGATTTCTTTTTCTCAGTAAATGACTGTAAACACTTGATTATTGTCAAATGTGGCATTTTTGAAAGCTAACTTCTAAGCGGTGTTTCTCCTGCAGGTCGAAACTGACATACGTCAGATTGTTACACCACCTTGGTGATTTTACAATCTACTGAGGTGCTCCTGCTGTCTAAATTGCCTTGACCTGTGAGATATACACATCAAAGAAATGTTTTTGAAATGCAAAGCCGTGTTCTGAAAACTTCTTCCTTTTAAGCGCTGCAAACGGTCTGGGATATGTTGACAACAAACAAATGATGCTGATTGCACAGGTTGCCAGAACTCGTACAGAAAGGTCTTTTTGGATCCTGCTGCTATTTTCCTGTGCCATATTGTATCACACATTATGCTAATCAAATACCAATGGCACTGGATGAATAGTGCACTCGACCATGTCATTAATACTGCATCCGAAACGGTCACCTGCTAAAGTTCAATAAATTATCTAAATGACCCAACAGTTAGAATCTACATAACAGAACACAATTTTCAAGGGTCAGCTGCAAATTAGAAGCATTGTGAATAATATTAATTTTTTTGCTTGCTATTAGACTTTTCATTCCAGCTAGAAAGTGGATTTGTTTTTTTATGTTAGCACTTATTAATTGTGGAGCTCCCAAATTTGCCAAGTGCATGGCGATTATTGCCATACAAACTCTTTTATTTTGAGCATGTTTTGCAAGCAACACAGAATTTCATTAGATGAGAGTTTGAAATGATATCAATGATTTTCTTGGGCAGGGTACTTATTTCCTTATATGTGAGGTGTAGGAATTTTACATTACTTTAATCTGAGGTATGAAAAGAAAATTATTTCTTTGTAGGGAATGTTTTCAATTTATGACAAAGGATAAATTTGCTTGCTCCTGAATTAAAAAATACCACAAAAATATGACAAACCCTCCCCATGTACAACATCCTGTTGTACTGTTCATCACTTTTCCATTGTCTAAACATGCAGAAAAGAAAAATCTACCAAAAAATTTTTTTTCCATGCATTGAAATAAAGAGGATTTGTCTAACACTTTTGTGCAAATGTATTTTTCATATTAAGTTTTGAAAATAAAAAGGAAAATAAAACTCGAAAGGGAGTTCGCTGCAAGACAGCTAACTCTTCCCTGCTGTCACTGTACTCTGTAGCTGTATTGATGTTTTCAATCTTTTGCGCCGTCCCTGAGAATTTGTTCCTTCTGAGGAGTCAGAATCTGATCCTGAGCCTCCGTCAAAGGCTGATACAGTCCCTCCTTTGGGATTTTTGAACAGCGGTGTCCCATCGACATCCACAAACGTTGACGGATCGTAATTACCTGTTGCTCTTGCTTTTTCTAAGGCATTAACTGAAATGAAAGTAAAAGCACAGGGTCAGGTCAAATGAGCATCACACCCACACCCACACATCACGTCAGTGATGACCTTATGAATTTGCAGTATGTATATAACACATCCTGCCGATAGTAAAATCCTGCATTTTGTCCTTGGTATGAGAATTGTGAAGTTACATCATACTACACATACTGTGAGGGTAGACCGTATTGTAATGGGATGTGAGTTGACACTGGTCTCAAGTTCTGTGCCGGTACCAGTCTGAGTATCAAAACAATATGGCATTGTATGGTAAACAATGTACTGTGGGCTGCTGAACAAGGTTGCAAATCATCTACAATTCACCACCATATTGTTAGTGGAGGTTATTGACAAACAGACTACTGCCTCATCCCTGTAACAATAGTGAAGTGGTCAATGGGCAGAATTGTATTCAAAAAATTACATAGCTGATACTAAAGGTCATGTTATATTGTCGACCATGGAAGCAATGCTGTATTAGGAAATGAACTTCCTTTAATGTGCATACAGGCTGCAGCATGAAACTGAAAGATGGAGTATTTCAAGGTTGTGTAAAATTGTTTCTCTTGGACACAATATTCATGATAGGCTGAGTATGTAAAAATTGTATTTCTAATTTAACAGTATAATTTGTATACGCAAATAATGGTTGGATAAATGGTTGGTTAGTTCATGGTTGGATAAATGGCATAGCATTGCTCTGACAATAAATGGTGTTAAGGATTGTAAAGTACAGGTATGAAAAAACAAGGGTGACTGCATAATGATCAGGTTTCCTTGCTTCAGCTAAACTTTGCACTCCATTGCACCTATGTGCAATCATTCAGCTCAACAATAAAGGGCCAACCAAAAGGCATACGGATGAGGAGATCATAAATTTTTCATGTAGGCTCTGACCTGAGGTGGCAGTAATACTTTCCACACTTCAGTTATGATCTCAAAACTGTAAAGTTACTCAATGGGGGAAACCCCAACACAGCACAGTCATCCAGTGTATTTTTAGCTGAATCATCTTGCCATTGTACTGCCACATATTCCGAGTGTCTGGGGGCGTGTCTATGAATCACCATGAAAAGTTTACCAATATCACTTCACATGACATACAAATGACCATCTTGGCATAGCTAAAACACTTCAAAACAATTGCCTCTCAAGTAAGCAGCAGGTTTACAAGGGATTTTTTGTGACTCACTCCAGAAAACACTGCTGTGTATTATTCGAGAATTAAAACTACTGAACATATTCTTTTCATTTCAACATAAACACAATGTCTATATACCAGTGTATACTAGTAACACACTATGTTTTATTAATCATACATCTTGTTTCAAAGGAAGACAAAGTGGGAAGCCTGGAATTCAGTCACACACAAAGATATAAAATTTTTATGTTTGCTAACAAACTCTTATGGGAAAAAATTCCTTAAGCTGGATTTTATATTCAACATGGTCCTTCCACAGTTTATTTTTCTACTTTTTTCCTTATATAAGCATCACCAGAAAAGATCTGTATTTCACAGGAATGGTTTATTTCTTAAAGGTAACTCCACGAATTGGGTTACTGGCGATCCTCTATGAGGACTGAGAAAACCCTTTTTTAACAGAAAATGTACTTTAAGACTTTCAGACCATTGTAAAAGTGACAATGAGAATATAGCCAGTTTACAAAACACAACAGATAACATCAATAATGGATAGCATTTTGCATGCATGACAGCCTACATGTTCTATACAATCATGCACACTCAACACATGCTGAGTAGTCATTTTGTTACTGAACATCGAGTTATATTTGGGAATAATCATTTGACCTGATAGATAAGAGTAGCAGCTTGTAGACTGGAACAAATCTACAAGTATGTCAAATAAAGTCTGACTCACTTTGTTTATCTAGCGTTTCGTTTTGTTTCTTCAGATCATCTATGTCGCTCTGATGTGCATTGTTCTTGCGTCTCATGAACTGAATGTAATCTGTTGCCTTATTCAGAATTTGAGCCCTTGACGCCTGTCAACAGAAAGATATATATGCATATATTTAGTCGGAGGCAAGATATGGCATGATACGACTGTGGGCAAATGTCAACCAAGCGTGCTGCGCCGTCAAGAGGCAGCATGTGCCATTATGATGTCAGGGATATAATTGGTACAATGGTGTTTACTCTTCCAACCATATGTCACTTGTTGAGGTCAATGACTCAAAGCAAGCAGTTTTTCAAGAACGATTTTTTTGTCTGGCTCACACCGTCCATACATTTACAATTCAATACAGACAGTTTAATGTTCTTTATGAAAACGAGAACCCAATTTTGATTGTAAATTTCATACTGAGACATACAAACCACCAACAGTGATGGGTTATTTAATAACAATAGGTATTGTATCACGATAGTGTTAGATATTTTAATAGTACATAGATACTGAGTCAACTTTAAGATCATACTGATAACCCATTGAGATTGATAACAATTGACAATACATCTATGAAACTAAAACTGGCACACAGAAAGCCGCACTGTTCTGACAATTTGTGTCAATACTTATATTTAAAATTGCATATAGTAAATTATTAGTGTTTTTTGACATACAGGAGGAGCTTTATACGATACATTCCCATGCACATGTTTTGTCAAAATGTTCAGTACAACTCAGTTTGACCTGAATGAGTATGTCTAGTCCTGGGCACTTGGGTCCCTGGAAAAACCTTACTGCCAATTCCAAACTGCTTGTCTAGAAGCCCCTATTTTATGGTTGTCAGCATTTGCATGACATATGGTCTGCGTGACTGAACGGCCTCTTTTTGGTTAGGTGAGGTCAGGCATGAAAACAGATACAGCCATACACACTCCTGATACTGACATGCATGCATAAAGCTACAGCTGGGGTGATTATAATGCCATTTACTTCTTTGGGAGTCCAAATATAAATGCACTGATGACGTGCATGTTTTCACTTACTCCATTCTAGGAGCCATTTTTCAATACAAAAGTGTAATCACAGGTGAAATTTGATACACTGTATTTCTTTTGAACTTCTACATCCAACTGAAACTGTTCGCATAAGAAACAATGGCTCAGTGCATCAGCATGTCTTTTGTTCAGTAGAATGGGGCTGCTTGAGAGAAAACAAGCAACCTAGCGGCCAATAGAGCTCACTGTGTTATGTGTAAAATAAGTATTTGTGACACTTGATGGAGAAGGTGGAAATTTTTGGTTGCTCATTTCAGGATGGCCTGACCAAAAATGGCAAAAATAGCTGCAAAAATACACAAAAGAAGATTAAATTGTAATTTGAACACATCACCTTGAGATCATCCGATGTAACATATCTACCAAATATCAGAGCTATCTGATGATCAGTTTTTTAGCAACATAAATTTTTGACCAAAACTGGACCAAATTTAATAGCCCAAAAATACAAAATGGCAAGTTTCATCATAATTTTTGAAGATTCACATGTAGATCATACCTAGGAACCTATAAACCGAATATCAAAGCTATCAGACTAACCATTTTTGTGAAAACAAAACTGACCAAACATGGCAAAAAATTGTCCCAAAAATACAAAATTGCAGATTTCATCATAGTTTGAATATATCACATTTCAATCATCTCCATGAACCTATAGAAAAAAACATTGAAGCTATCAGGCAACCGCTTTGGAGAAAAATCTTTATGACCAAAAGTGACAAAAATTGCCCTAAAAATAAAAATATGCAAATATAATTACAATACGAACAAACCTAACCTAACTGAAGTAAGGTTAAGGAACCTCAATATCACCTCTAAAATCAATTGTCCCAAGCAATTTCAAAGATGATTTTTTTGACCAAAACAGAAAAAAATAACACCAAAATTCAAATTTCACTATAATTTGAACAAAACTGATAAGGACACCCCTAGAAACTGCATACCAAATTTCAAAGCAATTGGACAAGGGTTTGAGAGGAGAAAATTTTTCACCGAAGCAGGAAAAATTGTCTCAAAAATACAAATATGCAAATTTGTCTATGATTTGAACAAACCTAAGTAAGGTCACCCAAAGGAATGTGCGTGCCAAATTTCAAAGCAATCAGACCATCAGTTTCAAATCAGGTGCCAAATGTTGACAGACAATGGACAGACGGGCGAATGACAACAGACAATCAGCCTATCTGATAAGCTCTGCATCAACAACAAGATAAAGTATTTCTTAGAACTGGGTCACTGTACTGTCAAATAGAGATTCACTCCTACCGGTTAGTATACGTTTATTCATAGACAGGTGAGGGGTTTACTGTCTATGGTTTTATTGATTCAGCAACCCCTTACTGCAAAATTTTAAGAGCCTTGACAGAATTAAGGCACCAATACAAATTGTTTAATATGCATTTTATGGATCTTCCTTGGCACAGAACTGGAGAAGAACCAACAGAAACACTGCCTGGCCCTTGACTATACTGTTTCAACATATGGTTCCACATTTCAGGTTGATGTCATATAACAAGTTTCTAAATACAGACATAACGTAATAGAGGTGGGAGAAAGATTACCAAAGCCTACATTATCTGGCACAGCTGATCTTTGACATACAAGAGTACCCATGCATTTATTCTTGTTGATACGTTAATGGTCACCAGTGGTGCCATATTCACCACACCCCTTTTTTCAACTAAAGCTCTAGGAATGGACAGGTGAAGTATTTTTCATTGCAGATACAATATTTCATCATGCTAGCAGCCACATTTTGACAGGTTAAAGTTGGTCTGTGACTGTAAATTGGTACCTGACTGCCACATGGGAGGTACGTCCTTGCATATTCCAAATTCTAAATTTGTAAGCCTTAAACAAAGTGAGGGTAACAATTTATTTGATAATTTTTATATTCTCCTGAAAGCATGAAAAATACACATTTCCACCTAATTTATGTAAATTGGTTAAAAGCTGGTGACAATAAAACTGCACATAGGGCACTTGGCTCAGAATGCCTTGCTTCAGTATATGTTCAAAAACTTTAGTAACTTGAGAGGAAAATTTACCAGAACTGATTCGTAGTTTGTTATCGATTCTTAAAATGTTGAACAGCACACCAAATTCTCCCAATATCTTTCAAAACATAGGGCAAAGTCCCTGAAGCTACTATAGACATGGATACAAAATAAGTATCAGTATTTTCATCCTATTAACCAAGCACATTTTAACTTTCAAATTAACATTGTAAGTAAGTTCTGTTGAATAAGTTGAGACTGTACATACTCAGAGAAAGCACACTGAAGAGACAAATGTTTGAAACTTAAGAAGTTCAAGGTCATCAAAGCATTATAAGGAATCATGTAACTTTCATTGCACTGTTTACACAGATTGCATAATTGCTATAAATAGCACATGAGGAATCTTACAGCCTAGCTTTACCATAAAAACCCTATCACTTTGACCACTCTTTTAATTGACCACTCTATTTTTTTCCTCAAAAAGAATTTTATTTTATCCTTACCAAGTCAACCATATATGGAAATTAGAACTTTCTCTATCTCTATCTCTATTGACTATTTCGAGCATTTCTTTAGATATTAAACATACAGGGCACAATAAATGACAGTTCAGAATATGTTAAAGTTGGGATTCAGGAAAGTTGCCTTTACATGTTTTAATCCTCCAAGATGGTAAGCATTTCACTATGAACTGTCAAAAAAAGTTGAACTTTCTGATAATTCTACAATAAAATTATTTTGGCTTTGATGATTTCCTAATAATTCAATTATTTAAAATCATATTAATTATTTTTTCTGGGTGAATTGATAGGGTTTATACAGTACAAGAATTACATACAATGTAAGTCAAATTTTGACCAAAAATGACAAAAAAATTCCTTAAAAATACAGATTTGCATATTTCATCACAGCTTGAACAAATCTAAGTTGGGTTACCCCTAGGGACCTGTATACAAATAACAACGCTGTCTGACCAGCGGTTATGAAGAAGAAGATTTTTTACCAAAAACGCCTTTTTTGGCATTAATTTGCCTATTTTCAATAATATCAAAAAATTAAAAAAAATAGTTTCTCAAAATCATATTTTTCATCTACACAACAAATATCAAATCAGTAAGTACTGCGGTTCTCAAGATATTTGAGTGGACGGACGCCTCACAAACATACATACATACATACATACAGACTGACGACGGACGCCGGACGGATACCCATCCCAATAGCTTCTATAGACTATAGTCTATAGTAGCTTTCAAAAAAAGCATACTTGACATTCTAAATAACCTAACCGCCACATGAGCAAGCTGTCAAAATACCTGAATGGTGGCAGCGGAACAAAATGTTTAGTGAGGTCACTTCCATGTTAAGTTGCAGCTGATAAACTGGTTGTCAGCATGGGAAGGAAATGCAAATCTGACCTTCCCAAATTCTGATGCATGTAGGGTATGGTACATAATCCCAACAATTGTCTACGGCTCATACATGTACCCACATACACATTCTCCCTGCCACATCACCCTTACACTTGTACACAATATTTATTCCTTCACTTGTCACACTTCAGTTGTCCTCCTTTCCGAATGCAAGCTGACCATTGTCTTTTTTCTCAGTGTAATAGAATTCATTATGCCATACATTTCTCTTTTTAATCTAATTGAGCCCATTTCAGAACAATGGTTTGTGGAAAGCCTCCAGGCTATAAAAATCAATTTCACTTGCTGTCAATCTCATGCATGGTAATGGTATAGCAGCTGGATACAGATTGCCACACAGTCTAACTTGTTTCAAATGCAAATTCATGAGCACCACGCAAGCATTTTTGATTCTCCGACTGGAGGTCTCCCCTAGTAAAGTCAATTCAAAATAGTCAGTGGATCATAGTAATAATAGAATCAATATAACTGTGAAGTTGATATGCATTGTTTGCATGGTAGTGAATTTACAATCTTTGACTCCGCATTATATGGTAACACCACCATTTTAGCATGGAAAAATTCTATTTGCACAACTTACACAATACAGTCTTTTACAGGATTATGTATAAAGACTTCATACAGTACAAAAGATCTGCATTAAGCTGCAAATATATATATATGCAAACATCTGTATAGTTTGTATATGCTAGCATATGCCATGGCTAATGCTGAATGCTATTCTCCTTTTTGCATAGGCAAATTTAGGCACTCACATAAATTGTAGTTATAAACTCTCAATATTCACCCTTTAAAAACCCTGGACAATAATGACTCAAACACAAAAGGTTTCCAGTTTTCCAAAAGCTGTGCTACAACTTGATGAGCCTTAGGCATAGTCAGTTCATTGACAGGGGTCAATCTCTACCAAAAAAAAAGTAGTACCCCACATAGGGCACTAGTTGACAGACTTTCTCATGCAAACAGACAGTCATGTTTGGCCATATTATTATACAGTGACAAAAGGGTTGGCTTTTTCCTATACAATCTAAATACTATTAACCCACCAAGCCCTATTATTGAGTTTAGGATGAAAACAGAGAAAGGTGATCGTTCTCTTTGGAATTTATGCATTCACATTTCTAATGTGTCAGTTACAACAACAATAACATTACCCGTCAACTAGGTTATTATCAACATATTCCAAAGCTTGTCACAGAAACTGCATTCACGCCTTTCATCGATGCTGAGTTTGTCATGATCTTAAAAGCCGCACATTGCATTGGGCCGATGTTAATTTGAAATTTTGACGTCGTCAAAAACATCTATTTAAACTATTATTACAAGTGAAAATGTAGAAATATGAAAAGAATGAGTAATGCAAAATGAGTAAATTATGCACAGAACAGACTCAAGGCAGCGGCATACATAGCAACAGATGGTTAGGTGACGGCAGCCACTTTTGATTCAAATAGCTTATGAAATGTCCGACTGTAAATATACCGATATTTAATGAAGAGATTTTACTGTGTACCGCAAAGGATACTTTTGACAACTCCATAAACTGCAACTCAAGAGCATAAAATTAAAGACCAAATGATGTAGTTACAGTCTGAACAAGTTTTCAAAGCACGTCACCGACGGAGGCTCTTAGATCGGACTGACGCGAGGTTCGACCTCGGTGTTTAACTCCACTGACCCTACCTAGAGATCAACAGTTATGTACATACCTTTTCTCCTTGGAGTGTGGGTATGGATTCCTTCAAACCGTTAAAGCTGTCTTTAATATGATCTCTTCGTTTGCGTTCAAGAGCATTGTGGTGTGCTCTCTTCTCAGCCTGCAAACGACGAAAAATAGAAGAAAGTCACGCTGACACAACATGGCGATCGTGTGGCATCCGCCTTCAGCCTTACGTACGGTGACACATCGTAAACAAGAGCACATGTGATACATCTGAGCGATGACATTCCCGTTCGGTGTTTATTTTTTTTTCCCGGGAACCCCTAAAAACGATTTGTTTTCCGGTATACCAGCCATGACTGATAAGGTGTTGTTTATTATGTATTTTCCCCATTTATTTAAAGCATTTTGCCTTATTGGAAATTTGACGAGCTTTCATTAATTAAAATCTATAATTCTGCACGTAGACCGCCGGCAACCGAGCAAACTGAGTGATCACACAAGGGCTGATTCGATTTGTTTTGCTGAAACAGACGAGCAATAACACGAAAAATTCATTCACTGAAGTCATGATGAATTCAGAGCGAAACATCACAGGCCAAGTGTATTCGATGTTTTTGTGGAGTTAATTTATTTCGGCCAAAACCACTTTTGGGCGCACGTGACCTTGTATACACACACACACACGCACATACCTCGTTCCTGCAATTAGGAGGGGTACTGGGGTCTTCGTCCTACAGAAAAAAATACAAATGTCGTTAAAAAAATCGATAAACCCGAGAAAACGTTTCAATATGATGGTGATCACAAAGATAGAAAGTTACTAACATCGCTTTCAATGTCGATATCTCTTTCATCATCACTCATTTTGATGTTTTGTCTTGACGTTTCCCCGATAGCCAGCGTAGTGTTCTTATGGACGACTCCCTAAAATGGCGTCTAAACAACGCCACGCGGAAAACATGCGACGAGTAACCTACCCACGTGTATTTGTAATCAGCTGATTATATATACATCCGCGGGACCCGACCTCGAGAATTCTGCAGTGTGTAGAAATTATATCCTTTCTGCGAAAAAATAGAGTTATATCAAGGAAAAAAATGTGCTTAAAGTAAAAGCAGAAAAAAATTGCCTGATTCTCGGGTAATGTTCATTTTCCGACATCTGAAGGACTTTTTTATTGCGGAGGTATTTATAATACACTCTTCAGATGGTGTATCGTATCGATGACAGCGTAAACACCACTGTGCGAATGTCGTTGAGATAAAATTGTCGAATATTTTCACTCGATTTTGATGTCATTTGTTAATTTAAAATAAATAATGGAATGTGTAGGGAGCAATTTAAAAATATAGGAAAAATTTGGTAATGTCACTGTCTGTATAATTTTAGGGGTTTAAAAATAATCATAATACACCTAGGGAGTCAGCACGTGCGATCGTCATTACTTTACTCCAGTTCAATCAGCCGCAAGATGGCGCTTTACGTAGGATTTGTTCCATCGGGTGAAGCAACATCCTCGTGAAGTACCACTGTAAATGAGCTTCATCACCTTGCTGGGGCTTTTGATGACCAGGACTAACATTCATATGTTTTCTTCATATGGTCAATGTCAGACAGTTCAGTGTAGCGAGGTGAGTTCCTTTCACTATAGTAGTTCGAGTATGCCACTTGGCATACCCACCCAGACACTGCACTCTTCCTGCAGTGTGCGGCGACAACCTGAACCGGCCATATCCCATACCAGTATATCCGCACTCCTAGACAACCAATGCCCCGAGTAAAACTCGTGCAACATCAACTTCTCCACTTTACCATACCAGCATCACTGGTAAAGGTTATGGAGCTCCGGAGAAGTCGCTGCTCCCCATCACTTCAAACACCAGGCAAGTATTGTGCCAATAGAAATACTTGGGATTAAAACTCTGCGCAAGTCTGAGGACGATTGTTGCATCCCGGCTTCACCCTCTCACTCAGCTGTGTGAGGCTCCCGAGCAAAAAAGTGACACTTTCAGCTCTGAAAACGTGGTGGAGGGTTTCCAGTATGTAAACTAATGTGTGATTTAATGGACAGGTTTACCTTGTACAATGTAGGTGCCCTGTTTTCAGAGTTAAATAGGCATTTTACCGTGATAGTGCATTGATGGATATTGCAAGTGTAGTGGAGATCCCTAAAATGCACACAGAATCATCCCTAAATACAGTCACTCAGTGATCCGTGGTCAAAGGTACTATTTTTTTAAGTCTGTGAGAGGAAAAGCATAGGGAAAGCAAGCCAAGAAGCATGGCCATTATTCAATTGAATTCTGAAACACTGCTTCATTGTTGTGTGGTATCACCGTCATGGATGGAGCAGTGTAAACTTTCCCTGAGACAGATGTCAGTCATTATACAATATGATTGAAGAACTAACAAGGTAATGGTATCTCTGTCGTTTCCATCAAATATCACTCGTTGAGTATAAACCCACAATCAATAAATAACACTGTTTGACATAACACTCTTCATGGCATTTGCAATGATAACTATCACCAACATTATGCACTCTTCGCTATGAACATACACATATACCATACACACACTGCATACATGTAGTTTCAATCTGTGACATGTTAAATGCTATAGCTGAGCAACATAAAAGCTTGACATGATGTATAGGTATGACACTACAACAAGTGAATTAATACTAATACACTATATATATATATATATATATATATATATATATATATATATATATATATATATATATATATATATATATATATATATATAAATCTCTTCAAGTACAAAGTAATGATCTATGTTACTCACAGTTTCATACATCTTACAATCATCAGACTACTTTTACCCTTACCTTTACCTCTGTGTGTGTGTGTGTGTGTGTTATTTTCAATGTGTACATCTAGACCACGCGGCCAGGCGATGTTTCATATACTAATGTTAGCATGAACTGCTATCATAATTAAAAATTTCATTTTCACAAACCATGAAACACTCCATGAAGGTACTTTCGGTACCACTCCATTCTTATTCATCATTTACATTTTACCGATGATAGTGTAAAATTGATGTGAACAGAGAAGTTGAAGTCTTCTACTTCAAATTAGTCAATTACAGACAAAGATTTTGGTGAACTTTTGTTGCACAGTGTGTGGCATACTGGTAGCTGGTGTTTCGGAAGAAAATAAACTGGTTTTCCAGAAAAAATCATTGAACAGTTTATGATAGGTTTAATCTATTGTTCATTTACTCATAGACAGTGGAGGGGGGAAGACCCTCCCTCCACTGTCTATGATTTACTCCACAATATTGAATAGACCCAAATTGAGGTCCAGCTGAAATGATGACAATGCTTGCAAAATTGTTCAAACCTATAGGTAAAGTTAAACTGATTTAGGAGAGTAAAAATAGTGGCATAGAGAATTAGATATATATGTACCTAAAATACTTTGGTTTCAATTGATCTTGATCCAGATAAATAATTATATTTTTGCCAGGCTATGGCACACCTCAGTTAATAAGTTTTCATGAAACCGGCCTCAAGTATGAGCTTCAATCATTTGGGATTAATTCACCAAGTGGATTTATTGATCCAGTGCAGTAACATTCTCACAGGTAAAGAAGCTGTGAATAGCCTTTTGCACCAGTCTTTGATACACATTGGCTTTCTCTCACCTTGCTTTGGTCTTGATGAGACAATCCGCCGTCTTTCTACGCTCCAACCCTTCAAAGAATGCTATGACTCAGTGGAGCAACTGCCTAGCACGCTTTCTTGCCAGTGTGTTGGGCCAGTTTGACATGTCAGTAATGTACTTCCTCTCAATTCCAATCACTCCTTATGTTCCTTTATGAATACCACCATGAAGTTCAATTCAGAATTGCCTATTCCTTCCTCCCTTCAAATGCTCACATTTATGATTTTTTCACTCATAGATTTTCATTCTATAATGTCAGTGATATTGTCCACCCACGCTTTTTAAAATCATATTTCTACCTGGGCTCTAATATAAGAATCTGCGGCCAGCTTATTTTTATGAATACAGTGATAATTAGCAACTGTCTCTATAAATAAGTACACCTCCCTCGGTCATTAGGGCAGCATTGATAATTATAACCACAGGCACTAAGTTGAATACCCAATTTGTTGGTTTTTGTTTGGGGAAAAGTAAAGTCCCCCTTGTATGATCATCTTATTCAGATTCATCAACAAATGGCTTTCTGGACACTGCGTGTGATGCTTTGCTGTGATTGGTCTGCCAGATTTTGATGCTGTGGGCAAAATCATTGCAAAGTGCAAAGTGCAGGAGGTGCACTGAGTCCAGTAAATTACCCTTTGGAATACAACTTTTTTGGAAGTGAGAAACATTGTGGGCAATGGGAAAAATTTAGATTGCATGTATTTTACTTTGTTCAGTCTTGTTTAAAAAACCCCTTTTGAAAGAACTACAAGGAAAGGCATCAAAGTCTCCAGATGAGATTACTAAATAATACAAACAATCCTCCCCATTTTTTTCTCAGATCATACCACATGTTTCTACTTCCCTTGATACCCAATGTGATATTGGTGATAGTATTGTCAATGGAGCAGGGCTCTATTCACAAGTAATTTGATACCATGGTAAGCAACTTGTTTTTCTGCCAGCTTGCAGCTTCTTAAAGATCAAAATCCCCTGTCACCAAGCTTAAACCATCATTGTAAAATGTTTTTATCCTACACTAATCTTATGACAGCGGCCCTTTGGCAGTTTCACTGAAAATAGACATAACTTGTCCCATTAACTTTTATTTATCAGTTAGTCTAACATTTTGTATTCAATCCTTTTATTTGACCCCGCACATTACAAGGGAATTAGAACAGGCAATATGCCAAAGTGTCATCAGTGCTTGAATGGGGAGACATCTGCTGTACCGTACTCTGGTTAAGTGACAGTACAACACTCCCGCAGTTCTCATATTTTATACTGAAAATATGTTGAACGGACAAGATGGTGTTTACAGATGTACCGGATGATGTTGACATAGCAGAATTATACTGCTTTTGTGTCAAGATTTTTTTTTCTCTCTTGACACAGACATGTATCCAGTAATCATATCAAACAATACACAAATGTAAAGTGATCGAATTCTGCCCCTTTTTCAATGCTGTGAGCAGCGGTAAGATAATATAAAATTTGTAAAATTGGAAAGAAAGAAGGCTGGGGGTGCAGTTGTTCATGGGGCTCTGCAATTCATAATACACCCAGCAATAAATTTAGCTCAAATTATGCAGGTCTACGGATGTATGTGGAATGCGCTGATACCCACTCAACTGTTGCACAGAAATTTTTGGCAGAAATAGAAGACTATTGTGAGTGTTGTGTGGTCATTTCCTCATGAAAGAGGTTCGCTTTATATTCATGCAAGTGACATTGAAAAAAATATAACAGGTTGGTATAAATGTCGCTGGTAATATGCCATATTCAAAAAAAAACATGCCAGTCACATTGTTTTTCAGTGTAATGATAATGAAGCTGATATTAAAACAATATTACATTTGCTCAGGAGTTTCATGCATGACAGTGTGAAAAAGAAATTGAAGAATGCTGTTATAACCTTTAATGTTATTGTTCCATTAATTTTGCAGTTTGTTTTGGCATCTGTGAAAAGAATCTGCTGAAAGCTATGACAAGGCCAGAATCATTATATTCCATAAACAGGGTAATTACACTTGCCCAATTTCCCCCACCCCAATGCCCCATGATATACACTTGTTTATAAGTGCCCCCTGTCATACAACAAGGCCGGCTCATTGATGTGTGTCAGTTTTACTTATCCAAACATCTGATGTTGTGAAACACTGAGGCCCAGTAGCTGGCAGCCTTGTTTGAATTGAAAACTCTGGTGTGTTTGTAAATCGCTCGGGTATCTGTTGTACACACATGATAAGTGCTGTAGCTCCCAGCTGTTTCACTAGAATCCAAGAATAACATCAATAAAATCTCTCATGTCAGCTTGTCAATATGTTCATACCACAATCTCAGTACCAGGACCAATATATAAACTTTCAGATTATGTGACCAGTGCTTAAAATAAACGCATAAATATGATAATATATGTTAAAAATTTGTTATATACAATTCTATTTTTCTTACTTCCTGTACCAAATTTCTCCCAGATTTTGATTAACTCCCCAGATTTTGATTATCTTGTCTTTCAACATACACAGACAGGTGAAAATGAAGGAATATAAATTCGTCCTACTGTAATCAGTGTCTACATCTTATGACATTTATCCATAATTTTTTATGGCTCGCTGAAAACTTCTGCATAAGTTTTTATCAATATTCCTGATTTCCCATCATTTCAAATGCAAAGTCCAATACTAGTTTGACGTCAAAACTGCTTTCAGAGTACTCATGTGGCTCAGTCAATGTAAATTGTGCGTGTTTTATACAAGCTGTTGTAAACTTTGTGTGATTCTTATGCAAGGCATGTATTGAGCCAGGTGATTTTAATAAAAAAGAATTATATTTATCGATTCACATCAGAGTATCACTTCCACTGTGCTGGTACACTGTGAACAATGAAAGCATGTTCATGACACGTGTCAACGAAGTGGTAGTAACACAAGATATGTAACAACAAGCGGCATCCATGATTGGCCAAGTCTTTGATGGGACAGATGCCTGTCCTACATGCACAAACGTGTCCATGTTCTACACTCTGGTTGGGCCAGTGTGATTCCATAATACTGGGATCAAATATGGATCAGAAAAAAATCATTATTATTCGTGCGTGGAGGAGGGGACACAAAGATGATACTGTCCAAATCCTTTGACATATGTTTTAATCTTGTTGACAGAGTCAGCACACTGAACCAGGTCACCAGTGGTTGAGGAATGACATATATTTGGCGGTCAAAACACACGGATTGTTATCAGGTCCATTAGTGCAGGAATTTGCATGTTTAATGTACTTGCTTCAATAAGTGTTAAAATTGCCGAGCCAGGGGACTTGAAAATACAAGGCTGAGAGGCGTTAATGGAAGTACATGTATACGGGACTGTACAAGGACATATACATCATGTAGGTCAGAGCTATATAGATACATACCATATATATACCTTGAAAATGGAAGCTTCAAGCCTTTATTCAAATTTTGGAAGGTACATATACATATTCAATCATAATGAAAAATCAGGAGTCACTTTTTACAAGTTTTTACTATTCAAAAGCAAAAAGCCTCAAATTCACAGTCGTTGAAATTCAAAATGCCATGGGTATGGAATCCTGCGTACTACATGTAGCTCTTAGTAAAAAAACCCTGAAATCTCTATTTGCATAAAAGGTAAGACTTTGAAAACTAAATGATAAGTCGACACAGTATGGAGACTAGCCATAAATTATAATCTTTTGAAGTTGTGTTTCTGATGTGTGTTCTGCTCATATTAATTGACAGGTGCTCGTCTTCAAAGACATTGGTCTTTGACGGTTTGAATTGGTCTGTGTTCTGTTTCCCAGCCTTGACCATATGCCCTTAAAGAAAATTAGGAACATTACTAAAGACAAGATTCAATTGAAATATTATTAAATCCATCAATTACCCTGCGTGTGACAGATTTATTAGCAGAACCGTCAAAGTGAACAATATCAAGATGACAGTACTCTGGATAAATTAACGCTTTCTAAAGTGTGTATCTGCATACTGAAAGGAAATGTTGAATATTTCAAGGTTAAGGCTAATAGCTCTATATGAACATTATAGGTGAATCAGTCCACTGGGATCTCCGCATGATGAATTGTGCCATCTCCCATGGGATTACCGGAACGGGAACGTAAAACCCGTTCTGCTCATCCTGCTCCGTAGGAAAAGCCTAGCTGTTGTTGCTCAGATAAAAATACTGATTTCAGAGGAAAGGAAATTCTCATGTCATCACTGACCAAATTGCTTGAACAATATCAGTTTAATTAATATAGTCACTTTGTAAATTTCCATTCCCATGGACGTTATCAATAACAGTACCTCTCAATGCATGCAATGTGCAGCGATGACAATTTCTCTTTTGATGAGACTCTGATTTCTCTAGCCCCACTACCTGTTAAACTTTTCCCCATCTGATTGAATCTGAAGTTCACCTGAAAATTTGCTAACACAATGCTATTACTTCAATGTATTTATTGGCCAACACGTATACCTTTTAATGATAAGAGTGTTATACTATACTTTTCTATAATATATAAATATCTGACAAATTTCGCCAGGTCCAAGTGTTTCTACACATCAATAATAAACTAATACACTAATTCTAGGAAGAAACAGCAACATTATTGGACATTTTTCCTGTGTCTTCTGCTCTATGTCCTCCCCTATCCCCACCTTCCCCATGCCCCACCCCCTGTGCCGTGGCGTCTACTGCTTATTTATGTCAATGAACGTCACAAAAATGTACAAGATGGCTACCTGCTTGTGCTCAGCCAGTGCTTCCCAGGGTGCATCATTGTGATTGAAAATTTGATACAAGTTTGTCTACGGGAGTTTAATCAGCAATAGAGAACTTGGAAGTCAAATGTAATATTTTGATTCAACCTTACATTGGTAATGGCGGCATATTTCTTCACAAAAATCACCAGTTATCCAGCAGGCTTTCTATAAACTAAATATTGAATGGCAACTGGTGGAGTTAATATACAATACTGATCACCTGCTGCTGTGGTGATAAAGTGAACTAATGCACAGGCGTGTGTGGAATTTATGATTGTGTGCATTGGTGTGTCACTAATCAAGCCAGTATGATCACACCTCCTATGTCAGACTGAGGCATTAAAAAACGCATATGATGGACAAAGAGTTTGTTCACATATCGTGCAACATTAAAATTGTTATTAGAAGCGCTTCATATTTTATTTTGTTTTGTAGTTCCACCAGTCCAAAGCATGCACACCGTTTTCAAAATTTCAATAGAATACAGGCAGAAAAAGGAAGATTTTTAATGGTATCCAATCCATATTTTAGGAACTTACTGCCTCGGAAAAAAGTCAGACTGACAAGGCTGGTGATGCAATAGAATAGATGATTGGTGTCTTCAATGCAAGCACTTTGTAAATTATTACTCAAATTTTTCCTGCCTGCTTTTCAGGTTTTCACTTCGAACCCTATTCTGTATTCTCTATACCTGGAGAGAGATAGTACATGAAAAGAAAATATCAGTTAATAGATCATGTTTCAATTAATTATACTGGCCAACAGACTGAAATATTTTACTTATTGTTGCATTAATTTGCTTGCTTTATCAAGTCTGGTTTCACATTTTTTAGCTTTCATAGGGTTGGTTTGCATGGCTGTTTTAGTTTGATAAGCATCTGTTGGGCATACACATCAGGTTGTTAATACATACCTGCT
The DNA here is from genome assembly GCF_041260155.1 of Ptychodera flava. Classification (NCBI taxonomy): domain Eukaryota; kingdom Metazoa; phylum Hemichordata; class Enteropneusta; family Ptychoderidae; genus Ptychodera; species Ptychodera flava. The sequence continues at coordinate 15,208,927 of NC_091941.1, forward strand.
GAGAAACCCTGTTGTGTTTTGTTTCCAGTGTACATTTTTTCATTTCAATATTGGTAACATGGCAACCAGATTACATGCACCCGTTCATGTGACAACAGAAGTTGAGCAGGTAGTGTCTCAGAAGCAGTCTCATTTACACTCTGCACTAGCTAGACATGTATTATGTATTACTGTATTCAGAGTCTTGTTGAAATTCTATGGTTGCGGTACCAGAATGTGACAATTATGTCTTGACATGATTCATTTGTTAGATTTGTGTATGTAAGTTACTGTTGCTGGGTAAAAATCTACCACCTTTTTTATCAAGTTCAGTATATTGTTGCTTTGACAGGAAATTTAAAATAATTACAGAAAAAGTTGGAAAGGGGGAAGACCAAAACAAGATTTATGATAACTTCAAAAACATTGGCGCTGGTATACCGTATCTACTGTTTACGGCTTTCAATTGTCCATTCACACTCTCCTGCTAAACTGTGAAATACAATTTACAGACAGCCTAACAATCAGATATTTCCATTTCAACTTCCGATATTGTAGCAAGCCATGGATTATTAATCCCACTTCAGTAGGAAGTGAGCATTCATGTCCCCAGGATAGAAACCGTTGACCTTTTTTCAATCTTTTCAAATTGCATTCAGAGTGGTACGTATCGCTTCTCTGGAAGTCATTCATATCTAATGGACAACATGTGTTGTGTGTAATACACATACACATGGTTTGCGTGCTTGGTTGAGTCTCAGAGAGGGCCCTGCCCTGGAGTGTTATTGATGTATGGTGTAACATCATAGACGCAAACATAACTTACTAAGTTTATAGCGGAACTGTTGAGAAACAAAAAAACTATACCTACGACAAGGTATTACATGAATATTGTAAAATTTTCATTTTTGTGTGTATTTCCGAGACGACAATTGTAATATTATCCTGCCTTTTGAAGGGCATTCTATATGTCAAGTAAGGTACAGTACCTGCATAGATGCTTTTTGAAATTATCATGTATCATTCACAAATAAAATATGAAGCAAAACCAGTACTGTAGTGTTCTGACAATATCCTACCATGCAGTACTGCAATGCTTGCCCGGTAATGATGTACTATCAATAATGTCAATTGGTATGATATTATCGTTTATTCTTGGATGCTGTAAAATTCCCCATTTGTTATTCCGCTAATTCATGGTGAGATAACAGTAGGCTGTGAAGTGGCTTTTGTTCATTGAAGTCAGTTATTCGAAAAAAAAATTGAAATCAAAAAGCACTTTGCTTTTCACCGTCACCAATGGTTTCAATCATCCGGGTCAGAGATGGTTGTAATTGTAATAAATACTCTGCCAGCAGCTATTGTGCTCTGTGTCTACAAATGCCATTGTCACCATTTACATTGGGTCAGTGTGCTCCCCATGCTAATTGATTGATGATTGCTAATGATGCGTAATGTAATGGGACACTCATACCAGCATCTTCTGGAGTGTTATTGTATGATCACACTCTTGAAATTTATTTTTTTCCATCTAATTTATTATTGTACTATGGTTCAAATGATACCAGGGTTTCAATGTTGTCAGTAGCTTATCATACAGGAATATTATATATATATATATATATATATATATATATATATATATATATATATATATATATATATATATATATATATATATATATATATATATATATATATATATATATTATATATATATATATATATATGATATATTCATTTATAGTATTACACACATACCAATCTGCTGGTTCAAATAGTTTATTGTATCTGCACAACGTTTCGTCCTAAAGTAGGACTTCCTCAGGTGCTACAGAACAAAAAGTTTCAACATATACACACACACACACACATACACAGACACAGACACACACACATACACACACACACACACACACACTATAAACAGCTTGAATACCTGTTTGGCAAAGCATTTTACAGTAAAAATTGATGAAAAGTTGAAATCAGAACTTGGACGTTATTCAGATTTGCTCACTACATCATGTATCCTCTTTAGCGATCATGAGACCAATTGTTCAATTGATCTTGCTCTCTTTCTCTTATTCCGCACATGGTTCTGCGTGTTCTTGTTACCATCACAGGCGTTGCCACATAATGTGTTTGATGAGAAGGATGGTTCCATTCCAGGAGAAGGGACCTGGTAGTTCAAAAGAGAGTATCTGTTTTCATGCCGGCATTTGGAGATGAGTTCTGATCATTTCTTTAGGTTGGACTTGTCAGCATTGATGATGGTCAATTTTTCTGCCAGACATAGGGTACATCTTTTGGTTGCTGTATGCAGTCCATGGGACAAAACTGACCAGTTTGGTGGTGTGCTGTATATTCTTGCTCTTTAGGTTCCAGATGTGTTCAGAAAGTTCTGTACTGTCTTTCTTGTTGGTGAAAGAGTGTACATGATTAGAGAAGCGAATTTTGAAAGAATTTTTCTGTTAGGCCAACATATTCATACAGGGCGAGTACATTCAAAGTTTTAGCAGTGCATGTACCTTCAGATGATTGTTGAGTTGTAAGAAATCTTAAGTTACATATACTAATACGGGTACTTTCTACATGACTCCGTTGTTCAATAATATCAATTCTTCTTTCTACCATTGATTTTACATTGCCAAACAGTGTTAGCAAAATGAGCCAGAGCCTATACATGTACGGCTTGTTTAATTAATTGCCATATGGTCAACTTTTGCTTGTTTTCACAATGAGGAGGGTGCTGTTTTTAGCCAAAGGTTCAGGAATGTCACTGATCCAGTTGTTCTCTGCAGAAAAAAAGGCACGGTTCAACCTCGAATATCAGTGTTTTTGTCAGCAATGTGTGCTTGTTGGACTGGTTCAGAAATGCAGTGATTCGGATGCCTGGACAACCTCAGACTGTACACGTAAGTTCATCGAACATTTTATGGCAACCAGAGAGAGGATGAAGGCCTTGCTCAGAGTAGAGTAGTGATAATCCAGCTGGACCACTTAAGTCACTATTGTTAAATTCTTTCCAACATGTCTGCCCCAACAATCAGAAAGCTCAACAGTCAAAAATAGACTAAGTGTAGTATGTACATGTACGACTGACAAGCTTGATAGCGTAAAATGCAGATTACTTGCAATAGGTCAACCGGGCTACTCATAAATAAATGGAGGTCATGTCAGGCCATTTGTACTTTATAGTCAGTCCAAATTGCTGATTGCCAAATAGGACTTGTTGATGAATAACTTCACTTGATAAGTCTAATAAATCACAGTACAGTACACAAAAGAGAGTTTAAAGTTAAGATTGTCATCTTCGTTCAAGGTTAAGAATTCAGTTTAACTTCATAATATCATTTGGACACTTTATCATAATTAACAGTGGAAGTATTATGTAAAAAGCATGTAAAATGTTGAAATTGTTTAATATGGAGCTTTTTCCTTCTGTAGGTCACGCAGATATTTTTTAGATTATCCCCGTATTTCCTCAATACATTATATATATATATATATATTATATATATATATATATATATATATATATATATATATATATATATATATATATATATATATATATATATATATATATATATAATATATATTGGTATATATATCTCGGTATTATATATATATGTCAACTTAACATGTCAGTTGGTGTTTTTGTGTTTATTCTGTGTTTCTTTTGTGTAGTCCTGTTCTTGACTATGTTCACACTTGAGGGAATAACATCAATAAAGTTATTGTTATTAATATCGTAAACATTCTACAAGTAGTTCTCATTCAGCACATCGTACCATAATACACACACTACCTGTATACCATGCTGCCCCGCTGCTTCCACAGCATAAGTATGCCCTCAGAGTTGGAAGTAAGTCTAATATTTTAGTGTAGTGGGCATTTTGATGACTTCTACTGTAAATTTAAAACGCTTTCTTCGATTTGCATTTAATACCCTTTTCAAAAGAAAACCTGCAGGATTTCAAGGTGTAAACCGTATCGCTGCGGTAGTATTCTTCCTGCGGCATAGCGCTGTTGCTAAGTTGTCACCGTACCAAACGTACCTCGTACCGTGTAAAACTGGCCCTTGCCCTGTATTGAAAACGAATAGGATTGAATCAAAACATGAAAGGTGAGAGGGGAGGCAATGCAGTTGATAGCTTGTTGATGAGTTAGAATGCCATTAAGTGGCGGCAGATATTATAACAGTTTACGGTCACTGCCGTTTCCATAGAAACATTGATGATAAAAGGGACAGTTCTCTCGTCACCATCTGTTCAGCAGTGATCCGGAATAGGAAGACATCCATCAAATACGCATCCCTACCCTGATATTTTTTTTCCGTTACTCTTCTGTATATAGCTTGAAGTATCTATTTGGTCTTTGAAAACAAAATGTTTATTTTAGCAAAGTGTTGTAGTAAAACATGGTCAGATACATATAACATGCTTGATGGCAGTTGAAACATTTACATAGGCTTGTGCATGTGTTTACAATTCCCCTCGAAATGACACTGGCCTATCCAATGATAGCACTTGTAGATTTCATGTTGCTAAATATAGCTTTACGCCTAACAATAGTCTACCCTAACAGAAATTTAGACACATTTTGATTCTTTTCTAGCTGCAGACTAAAAATTCAGAGCCCATTATATGAGATTTTTTGGTTTCAAAGCATAAAGTTAGTGATATTAAACAGTAACCTTTTTACAAACACATGGAGGTCATTATCTGTCGTAAGTCTATTTCCTTTTTCATAATTGAATATCCAGTTCTTTTGATACTTGATGTGAAGGTCCCTGGAGATTACCCTATTTAGACTCATTCATTCACATGATTTATAATATTCTTCTTTAATAAATTTCTAATGTTATTTTTGTCAAAAAAATCTTTGCACAAACTACTCTCCTGATAACACTGGAATTAGAAGGGATAATGATTTCAGATTTGTTATTAGTTTGGAAACAGTGTGTTTTTGAGAATATTTTTGCAATAAAATTAATTTTGAATAAAAAAATTGTCTCAGAAACCTAATCTGACCAGTTAGATGTTTTGGATGTGTTGATAACTTGGTTTTGGCTGATTTGATATTTGGTTTGTAGAGCCGTATGGCAGATTTAATCATATGTACCCTGCATCAACAACAACCCCAGAAAATGGCTTTAAATTATGGCGTCGTTATATCATTATTCCATTACACCACTAATGACTATTAGCATCATGGTTGTTATTATCAGAGCGAATCTAAATTGTTAATTTGAATTTTTCTTGTGATGCAACACAGTGGTCATAGTACAGGCGCACAAGTCTTTCATATCATGTGGACTGTCCGGTGGCGTTCCTGTGAACGCCCTTTGACCTGTCGGTGTAAAGTAGTATAGCTGTGAGATCAATACATGTACACTTAAGGCCATCGTAAAATGTCTAGCCGCACAATGGCCTGACAGTTAGCAACCACAACTATCAGTTTTAGAATAGAGTAAGAGTGGGCGTGTAACAAAAGTGTGTTTGCATATCACCGTGTAAGTAATTTAAAATTCTGGGTGTGTTGTGGGTGTGCTATGTGGGTGTTCACTGCCTCACATTGTAACCTATCTTTCTGGGCTGTTGATATGGCTTCTTTAGCAAATTCTGTGATTCATATGCTGAATGGGAGTTGAAAGGTCAGTGGTGAAATTTTGTCCAAGGGTGAAAAATCACTGCCAATATTACCTAGTCGATGTTGTCTGTGGTTGATGACTAATGAAAATATCTATATCTATATTATGAAAATAAATGCAAAATATTCTGTTATACGTTTTTCTATAAATGTGTCACTTTCTGACAGCTGTATTATTCAGTATGCTGCATAATTACAGTGTCGGGATAGTCTGTCGGTAACATTTTTAAATAATGCATGCTATCGAATACCAACAGTCATAGTTAGACCTTGTAATTACCAATCTCATGAAATTGAGAAACAAATGTTTTGCTTTAGATGTTTGTATTTTGATGGCCTATGCAAAGTCAAGTTCCAAAGATCAAACATTTGTTATGGTACTCTCATTGCTCTTGAGCCAAGGGAGTACAACGCGTTCTAAACCAAGTGAGCTCAGCGCATGTGTGGCTGCCTTGTACTCCCTTGCTCAAGAATAATGAGAGTACCACGTCGCATGGGCCATCAAAATGCAAACACCTAAAAGCAAAACATCATTTTTTTCTCAGTGTATTGAAGTGGATTACACAGCCTCTGAGTGCGTCTGCTGTAAAGTTGGAAATGGTAGTGAAATGATTCTGGGATCACAACCTGAAGTTCATGCCTTTTTCCCCTTCAATTTTGTACAATTTTCCTAGAATCCAAGATTCAAATTTTGGCTGTTAGCATCAAATTGATATGCCTCAAATTCTTTCAACAAGGCAGTGCCTTAATACAAAAATCATGGTATGACTATAAAGACAAACAGTACTGCCTCGTTTCTAATGTTCCCGTACATCTACATGCAGTAAGTGCTGGCATTTTTCAAGATTTATTGTGGCATTTATGAAGAATTGGACATGGCCATCCATGCATCAAATTCAAAACCTTTGTCATTCGTCTTTGTAATTCCTCAACGTACTGTAACACAGGAAACAAAGTGGTTCTGGCTTTCTAAAAACCTTGCGTGTTTGAAAATGGGAATGCTGATGCTGACTCTAGGTGGTTGCCAAGTGATGCATGTTTTGTTTTTCAAATTGTCTCTGTTTTGTGTGGTGTATTGTTCCCATGTTGTACACACTATAGCCGTACAAGGCTTGTGTTTACATTGTCAATGTATAACAGACATCTTTCAAAATAGTGTAATACCCAATTTTTACTTTTCCACTAGTGCCATCAATGCCATAGTATGAAAATAGTTAAATAGTACTTGAACTCATATCTTATGCATGTTCTTTCACCCTTTCATCACGGTGGTTTAGTCCAACCCTATTGTTTTCGATGGAAAAAGTGGATGGCTGCACAGGGCAATGAGGGGTTGGTTGGTGGGGTGGTGAAAGTTCAAGACGCAACACCTATAACTTTTGATAATATTATTAGTCCCCATGGACTAGTACATATTCTTCGCCTATCTAAAATATCCAAATAAAAAATTTTAACGTGATATGAAGATGTGTGTGATTATGTATGTAAAGAAAGGTACAAGTGATGAAGGAATTCTAGTCAGGAACTAACTTTAGTACAACATAGTTTCAACATGATTTTAAGGTATGGAATAAGAAACAAACAGTACAAAAACAATAGAAAATACATATGAAGTTACACATGTAGATATTAATAGAGCTTGAACACATGCGGCCTTTGCTGCATTGCATTGTTGTGTGGCAGGTCAGGCAGTGTTCAAGGCAGAAAAAAAGGATATGCAATATGGGAGCTTTCAGTTGTTCCAATGAACTGTATGCAGTTATTTGAAGCGACAGTCCTCAGTCCCTAGTTAATTCTGGCATCAGTGTTTGTTGACAGTGATGTTAGTCGTTTGTTCTCCTTTGAAAGTTGTCCTGTGTCCTGTCCAGTTAATCATTTTGATAAAGCTGATAAACACTGCCCCCTTCAGTCAAGAAATGTCATGCTTGAAGTTTTGAATGTTTGCGTGGTGACACCTACCTCCAGTGTTGATGTATGGCCATATGCATTATTTATTTGTGGGCATGATGACTACCATGGTAAATGCAAATGAAAGCTGGCTAATGCAATTACTACATCAGTCTGATTGGCTGTGTAAAAAATTATTTCTGTTTGCAATCTTTAATAATTAATGAAATACTTAGTATAAATTACATCTTGTTGAAGTGAAGGAGTATGGGTTAATTAAATGACCCTGTATCCAATGTGACCCCCCAGGAGAACTTTAATTATAGAAAATTACTTGTAAAACGTTTCATCAATCTTCAGTTTTAGAGAGTGAAGAATTTTGTAGGTCACTCTTTGTAAAAAAGGCACAAATTAAGCAAAGAACGGTACTTTCCCAAAATTTCTCAGGAAAAGACAATATTTATTGATGCCGTTTATACATTGTAAAGTGGTTTGTCAGGAAGCATATAAATATCCATTGGCTATAATGGTTCCATTTCAATTAGAGAGCCAGTAATTGGACTTCAATATGGCCCCCAGAAAATGTTAAGTGCCTGCTATAGAGTATTCATGTCTGCTGCCTATCATAATCTTATTTGTGTACACTTTTGTCAAGTAGCACAAAACCAAAGCTGTCCCCAAAGTTCACAGCTCTGATGATGTTTGAGATCGCCAGGATCTGATTACATGCACCTTTTGAGTAAAATACCCATAATCCTTTTATGCATTGTTAAACGTCAGATGCTTCATCAAAATTCTAATCTGCAAGGCACTTTACCAGTTTAACACATTGGCCAGAGGGTAAATCATACACTACATGCATAATATTGACACTTTTATGGTTTTTCTGTTCATTTGCTTTTGTGACTTTCAGTGGCTGGGCCCCATGGGGATGTGAACTGTGCCAATTTTTGTGGTTTTAACAATATAGAAGTGAAAGATGACTTGTGATAAGAATTAAGAGACGACGTGCAACTGTCGCTGTGGTAGTGAAAAAAAAAATTCCACAATTGCATACTGTGTGAAAATTCTAACCCCAGTGTTAAATTCTGTATGAGGTCTTTGTTGCAGTTGTTCAAATGCGTTAAAAGGGGTCAAGCCTTAAAAGGTTGGACTGACCTACAGTAGTGCTAATTAACACTGTGGAAGAGTGGCACATATTTTCAGAGGTAAAATTAGATCCATTTTGGATTTTAAACCACTCTAGTTTTCATTGCATTGCTCTTCACTATGAAAACACAATCACTGTTAAAAGTAGAAAAATGGCTGTGGTACTACAACAGTAACAGTTAAAGCCAGGTACTTTTTGAGTGTGTAGAAGAAAACTCATTATACATTTACACTTGTCTGGCATATGCAACATTGTTCAATCTAGTTGATTACTACAAGTACATTAAATTGATGGAGTTTGCAACCACTTTGTTGGTCAATTCACTTTTATAGTTTCAGATTATTGTAAAGTATAAGTATAAACTTTGATGGTTTTGTGTATTTAAAATTTACCCAGCAACTTTTTATCAACCAAGGTAAATTTTCAAAGAACATTCCATCACCCGATATTTTCACCATGTCATTATTGAATATTCAATATTGTACGACTGTCCACTTTAATGGAAAATAATATTTAGAACATGGATAAACCAACAGACGTATATTTATATATACACATCATTGAAATATGAACATCATGTGGCAGTCACTCTAGGAGCATCTGAATTACAGCAGAATAAAATATTACATATTGATAAAAATTAAAAAAACATATGTATAATTTTATTTTTAATCGTTAAAGTTGGTAATTGTTGACGTCATCATTTCAAAATAGTAAATGCCAACACCAGGTCATGTCTGTGCTTGTAAATTAATTGTAGGATGCCTCCAGTTTTTAAAAAAATGGACGACACTTGAGAATACTTGGCCCACACTGAATGATTTTACAAATCAACATAATCCTAGGGGATGTCTGATATTTCTTAACCACCGGAGGACCCTCTAAGGAACCTGATTGTTTTTGTGAGGAAGATTTGTCCCAGTGATCTCCAGGTGCAGCCAAAACTGTCGTCATAAAGTGAACAAGTCACAGTGAATGCACAAACTATGCAGTAGCCACAGTAGTGGCTGGACCCAGTACTTGTAGTACTAGTACTAGTAGTAGTAGTTTGTGTTGTGAAGTACACTAAAAATATGTATGCTTTCCATCCAGATCTCTGACATTTATATTCCGTTCTGTTCAGAGCAGCACACCACATCAGCCCTCTAGTGTTAGCCTTCGTCTTATCATATCACCCTGGGTTTCGAAATAATCAGATCCATTATAACCATTGTTAGCTATTCAGTTTGCTATTGAGTTTGTCAGTTGGTGGTACAGTAGATGAAATGTGAGAGGCCACATTTCAGTACTTTTCTCACTACTTTTCACTCATCCTCCACACATTCAACACTGTGTATAAAACGTACTTGAACATTTTAATTTTATGAAAAATTCATATTTCAGATAGAGACTCAGATCCTCACATGAGAGAAACATATTTTTATCATATTTGACATCAATTTATGCAGACAGCCATACTGTATTTTTAGATAATTATCATACTCGTTTGATAAAGTCAAGGATGCATCCCATCTTCATGATCTAACTGTTTCTGAAGTTATTGTGAAATTCAAAGAATACAGATACATCGTCACAGAGTTCAGAAAAATGGCATTAATTGGAAATAATACAGGCACAACTTAAAAGATGTCAGTCATATTTTCCATGATGTAGTAATGATATTTCAAATTTTCAAACCACATGCAACAAAAAATTCAGATTCCTTCCAGAAACCATTGACAATCATTGAAAATCTGACAATCTGTGAACACTCTTTCATATTTTAAAAGATGGAACAGCTGACACTTATCTTAGTTGTGAAAGATTGTATTGTGAAAAATCACTTGAACTTGCCTCTCACCAGTAATTGCATTTTAGCATGCTGTGCCTTGAACTTGTCAACTTGAGTGTCAGATTGATAAGTGGCCATGTGTCAAAGGAGTTTGTTGCTTGTTGTTATCCATTCGAAGCATGATGTCTCTTGTCATTCCATTCCACAATTTGACATGACCTACTCAGTTGATCAAATTTATGGGATGAGTAAAAACAATTCCTGCATATAAAGACCGTGTTCTAACCAGTATTAACAAGTAATTTGCAATTTTTCTTGACCGTTTCCAGTTCTTTCATATTTTTCTTGGTATTTCAAATGAAACTGCACAAGGTCTCAAACAGGAAATTCATGCTACATGTAGATATGAAGTACCACAAGCAGGTCAGGGTAGTAGTCAGCGGCTGACATCAGTTATAAATGTCTCCCTCAGTGTTCACAAAGGGAGATTCTTGTCACATCTGAAAGGGACTGCAACGGGAACCAGAAGGTTGTAACCCTGAGGCGGTAACTTCCCATTCAACTCCATTTCATTCAGAATGACTCTAGCTTTTCAAGTTTTGCCACAAGCTATAAACTACCATCTTCATCATCACTTCCTTTTACAAGACATAAAAAAACGTTCCTTTTTTTGTCCACAATCAAATTCTTCTCCAGCGATTTTACATTACAACACAAAGTGGCCAGTTCCCTATGATAGATAGTAATGTTTTTCTGGAAATACTCATATTTATTTGTACATACGGTAACATATATTACCCTGTATGACCACAAGGTTTCACTATCAATAACAATATATAGGAGCATCATAAAATGGAAATGAAAGGTTTAGAAAATTGCCATTGTAGGTGCACAGTAAATACTGTAAAATCATTCAATTTTCACTGGGATATAATTTCACTGCGTGAATGTTTAACCCCTGACTTCTATCACCAATATTGTGCTACAAAGCAAAAAGATCATGTAAATATATGTACGATCTCGCAGGAATTTTCAGACTCTCAAGGTATACAATAAATAAAGTCAACATTGTCTTTGAAATTTCCTGCATTTGCGATAGTCAAGGGGTTGAGACATTGTGACCGAGATTTCGAGTCTCTGACTTTGCTAGTAAAACAATAAAATGTGTTTTATTTAAAATTTTTTGTTAAGCAGCTTGGTATTGATTAAAATAGGGAAATTGAATCCCAATGAGTTATTAACGCTGTAGCCAGTATATCGCGTTGCTTTCATACTGACACATGCATTGTCTATAGATCTAATGCCCTGTAAATCAAAGGTTCTTTCTCTGAGTCACAGGTCACACTTGTCTATAATGATATACTGTATTGTGAACTCAGACAATCTGTTATTCCAGCATGTAACTGTAAATATGTTCATTTCATCATAAAAAAAATCAGATATTTAATGTGCTTATATATCTTTAGACAATTTACTCAATTCTTCTCAGATGTATCGTTCTGTGCGTAGTATCACTTTCAACAGTCTGCCTTCATGTAGTTATTTTAGGAAGTATAAGAATCAAAGTGGGGGCCAGAAATATTTTTGGACCACAGCCTACTGAACATGAACATTATTCATCGTGATTATTTTTATTATTCAAATTTGAAAATTCGTGTATCTCTTTTGTTAAAGGGACAAAGTCGGCCATTTTTCATGAATTTTGTTTGATACAAGATATTACTAAATATTGTTTGACATGTTGAAAGATACTGAATGAATGGGTGACCATGCATATATTTGACCCCGGTTTTAGACAAATTAAATGAAAACATGGCGAAAATGAATTAATGGTCATGACCATTAATTGAGTTCGCGATGGTTTCATGTATCGTGTCTAAAACCGGGGTCAAATATATGCATGGTCACCCATTTATTCAGCATCTTTCAACATGTCAAGCAATATAAGCAGTATCTCGTATCAAACAAAATTCATGAAAAATGGCCGACTTTGTCCCTTTAAACGATGGAAGACAGACTAATCAGTTGGACAAGATAATTTATGAAAGCTCCTGTAATGTAATCTAATAGTTGTTGAACATAAAGTTCAGATTCCAAAAGTACTTGCAGGATGCAAGTGCTCTTTGCCACCATGGCAACCAGGGATCCTCCCTGGCAGCTGGCTTTTCCCAGTAATCCGTCATCCAACCATTCAACCAGTGTGTGTTCCAGTCCAAAGTATTGCCCTTGAAATATTTTGAACAAAAAAATTAGGATGAGAGAAATTATTTGATTGATCAACTGGGAGAGTCACTGTCACGGTGTGATTGATTACGGTACAGATGCGGACCAGATGCCGATCAAACTTACATGCTCAAAAGCATGTTCATCAAACAATGATAATGGAATTCACTTTTTCAGACTCTTGTCTTCCATGTCTGTGTGAATGGAAAATAAGCATATCTTTGGTGTATGCTGTACAGATAGTGTTCCAGGAATAGTACAGTGTAGGGATGTACATCATGTTGTCAAAACAAAGGTATTATAGGAGTCAGGATATTTTCAGCATCCATGTACTGGACTTCAATTGTTAGCCCATAAATAATCTGATCCATGAGGACCGTGTGAAGAAATTTCAAGACCTGTCAATGTTTATGGAGTGTATGGATACTGAGTAGGTTTTGAAGTTGTCATGAAGTCTTGCTGAGTGATGCACTCATCTTCTCTGTCATAAAAAATGACTAGAAACTAGCTGAGCAATGCTATGCCAACACAGGCGAAATCTTCCTATATAGCCTAAAGGGTATGAAAGAGACCACCTATGCTACCGGCAATGAACACCATAAAAGTGAGCACAGGTGTAGATTGGCTGGCACATCACATGCTGCAGAGTTCGAGTTTTGGAGCGAGTCAGGTGAAAACCACATACAGGTACGTATCAGAGATTGCGGATCAGTTTCTGTGATAAAGTTGTGATAAAGGCTTACGACAGGTCACAAAGGGAGGCTTTACCTGTGTGAATGATCAGGCAGTGTGTGTATACACTGAAGGATATATGTTGCTAGTGGAACATGATCTAGTAAATCTTCAGTGATAGATAGGGCAGGTGTCTGTTCCCATCAACTCCGGAAACCACATCATTTACTTCTTTCCCCGCACGATCTGAAATGGTATTTCAGTAATGAAATGTCTGTAACTTCTTTTAAGGTGATTATCATGGTACTGCAGAATAATCATGTTCACATAACATTAATGACAGATCTCCCAAGAATTTTTTTCCTGTGATATTTAGAGGTAATTTGTGATAAACAGTTTCTTGTGGAACCTTGTTGGTTTTAAATATTGCCCACCTATATTGCTACATCTACAGGTGATGCAGTGTTAAGCAGACTAAACCACACATTTCATGCTGAATTGCTTGAGATACACTGTATTGATTGCTTCACCACCAAACATTTTTATATTGATGAATTTACTTGAACAAGAATTACAAGAGGACAGTTTCATTGGATATTTTACCTCACGAGTTTGCTGTGCCAGTTTTAAAAGTTTGTACTATCCAGCGACAGAGTCATTTCTGCGTTTGCTAGAGATAATAAAATCCTGACAATGGGCTAGCTGGTAGTTTTATATGGTCATAGGTAAAATCAACAACCGGTCTGTTCCCAATCATGTCATATGTTCAACTTCTTGCACCATATTGTGATCAGTATTGTATTTTATAGTGTGTTTTCCTACCGAATCTGAAGTGAGAACACGTCCAGTATGAATGTCTGGCCAGCTACAATATGTGTAGACGTGGATCTTGCTCTTCGATCAGAGTTTGCTAATGGTTTGTTGACAAAGGACTTTTAAAAGTCATGATATGTATACATACACCCCTCTTTTCAGACAGATTCAGACTTTGCTGCATACATGTGGGCAGTTTCCATATCCAGGGTCTGCAGTTAATGTTTACAAGGCGTTTTTTGTCTTTTTTTTTTCATTTCTTTGAGTTTGATGCTGAACAAATGAAAGTCGCACAATAAGTCATCTTGTTTTTATTTCCATGACGCAATTAATTTAGAGTATTACGTCAACCATACGTCATACGTCTCGCTCCTTAGTCAAATTAATTAACTAAAGTAGCATATTTCAGAAATTGTAAATGATGCAAAGTTTATGAAAAAATAAACAGGTCATGGTTTGACTTGATGTTCTTCAATTTGATGTAATAAATTTATCAGCTAAGCAGTAAATGTGAAGGATGAGATTTTAAATTTTGATGCAGATTTTAAAATTTTTTTCTCAACTACTCAAATGAGATATGCCCAAAAAACCCACAAAAAATGTCAAATATTTGCTCAGTTTCGATTGTCTGTCTCAAAAGTGTTTAATGGAGATACTTTTTGGTAAAGTGAACTTTATTTTCAGCAATCAGTCAACCTGATCGTCTGTTAGTTCAATTTACTCTTTCTGGTCGTATGACTTTAATCATGTTGTGTTACTACCGTACCCCCATATTGTCTGGGATTTTTGAAATGCATTCATCATTTTTGGTTCATTACTGGTGGAATCTCTCAACGAGAAGTGGCCACATCTGGCCGGGAAGCACGAACGGAAATCGTAGTTACAAATAATGCGTTTCATCTATTTTGGATATCTTTCAAGCTCGATCGGGGTGTTGCCATGGCAACTGGCTCTTTACGCTCGACCGGTTGCTGTATTGTCTGTTTCTTATCAAGACGTCAGAGTCTATTTCCCACAAAAGCAAAGAGTTAAGATCTGTTTTCTTTACGACAGTGTGATGCACATTAATAATAATTAGCATATTTTCAATCCCCGTGAGTGTTAAAGTGTGTTGTGTTATGTTTTCTATCAACAGACGGTGCTTATTGCCAGCCAAATAGAACCAGGCTCTCTGTTTTGTTAGGTACATACAATAGACAATGCATACAAAGAACATTGTGAGAAGGTTATTGAAATGTTTGCTCCAGGCAATTTACTTGTAGCTACATATTAAGCAAGAAGACATATTACTATTGCGCTGACAGGCTGATAAAAGAACACCATTAATCGTCAGTATCTTCGATTGGGATATCTTCATTCCAAGTGTCGACAAAAATTGACTGTTCACTCACTGTTCATCTTGCACTTGAGAGTAGAGCCCATGGTGCAGTGTCTGCTTCCAGATCTCATTTGCGATTTAGGAAAATTAATGCTTTCTGTTCTTGAAGTTGTGGCATATTGTGTACTGAGTTTTGTGTAATAATGCACAGTATACCTTACACCTGTAGCAGTGGACAGAATTTTCTATGACATTTCATCACTGATTCACCAGAAAATGACAAAACATATTATGGAAGAGAAATATTCATATGTGCATAATATAAATCACCTATTAAACATTGTCTCTTCACGGAACTATTTCAATGCAATTTTCATATGATCCAAACAGTGAGCCAGGTTATTGATTATGCTTGCTCCTGTAATGCCGAAACATACAACAAAAGTCTCTTTTTGCAAACTTTCCATCAGATAAAGTTTCGTATGACTATCAGTATAAGCTGTTGATATAGCTCCAATGTGTCATTCGTCAGTGTCTATGATATATACCTCATATAGATGCATGTAATGCATGCAAACCTTCTTGGTACAGATAGACTTTAACCTGCAGGAAGCAATTTTGTTTGATATACATAATTATGTATGTATATTATATGCTGGTAGAATATTTTTTATGATAATATTTGTATGTATATAGGGAAAATTAGGGCAACTGCAGACATAAATACAGATATGAAACCCTTTGCAACTGAAAATCAATGATAAATTTTTAAAAATTGGACTGTGTGTCTTCAGTCCCACATGTACATAGCTGTCATCAGTATCACCATGAATTTGATAACATAAACTGAAGTGTTTCGTAATGAACTATCAAGTGAGATGGCTTATTTGGTCTTAGCATAGCTTGTTAACTTCAAGGACGTTTTCTGCTATCAACTGCATCATTATCTTACTTTGCCCTTTCCTTAAGAAATCCTGTTGATTTGAATTCTGGTTGTGTGTATACATGTATATGTGTGTGTGTGTGTGTGTGTGTGTGTGTGTGTGTGTGTGTGTGTGTGTGTGTGTGTGATGTGTCTCTATGTGTGTCTGTCTGTGTCTGTGTCTACACATAGTCATATTTACTGGTAAATATATTTCCGCTTTGTCTTTGAAAACAAAATTTACTCAAAATTTTGGCCATGAAGGAGTTGTAGGAAGAAAGCTGTTTGTGTAAGAAAGAATGGATCAGTGTGTTGATGCATGTAAAAATGAGTGTCAATGTTCTCTCTGTAGGAATAACCCCTTCACCACCATGGTCTGGCCCAAACTCATTGTTATCAAAGGTGACTTGGGACCTGTTTACTTGGAATTGGGGTGAACAGGTTAAGGTTTACAGTTTGGTAGTGCATTTGTTGACCATTGGTATATATTTCTTACCAGAAATTGTGCACTTTTTCTACCTGTGATTTGAATACAAGGGTTATCATGTAGACTATTGTTTCAGAATGTTTCATGATAGCAAACAATACGACAGACTTTCCAAATAGCACAAATTTGAGGAGAGATGATTTCCAGAGCTCGCCAGCTGTCTCTTTAATCAAAGGTGCGAAAATGAAAACAGTCAATTCCCAGCCGGCTCTTCCAATAATCATTAGCTCAATTTTTTTAATTGTCATTGTTGATATGTATTGATAAGCCAATTCGGTTGAATGCATAGTAATTAAATAATTTGCCAGGCAGTTTGTGAGTCAATTGTAGGCTCTATTTGTTATATTTGCAGTCTAGTGCGTTATCGATTTTCGTTTAACTGCAGTCAGCTGCTCACAAGCATGCCTAGGAACATAGTGTGTCCATGTCCAAAAGACAATGTACATTGTAATTTCTAGAGTGATTTTGGATGGTATTGTTGGTCAAATGGGACCAGTAACAGCGTTTACCATCAGTCATACTGCACTGTGCTGTATTCCATAATTACTGTTTCTTCAGATTCAGAAAAAGAAACAAGCGCCCAGTTCTCAAAAGAAATCCTAAAAAACTACCCTTCAGTTCATTGTCATGGATACCATTCTTGGTGTTAAGTTTCATGAAATTTGGGATGGCTATATGGTTTAGGTCAGTGCAGATGAAAATATGAAATTATTATAGCTTTTCTCATGCACTACTATGTATACAAAATCTGTTACTTTGTTGCAAATCAGTTCAGAAATAATTCTGCAAATTGTAAGTATAGCCACAGTAGTAGCATCTTTTCTGTGAAAGCTGAAATTCCTAATGTTTTCCTTACATTTCTTGTCAGAAAATGTTTTTTGAACTTTCACAGGAAAAGTAATTTTTACAACCGTAAAAAGGTTGAAAGTTAAACATAATATATGACATCACATACATATAATTTAGCTGTGTACATATAATCTCGTATTTCCGACAGTGTCTGCCGTAATTGTCAGGGTTACACGTAGTTCATAGTTGGTATTGTGCTATTATTGAGCTGAACTCACCGTAATGCGTCTTTGTGCATTGCTTGTATGTGTTTTGTGGAGGATTCAATTTCAAATTCATTACCATTTGTCATTTCTGTACAATGCTGATTTGCATTGCAGATGGCCTCTGTTGTCGATCATAGAACCCATCATTGTTGCTTCAGTTTGTCATTTCAGATCATGAAAAACTGTTTTTATGGCAATTTTTTCAAAATATGCAGAGTCATTAGTTAGAGTTACGCACTTGTTCCAAATATGTTTTATTTCTGCTGAAAGTAAATGATGTGTCGTTTAGCTCAGGTTCCATCGTAAAAAAAACGCTAAGCATTGCCTGTATGTTTATCTCTGATGGTATCAGACCGGAAGATATTCACAACGTGAAGCATAAAAGTTGTTAGAAGTGGTTAAAATTAGTTTCAAAAAGTTGAAACCAGTGTTTGGATTGAAATCTCAAGATAACATTATACATAATACACAAGTATAAGAATTTTGAAATGGCAATTCAAAGAGCCATTTCTAATACCCATACAGATGTTATGAAATCAGGAACTGAACTCGTTGGTGTGCACACACTTGAAAAAATTTGCAAATATTCGCTGTGGTTTAAAGATTTGGTTCAGTGTCAATAACTAGGAAATGGGATATCCATAAAACATTAACACAAAGGCCTTAAAATACAAAATCACATTTTCGCTGTGAAGCCTAATGTTCACCATCCCCTAAAAATGCAGAATATATAGAAATTTAGTTAGACCCTTGAATATGCAAACCCAATTATCGTTCTTTATAGTATGGAGAAATTTACAAAAAAAATCGTGACAGGTAAAGATGGAACTCATTGGAAATATACTTGTAGGAGATATTCTACTGTACCATGGCTAATCCTCCATAAAAATTGAGAAAGTGGAGGACTTTTTACTGTCTCTGAAAGCGTCGTTAAAAAAAACAACGAACTGTGAGTCTCTGAAATTCAATAACTCCTCATTTAACTATGCTCGTAAAATCTCAATATTTGATCAAATATTTTTCCCTGAAATTGCTCAGTGAGGGGTTTGTGCTCCAAGGAGATTCAACCCTTCTGGAGAAGGTAAAGTGCTTCTAATTTAATGATTTTGCCGATAAAAAAAAATTACATTTCTTGAATCCCTAATCAAGTTTTGCTGTTTTCAGAGTTTTTTGATTGAAGTAGACTGAAAATCAATTTCTTTGAATGTATGCCCAGCATATTGATGCATATATAATGTGTGTTGCATATATGTAACGTATGTACAGTGTATGTATATATGTATGTATGTATATATGTATGTATATACGTACATGTATGTGTCTATATATAAATGTTATACACACATATTACACATTTATACACATATATACTCACAGAGACGCATTGAGGATTTGATTTGCAATTTACTTCTATATTGGTAGTTGTTGCAGAAAGCTAGCAAATGAATGATGCATGGAATTTAGACCCAAGTGAGATTTACTCATACTGCCTCAAACATTTAGCTCTAGTCCATTATGAAGGTTCCTGCAGACCTAGGCTCACTAGAACCAAGCTTCTATGGAAATCACACTGGACAAATTTATTTGATTTTGAAGCTGAATTCAGCTTTTAAATTTATTATGGCCATTCCCTATTAATTAAAGTTTGGACATTGAATGTGTCACAAGTATTCAATAGGGCTGTTCACAGTTTACGTCACTGTTCTCTCATTAATATGCAAAAATAAATATTTGTCCGCATTTTTAGATTACACTTTTGAAAATTACGCATGCAAGAACGACGAAAATACATCTCAGTTGGCGACTGCTAGTGTAACAGTGAATACTAAAAAACATATTCACGACTCAGAGTACAAGCTGCAAAAACAGCCACGCATGCAACATTGATAAAATTTGTCCGCATTTCAAGCTGCGTGTCCGATGTCGCGCGCGTACAGCTATATTTAGTAACAAACCTGTAACTGTGAACAAGGCTATTGAAGCAATCATGATCTTCTTGTGTGCTTTGCGGGTTTTGAAAGGTCAATAGCAACTGCAGGAATACGATGTACCAAATGTCAAGTTTGACAAGGTCATCACCCTTTTGTTGTCCACGCGACTGAATGTGAAGAAGATTTTTAGAAGGTCGTGAATTGTCAAGTTTAGTTTGGGGTCATTGTAGTGATTCACTTGTAACGTGTCACCGAGAATTTTGATGTTTATCCAGGAATGCTGTACATGCCAGGTTAAATGCTAGACTTCAGGCAAGTCTTTGAATATGTGTAAAACTAATTCTTGGATGTGATGTACTTGTAGTGGCGTTATCAGAATGTAGTGGAGTTATGGTTAGATTGATGTTGGTACTTACCTACATGTATCAAATTCACCCCACACATGCACAGATATTACACAAAGACAGTGTACAGTTGTGTTGAAGTCATCCAGGTCAAAGTATTCTACAAGAAGTAACACTAAATGCATTGTAACTTGCTGAAATGACTTTTAATCACTTGAACCAAGTCTTATATAAATGCAGAGCTACTGTACTTACTGTATGTCCTACCTTGTTTCTTCTGATAAGTTTAGTTTTTCTACACACTGTGAGTCTGCATATGAGAGCAAAGTTTTAAAGAAGTTTATTCATATATGTAGTTGTCAAAGAAACAAATGTGAACAACGTGAGATAACTGCAATTATATCATACCAGTATATTGATGGTGCAAATACTGCGATCTGATTGGCCCAGACGTGAAAAGAACTGTGGTATATTGATGATATACCACGGCTTCCAAACGCGTGAGCTCTCAGCTTGAGCAAAAATACGTTTATGATGTTCTACGCCAAAATTTCAATACACTGTTATGATATGATAGCAATAAATCACACCCAGCGACGGTATACCACTCAATTTTGACCAGTTCACTTCATATACATGTATGCACTCGCTATCGCTCTTGCATGTATGTCGTGAAATGGTCAAAATTTTGTGGTATACCATCGCTGGGTGTGCTTTATTGCTTCATTATATGAAGTGCAGTTGTCTGATGTTGAAATGGTGACATCTCAACATCCATACGTCGTGTTAGAAGATTTGTTTGCATTGAGGGGATTGTCGTCTTGTTCCCTTATTGTGGAACTCTCTCTAATGTTTTACTCGTCATTGAAAATTTTTTCCAAATAGAAATTATAATATCTGGTGATCATCATGATCTAAAAGTAAAAATATTAATTGTGAAAAATTTCAGCATTATCATCACACAATATATGTCACAAGAATTTCTTGTTAGTCCTCAAGTAGTTGCTGTAGATCTCTCGGTTGGTTTTTGCATCATAACACTTCTTAACCCTGGCCTTTTAATGCTGTAATTTTCCCACCAAAATTTTAGTGCAACATTTTAACAATTTTTATGAATTTTCCTATATTTTTTTTATTATTTTGTTGCAAACAGACATCACATTTCATTAGCCACAGGTTTTCATCAAAATTTTGGCAAAAATGTGAAAAAATTTGACTGGGGTACATTTTATATAGGCAGAAACTGTTGACTTTGGCACTCAAAGGGTTAAAATCTGTGTTGAAATGACCATCAATCAAACATTAAACATGATAGTAAAAATTAAATTAAGGTGAGACATTCCATGACGTTCATAATGTTTTTGTAATTCAGCTGAAATCATGCTGTGGTTCTGTCTATGCATGGGGATGTTTCAGCCGTATCAATTGCTGCTCCTGAGTCCCTGCACCCATTGAGAAATCACTCTGTATCTGAATCAGAGTGCTATGACAAAATTTTCACCTCTTTGTTATCAACGGGGTTTAGAGAGTGAAGTAATTCATATGGAAGAAACCATGTAGCTTATCAGATTCCATTGCAAATTAGACTGTGTTAGGGAATGAATCGAAGATATAAGGTTTTTTGTCGGTTTCTCATTACTATGAAATGAGAATAATAGCATACCACCATAGAGTGATGGTGAAAGTTGTTGCGGAAGTTATTTCCTCATTTGTGACATTCATAGTGTACTTTCTATTATTACTTCTGTATGCCGAGAAGCCATGCACAGTTACAGGCACCTCTATATCTGGTACCTTTTTGTGTATCCTTTCAGCTATGTATCAAACTTTTACATGTACTGCACTAGATGCCACTTGTTTAGTTGTATATAATTAATGGCGTGGTGTCATCAATTTAATATCTGCTAATGTATTCAAATCATTTGAATCATTCAATTTAGGAATACAATGTAGGTGCCGAGGGGAAGTGGGTGGCTGCACGCAATACTGTTAGTTTGAAGACTCAATTATATGCGACACATTGCAGAGCCACGATTCCCTCCTTGCAAATCTACACCTTCATCATTACTACAAGCCTCCTCTAATACCTTAATACCTTGTTTGACCGCACATTGTGAAGTACTTGCCAGGTCAGCAGGCATTAACAAAGTGAAGTAGGATTTCCAAGCTTATTGAAAAAAAAATCAAAAAGGTCATCCGCAGGCATGTTAATCAAACACGAAAATCTGATCGCATATACATTAAGAGTTCACAATGGTATATCTATTTTAATTCACTGATTGCTAGCGTAACATCATGTCATCCTGTCGTGGCTGTTTATCATGTCCAATTGAGATGGAATAGGGTTAATTTGCTGTTAGCCAAATAGCAGAATTTGCAGGCACAGGGTCTGCACAGGCCTGAAGAATGACTGATCACCCGCCTTAATGTTTCAGGCACCTGATTTCAGCAAGCACTAACTTTAATTAAATTCCTGTTTATTTTTGGTAACTTCAATCTAGGGA
This sequence comes from Ptychodera flava, assembly GCF_041260155.1. Classification (NCBI taxonomy): domain Eukaryota; kingdom Metazoa; phylum Hemichordata; class Enteropneusta; family Ptychoderidae; genus Ptychodera; species Ptychodera flava. The sequence continues at coordinate 15,231,638 of NC_091941.1, forward strand.
AAGCGGCCTACTTAGCACTCAGAAGATTGAATGTAAATCCCAGTTGGTGACTGCACAGGGGAGTTTTTCTGAATAACCTTTGCAAATGAGAGATATTGACAGTTTCACCGATGACCTCCGTTCTGTGTACTTCTGAAAAAATTTTTAGAGCCTATTTTTATTTTATTTTCTTGAAATAATAATTTGCTGTCCAATATTCATAACATAAACAACCATACACACTGGCGAATCTTTATCCCTTTCCCTGCCAGACAGTATCACTTCCCCATCAGCCAACTCCGTCAAAAGTGGTATTGAGCCAAAACCATGCGTATTTCAACCCATTTGGCTTGGTCTGTTCCAGCAGCCTTAGTCCATAAAAATTATATTTACAGTATCTGTGATTCAGGGGCCTTCAAATGTTCAATTTTTAGCTCATATTTGGTATTTATATAAATACCAAAAAGAGCTTATATGGTGAGTCGATGGCGTCTGTATGTCTGTATGTATGTATGTGGGTATGTATGTGCGGATGTATGTCCGTCACATGCAAAGGCTCCCATACCGCCAAAGCTACCATCTCAGTATTTGGTGTACAGGTAGATGCAGGGGTTGAGATGTGACGTTGTTCAAATGAACAAGTCAGTGTTAAAAATATGCAAATGAGGTAAGAAAAGGGGGAAATCCTGCAAATGTGCAGGAGTGGTGGCAGTAACTGAAACAGCCCACACATCTGAGTAAGAGGTTTTTGACCTTTAACCTATTTGTATGCAGGGTACCTATTATGTGTGGGAGTGGTGGCAGTAACTGAAACAGCTAATTAGTCGTTTCCTGTCATTGTTTATGAACTGTGACATATTAACAGACCTGCTCAAACCATAGACAGTAGAGGGGGGGAAGACTGTCTATGCTCAAACTAAGAGGGACTAGCTGTTTCTGCTATGTTTCTGCTAAAGTTGACGTCCAGTACCTAAAGTTTTAGACTTTATTTACTTTTGTCATTCTTTATTTTTCTGGTTTAAATATTTCTTGTTGTTTTTCTGGTTGTACTGTGCAGAAATCATTGTCATAACATCAACGTAGAATTTTCCTGCAACTTATTGTTGATCTTTGGTATGCACCAATTCTGATCAAATGTGAGCGACACCGTATAATTGCGGTATTTTTTGTTAAAATGCACCAAATGGGACATACGGTGCTTCACTACTTTTAACAAACTTGACCGGATAGTGAAATATGAACTTGGCAGGAAAAGGGTCATACAGGAAAGTTGAACTGAAACTGATCTTTGACACTGACGATGAAAGTTGTTGAAAAATAAAAGTACTTAATTGGCAGAAACATATAACGAAATCACTTCTGTAAAATCGTCCTTTCGATGAAAACATTGATATAGCTAATTTCTAAATTATTTCTCTGTATCAGGTAAGCCTTTAGGTCAGTCACTTGTGTGGCATTTTAGGCAATAATGGAGAGAGCGGGCAAAGGTGACTCACAATATAAATCTCAGCAATTGCGCAAAGCATTACAAAGCTCACGTAGCCGAGTTTGATCATTTACTGGGTTCAGTCTGTCTATTCAATTACATCTGATTGTCTGTACTGTAACAGTGTATCAAGAAGGAAAATGGATCTGTGTATGTGACACAATCGAAAGAATATTGGGAAGAGCCGGGAAAGGGAAGTGAAATTGATTCATTGATATGATGAGGGATGTGTCTCCTGTGTAAGTGTTATGTGTTTTTTCTGTATGATTTCATGTCAGTCTTTTCATGGTATCATCAACAACAACTCCCTGTAGTAAAACAGTATAACTCCTAACATATTTGCTAACCAGTAGAATGCTTGGTAGGCTATAACGCAGTTTTGTGTCAAGAAAAGGTAAATTTAAATTTATGCACTTGATGGAGGGAGGGAGGGGGATGTTACAACAAATCTGACAGTCCTGAGATAATGTAATTTCTCAGAGCAAGAGAGCTCTTGTTCTTTCATGTAATGTATAATCATGTATAGATATGTGTTTGTAATATTAAAATGTCCCCACACCCCAAACACAAATAAACCGGTATCTCTCTCTCTCTCTCTCTCTCTCTCTCTCTCTCTCTCTCTCTCTCTCTCTCTCTCTATATATATATATATATATATATATATATATATATATATATATATATATATATACATATATATATATATATATATATATATATATATATATATATATATATATATATATATATATATATATATATAATATTGTAGACCTGGTATTGTTTAAACTTGAATGGATATTATTGATACATGGAATTTTGGCAGTAGAACGAGAATATTGTTTACAAACACAAAAATAACTTGAAAATACATCAAAGAGTTATAAGTATAAAGTATATGGTATAAATAGAGCTTTAGTTTGTCCAAGGTGATTGTTTTCTGATGATGCACAGACTGGGACTTTCTATTTCACAGAGGCTGCTACCAACCTTACATGTTCAGAGTGAAAACACACAGCTGGAACTAGATAGATTCAATTGCACCGGCGGTCTGGTCTGGACAATAAACTCGGTTTAGCTGTTTTACGAATCATAAAAACTGAAAGCTCAATGTATGTATAATAGGTTGTATAGATTGCTACATGCATGGAAGTAATTGTGAGAGAGTGCAGTGCATGTACATAGTGTTTCATTAAAAAAAAATGCATTGGTGTGAATGCAAATACAGGGAAATTATATCAAGGTAAAGTATGATATCTCATTCCAACTTTGTGTTTGGATGAAAATCCTCATATCTCAACCTGTCCAAGGAAGCATGTACATGAAAGCTTACAAGAGATGTTGTTTCAGAGTTTGTATACGTAATGGCAACTGTGCCGTGATTGAACACTGACATGTACCATATTGTACATCACTAATGTAATAGCTGTCACCGTATGTTGTTTTTCGCTGTGGATCTCATTTTCTGGTTTTTGCTTCATGACCAAATGAAAATAACATACAACAGCATATATGCAACAGACGGTCAATGAATAGCCCTTCTGCAAAAAAGTTTGTACTTCAGTGAACTGAGCCAGCAGTTTTTGGGTCAACTTTTGTTTCATGAAATATATACACATGTATATACAACGTATAATCTATGCCAGGAGTACCTCAAAAATCATTTGCAAACCAGAACATAAAGCACAGCCCTGTACTCTTGAATGAATGAAGTTGAATGTAATCTGATTTTGCTATCATTCACTCCAGTCTGCAACGCACGCAAGGCTTTATACTATCATGAACATTAATGAATACCCTTCATTTGATACAGTAATTACTTACATTTTACATCTGAACACACCTCTGGCACTCTGCAGATAAAATAAGCAATGGTGTGGTATCTGTTGAATGCTCTTCCAGCTAGTGGCTAGACAGGTGCAGTAGGTGGTGTGTGATATTTTGTCCTTCACAACCAGACTTGGTAAACAGAGCTGCTGTCTATGAGGTTGGAAACACAGTGTGCTTTTATGACTGTATATGTATGTGTCGGTACCATTTGTTAAAGTAATTTTGATAGTACAATTTGTAATATTCATTGTACATGAAGGTGTATTCAGGTTTTTAAGGTATATTTAGGTTTTAAAAACGCTGTGGGGTCCAAATTGGTGTTTTGTTCAGTATAATACTGTAGGTGGAGTTGTGGGGAGCAAAAAAATATACAGTTAAGAAAGACGAATTTACATTCTTGTTGTGTGTGTAACTGGTCCCACTTTGTTCCTGCTGAGGCTATACTGCTCTGTAAACCTGAAATCTGAATTGATCAATGAGAAATCTGGTGAATTTGCCAACAAGAGATTCTCTTCAATGGGCTTTTAAGACTACAGTAGGTCATTAATTGTTGGCACATGTACTTCTGAAGATAATGCAGTTTGATGTGGATCCGCATTAACTCCCATATGGATTATTAATATGCCATTTAAGTCAGGTCACAGTTTCCCAGTTTCACAGCCAATTTAGCTCTTTTGCTTCATTGAAGCTGCTGGGCGTGCGCGGTGAGCAAAATACATGCATATCCTCAACGTATGTCTTAAAATCCAGCAGGTACGTTCGAAATGTATGTGCTACCCAGCATGCATCAGTGCTGTACTTTATTGATGCAGTAAAGAATAGAAAATCTTATTTTTATGATACAGTTGCTGTGCTGCATCGTAGATAGCACAGGTGGCACTCTGTTTGGAATTGGCCAAGCTGATTTTAACAAAAATGAGATCTCTAGATGGAAGAGCTGTTGGACTGACATTTGTGTGATGCGTGCCATCATTACCTGTGTGATTTGCGAACAGCTACTATATTTGCAATTATACAGGTATGTGTTAACACAGGACTGCACAGCATCTAGAATTCATGTACATCAAGAACAATTTTGGCATTTTTTCTCTGTTTGTAATGTGCCAAGGAATGATTGAAAGATATCTGTCTGCCTGCAGAGTTTCATCTGCCAACAAAGGGAAGCTGTTATCGCTTGCAGTACATGGTATGAGAGCCAGAGCAGTTCACTTTTTCCTATCCTCTGTTTGTCATGTCAGTGAACTGAAACAAAACAATGAAAATACCTTGTTCACATGCTGGTGCCTGTGTACAGTATGTGGTGATTGTCAAAGATATGGAATAATTTCCTTGAAATTATATTCCAACACTGATTATGAGCACTGAATGACAAAGATTAGTAAGTGTTAATGACTAACATATGCTGGTGAAACGTACTGCCAAGTATCGATCAATACTGAACTCACTGAAATATGAAGGAAAGCATGATAGTGAATAGATTTATCCATACATATACTAACGACATTTTCCAAATTGAACACAGCTTACAATACTAGTATCTGATTGAAAGGGAGCTATTAACTTCTATCAATAGCTGCCACCAGCTGTATGTACCCTAGAAATTGTCAAATCAAAGAAGATAAGTGAGAGTATGTTTCTATTTAACTTCAATCTGTGGTTATGTACCACTGGACAAGTGTGTTACAACATTTACATGTAACCCTTTGAGCGCCAACGTCAATTTTTCTCACCTTTATGAAATATACCAGTCAATTTTTCTCAGATTTTTGCCAAAATTTTGATAAAAAACTGTAGCCAATAAAATATGATGTCCATGCGGTCTAAAATTATCAAAAAATTTCAGAAAAATTCATAAAAGATTTGTAGAATGTGGCAGTAAAATTTTGGGTGGAGAAATTACAGCTCTTAGAGGGTTGAAGATGTTAAAGGACACCTGTCAATGTAGAGCTGTAGTTTGTGAGACAATATCTACACACACTCAAGATACTTCACTTTTTGTACCAAAATGCTTTATGTTTACCATCGAGTTTTGAGTTTGCCAATTCATGAAAAGTCCTTGATGACAAGACCAGGTGCTGTGTAGAGAAAGTGATATCGTTAGTATGAAAACAAAAACACTTGCTGAAAATTTTGCAAATTTGGCGCTGAACAAACAAATTTCCTAAAAATTACCGATATTTAAAATTCAAAATGGTTACTACTGATATACCCTACGTAAACTCTACCTGTATCATGAATGGATAAAAAAATGAAATTTTTGACTTTCAAAAAACAGGATGATGAAAATTTTATTTATACTTGTACTACACACACTTCAAAATGAGTCTGCAAAAACTGCAGATCAGAAGAGAATTGTAAAATATGAGTCTGAAAATATGTCAAGAAGACACATTCTTCCTTAAACCATTGTGTGTGATTGTATTGCATTTACTCTGAGGCTTACCCAGAAGGCAGTGCAGTGGTTGGATATGTTCTTGTGCAACAGAGGCACAAAGGGCAGTTGTTAGGTTTCAGAAAAGAGACAAAATGAAGGTATATTTGACAAAATCGTGACAGAACAGCTCAGGTTATGAAACGTTTCCAGTTATCAAGTGTGCCATACTCAGGTTTGTGTTCGTCACAGGGCAGGAAACCTACAAATGATCATGCACCGGATGACGTACACTCAAAGATTCTTTCATAAGGATGGACACTGACGTCGTCTTTCTTTATGCAAGAGGGACTTCAACTTTTAAAGTGAACAAATACATGTGTATACGTTTAGTGAAAGAAATGTTGACTCCAAAACTGCTGGTGTAGTTCTCTCAAGTACAAACTTTTTGCAGAAGGGCTATTCATTGACCGCCAGGTGCTTGTATGCTGTTGTATATTATTGTCAATCATTTGGTCATGAAGCAAAAACCAGAAAATGAGATCCACAGCGAAAAACAACATACGGTGACAGCTATTACATTAGTGATGTACAATATGGTACATGTCAGTGTACAATCACGGCACAGTTGCCATTACGTATACAAACTCTGAAACTACATCTCTTGTAAGCTTTCATGTACATGCTTCCTTGGACAGGCTGAGATATATGGTTTTCCACCAAAACGCATTTTGAATGAGATATTATACTTTAACTGGATATAATTTCCCTGTATTTGCATTCTCACAAATGCATTTAATTTTTCAATACATATTTTTTCAGTGGGTCACTGTGCTCAGTTTTTCTCAATTTGGCAAAATGAAGCCAGGAATTCACAATTTGCATACTCTCTCATGATCGTCATCTTCAACGCTCTTCAGCAGGTGCCATCAACCTAGCCAGAGTTGGATCAACTCAAGTTGGCCTAGACTGATAAATCCAAGAAGTCCACTGATTTGTTTAAAAAAAGAATCAATTTAAGAACTTGCCTTTGGAATATAGCTGTACAAACAGGTAGTGTCGAACGTCTGTGAGCAGAACTTGGCAATATATGTTTATTTTTTGTGCTTGTAATCCCTAATAGATATGTGGCTACATGATAAGGGGGAGGCGGGAAATGAACTTGGGACTTGAACAACTTTGATCATGTAGAGGGGGACTTAAACATTTTTTGAGGGTATTGAAGGAGGATCTGAAAAAAATGATACCGTGATACTTGTAACCTGTCCTTTTGTAAGATACGAAATAGCAAGCACGTACACTCCCCACAACCTGGTCAGATGGTGACAGACCCTGTTCAGTGCACGACACCATCATCGCAAGGGAAGAAGCTTCGTCACTGATGTACCATGTGCGTTATATGAGACAGCATATAAGTGTGAAACCAGACAGTGATGTCAGATTACCTCAAAACAAATTCATCAATTACTGAACTACCAGGCTAGTCAGACAGCATGCAGTAAATTGCATCAACTGATAGAATACACATCCATCTATTTTCAACCACCTTGGGAATCTTTGTACTTGGAATACTTATTTACCAAAGGAGTGATCCGGCCTAGTATGCCTTTCTGGACAAGTTTAAATCAGTTGGAAATTGAGCGAGTTAAAATTACAAGCAGTACCCCCCGGCCATTTGTAGCATTTAAATAGCAGACATGATGTAATCTGAATCATATATCATTACCCACATATTTGATAGAACTATTAAAATATTTTTATCAATCATTCACGCATGAATGGACAGATTTAAGTGAGCATTTGTACATTTCCAATTTACAATGCAATGTTCATTGAGATATATTTTCTTTGTGACTTCAACGTAAATTTAGGTCTTACACCTGATTGCGTCTGCTTTTCTCAGAAATTCTCCGAAGACGGAGTTGTCAAGTACATGTAATGCATGTTCTTCAATTGCAAGGAGCATAAACCACTTTGGAAAGTGCATTAATTGCCAGTTTCTCAAGTACCCATGGCTTGTCAATTACTTGTCATGGCTCTAAATTGGAAGAGGCAGAAATTCTATTAACAACTTTGTAGTTTTGACTGTTGGCATACAGAGCTAAGAAAACATTTTGATTTTCATGTCAGGTCTATTTCTGTTATCTGCATTCGCCTGTCAGTCCTTCCACGATGTCAGAGCAGTGGTAATGCCAGGTTTATAATGAAGTCTCCTGCATTGCCACAACTCGAAAAAATGTGGACTGGAAAATTATCATATTTCCATAAAATAGAAAAGAATAATGTATCGTGGAAAATAATTGTACTCTTATCCAAAATAAAAGATTAATATCAAAGTAGGTTGATATATAAGAACATGCACATTGCAATTTTTTGCAAAATTGTTTCTTCCATGAATATATTCAATGTTTACCTTGCTATACAGTATAGCAGTGGTAGGAGAAAACCCTTACATCAGTTACGTGCCAACCAAAATAAATAGGTTATGTAATAAGGATTACAGAGTTTCTTAAAGTGAATTGAATCTGAAATTGAATATTGATATCACCAGACCTGACCTGACCTGACCTTGACCTGACTTGACCTGACATGTGCATACTGAATTCAGTTCCAAATTAATACACCTTTGTCATGCTAATGCACCTGTGGCTGTGGTGTTTGTCTTGCCAGAGAGCTGTTGCTGCTCAGAGTGTGTTGGTCACCTACAGTGAATTTTTGGTAGCAATTTCACATATACCCACAATGCAATGGAAAAGTTCAGTCGGCTGTACCTTGCTGTATATTTTCCCAACAACTCTTTGAATGATTAGGAGAGGGGGAGAGGGGGTATTTACAACATCTTTACTTTTCAAGAGTGTTCTGTTACCCAATACCCCAATGATTGTTCCGAGTCATTGTTGGTAAAATAAGTGAGACAGTATCATCATCGATTATTATATTATTGCTTTGTCAATACCAGTAAATTTTGTGACGTTATACCCTAAGATTATTACTGATAATGTATCCAATTATCCAGCATTGTAGCCCAGATGGCTTCGCCAAAACTATAAAATTATAATGTACGCTCTTCCAGGCCCATAATGGACTCAAGAAAACTATGTCGTGCAAAGTTTGCTTTCATCCATTATTGGCCAGGAGTGGGTACTTTATTGCTGAATTATACACTTGCGTCTGTAACCAAAGGAGTTTTGTCATTCAGTAGGTTTTGGGATCAGGGGAAGCTGAGTTCAATAAATTTAACTTTTGACACAGCGTACAATAACTTTTGGTGTTTATCGGATGCTATTTGACCTTTGACCTTATAACACCTTTACGTACAAACAGGGAAAGATGAGAAGATTTTACATTTTTACCAAAAATGTACATCTGAACATTCAGTATGTCACGCAGCGAATAATGGTCAATCACGGTGTACTAGTATTTGGATATAAATCCCGGTATTTTGTGAATAACCTTTATACATCATTCACCTTTTGGAGATTATTTATCTGTGCTTGGTTTCCATCCAGTTAGTTATCTATTTTCAAGAGCGCAGCAATTGACATTTCTTGAGAATTAAAATTCTGTTTCTCAAATGCCAGCAAGGCGAGACCTGCATTTTTCATTTGCAACTGTTTCAAATGGATGGTTCATCGGCAGACCATGGAAGAAAAAAACTTTGCCTACGGATATTATCCTGTCAGTCATTTTTCCAGGCGCTCATTTCAATGGATCAGGGCTAATCTTTTAATAGTGCTCCGTAATCTATCACATGACATTCAGGTATCCATAAAAACAAGCAAGAAATGCCCATTTCGGCACAAACAAATCTCAAATATTTTCCCATAAATTTTTGTTCTGATAACTATAAAATCAGCCAGGGTAATGTCAATATTTAATGATCAAAAAATGACGTAAAAGTTAATCAGACAGATAAGATTCAATATTCTGGTATTCAGACATGAAAAGTATGTCAAAGGCGTGAATCTGTCCATATGGCAAACATGTTCAAGAATTTTGAAATGAATCATAAATTTATGTGGTCATAGCTTTTAGCCAGGTTTGTTTTCACTGTCCCTCTGTCTATAGAGGGACAATGGTTTTCAATAGAGAGTATTATATGTTATCACGTCAGTACAATATCATAGTACCTGCAAGTGTCTATATTTTGCAGGTATGTAGGAAAATCTTAATTGTCAAATAATTGCAGCCATAATATGACTTTGAAACATGTTGAAGTAAATGTTCAATAATGGCGTTACACCAAGATTTCACTTTCTTGGAATTTAAAACTTGTAACAAGTCCTTTTATTATAAAGTCACCCTCAGACAATGAAAAATGTCAGTTGTGATATTCTATAAACTGATGCAGTAATTGAGTGTATTGTAATCAAAAGTAATGTAACTGCGAATAAAACCCAAATGAAAAAATTAAATATTAAATTATACCCCGACTGTTTGATTAGAATTTGATTGAAAGATTGATGTACAGTTTAGAATTGCGTCAGGATACACAAACTAATACCGGGGTTTAGCAGAGTATAAAATCTAGATGTACTGTGGAGTTTAATTTTAGTCGCTAAATCCAGTGCCATGATTCATAGATTGATTTTCCTGGCAGAGTGTACACCTACAGGCAATAACTCTTCTCTTGAAATATTTGTAATTGGTCTCAGCAGTGCGGTGTGAGAGTACAAGTGTGTGCAGGTACGTTCAATATGTCAAGAAATAGTCTGAGTCATACAGTGCTTCAGGTATTCATTGCCGGCTACCTGGAGTGTAAATCTTGTCTAAAGTGCTTGTAGCAAATCAAACTTATTTACTGTGGGTTTTTCAAAGCAGTGTCGACCTCAATGCTATTGATTTATGCTTCACATAGCACCCAGGAGAATTTAATTTCCACTGTTTTAAGATTTTGAAAAAAAAATCCAGTATTATTGCGCAAATATTAAAAACAGAAGACCAGCTGTGTACAAAAGTATTGAAGCAGATACTTGACATTCAACAGAGCTGCTACTCTCAAGGCTGGTATTCCAGAATGACAAAATTTCAGTTTTTTTGAATCTGAAAATGATCAACTGGGCATACTTTGTATGATTCTACTATGTTATTGCCCTATGAAATCTGCTGAGTGCCGTTTCAGCAATGAATTGTGAGAATTGTTATTTCTTAGTGCAGGGGTAATCTTTACCCAGGATGAAATCTGCACTATATTCAGGGAAATGCAGGTGAAATAGGGAAATAGCATCACAAATTGTCTTACTAGTAATAGTAGAGAGAGTTTGTGAAGTTATAACGGAGAGAGATTTTGCAACTACAACTAGCAAATGCTCCCAGATTTTGAGATGCCCGGAACTTTTTATTGCCTTCCCGATGATGTGCCCAGCGTAGCGTAAAATCTTGGCCCTTGCTTTGCATCGGAAATGAGAAAAAAATCTAGGCAGAGCTAGACAGGCTTCATTAGTGCAGCTTGCACAACAAGGATATCAGATTTAAACTGAAGCTTTGCCATGTTGGCTGCTTCTTGTGAAGATCTCAACTGTCATTTGTATCGTGAAGATTCTGCAATAACACGAGCAAAGACACTAACATTTGAACAAAATTGATGAGAACTATTTCAGCTCAGACATCTTAGCAGCGGTAAGATACCACATCGGTGTCGCCGATAATACTGCCGAGACTGGCAGTTTTCATATCTGATAAGTACTTCATTCACTCACTCTGCGTAAACTGGCGTCAATTGTCCATTGTCAGTTTTCAAGAGTGATTACTAGTCCCCGGGGAAACGAAGTCTTCCATTCAAGTGGTAAGGCAAATTTCCCATCCATCGATGGTGATGGATAGTCCGTCACCTGCAAGTATTTGTTATATTAAAATTGTTGAATTAAAAAAAAGCAACAGTTTAATTCATCGCAGTGATAATTTATGACCTCCTCCATCATATGCGTAAATTTGCATCCAGTATAACAGGTGTTTCATCAATTCTGTGTGCCTAGCCAACTTGTGATCTCTGCTTTCTGTGATTTCAAATGCCTCCTTTCAGTGGAAAAGTTTATTTTAATTATTTTTAGTATAGTATCGTCATCAGTAGAAGCAAATGAATTCCTCATATGAAATGCCATTTGTAGCTTTAGGTAAATGATAAATGAAAAATGATTTAGATTTTAATGGGAGATTCAATGCAATATCTCGTGTAAGTCGTGACAGTTATTATAATATGCTGTGATTGCTTTTTGTTCCATCAGTAGATGCCTCTTCTGACACTGTAACTTTCCTAAAATAGTCATAAGTACATGTAACTACAGCTATTTCATCGTCCAACAACAAAACCTTCCAACAGCAAAACAAGTAGATAGAGGACAGCTTCTTAAGGTAGAATGTGCCATGGGGACAGATTTTCAAACTCTCAAACTTATTACTTGTGGCCTATCACTTGTAGAGGCTCATTTTGAAGCTAATGGAGAAAATGAAGTTTTCAAAATCAGTAGTTTTATTTCCCCCCAATACATGTAGAGCTAACACAGGGATAATGGCCATGTTAATTTCAAATATTGCTAAAAATTGGTTAATTTGTTCTCTAGTACCAATATTTTCACAGTGACCCCAATTTGTATTCGTGATTTTGAAAGAGAATAGTTGAAAGTTTGCTTGAGGAAAATTTGAGCTAAGGTTTAGGGATTTTCATTTTCGGGCAAACTTCATTAAATAATTACAAGTATACTCTGTTTGTATTCAGAGAAATATCCAGGTCTTCATGGCTATCATGTAACTAGTGGGTGTATTTTGAAAGGATTACTTACTGTCATTTCTTTTTCCTCTTTCATAATTAGGAGGATATTGGATATTCATACATTAAGATTTTTTGGAAAAAAGACTTTGTTCTGTGTCATCTTTGTCAGTGCTATCCTATCCTAGACTTGGATATGTTGATGTATACAGTGAACTGTTACATGGTTTGTACACGTACATGACAGTGATAATTGAAAAAAACCTTGCGTTTTCTGTTTCAGTTTCCAGCTTGGAAACGTCTATGAATAACATTTTGTATGTACAAATACCAGTACCTACCAAATATGGTGTATGAGAATTTTGGGGGCATGGTAGACTATAGAAAGTCATTAGTGGGAGTGTAACTTCATCTAAACCTATGCCTGCATGTGCAGTGTTTCAAATCCTGCATTTTAATATGTAGTTTCATCAGTTCCATACTGAAAAGAAAGGTAATGCTCTCGCTATCAGAAGGAAAACCGGAGAAGGGAAACCATGTACAAAAATAGAGCTTTGTTCAGTTGAAAAATTTGCAATAAACTTCAATAATTTTCATCACCAGCATCACTAGGATACACTTAAAAGTACATGTAATGTACGTATTGTGTAATTTTATTGAAAAATCACTCCACTAATTTTATTAAATTAATGAGTCAAATTTTTGTTTAAGAACTGTTGCTGAATACAACTTATAATTTATTGACATATTGAACACACCAAGCAACATTATCAGGATTTCTAATTCACATTCATTTTTTCCCTCTTATTTCAGGTTGTTACAGCCTTTCTTGTAGAACTGTCGTAACCCTGTGATCCGATGCATCAAAGATGAAGACATTTTGGAAAATAGTAGTTGCTCTTCTTTTCTTCTGGCTTGTGGTACTGCTCTATCTGGGAGGGGCCATCGGACCCAATGCCGACATCAACATCTCAACCAGGGACCTGAACAAAATGGTGCGGGAAATAGAATTGATGAAGGACCAGAATGAGCTGCTGCGCAAGCAAGCCCAAGAGTTAAGGTATGGTTTTCAGTGTGTGCAAGTTCATGCCTTGGCAAGTTTTATCATGGTAGAATGCACCTCAGAGACAGATGTTCTGACTCTCAAATTTTTACAATTCTTTTCCGATCTAATGCTTGTAGGGGCTCATTTTAAAGCTCTTGGAGTAAGAAGAAGTTTCAACCTCGTGGTCTTTTTGAAAATCAAAAATTTTATTTTTCCCCATGGAGTTAAAACAGAGATGGTGGCCATTTTGAATTTCAAATTTTGGTAAATGTTAGGAAACTTGCTTCCCTAAACTTTGCCACGTGAACCCTGATTTTAATTCTTGATTTGGTAAGATAATGGTTGAAAGTTTCATTAAAGAAAATGTTAGCAAAAATTTAAGTCTTTTACTTTCAACGTGCGTACTGTTAAAACCCACCGGTGTGCACTCTGAGTCAGATGGACACCTCAACAACTGAAGAATGTTCACTTTGATTCAAGCAAATGCCGCCATATCACAACTTGTACTTGGGTAGAGCTGACTTGAGGAAAGTATCAGAAATTCCTTAAGTGGTTTAAAGAGTTCAGGGTTGTCATAAGTAAGAGGGCATGTCAAAGCCTAGACTTGTCAAAGAGGGGTATTAATCACGTGTTAAGAATGTCAGTATTAAATATATTATCAAGAAACCAAATACATAAGAATAGACGGCTTCAGTTGTGTTCACACTAAAGAGAGAAGTAATGAGATTTTAGTGAGCAATAATCTTTCAGGGTAATTCAACTAGGCTTATAAACATTCCCATACATTTCCATTTGCACATTGCAGCACTTACTGTCCATGGTTACAGCAGCAAAATAGTGTCACTGCCCATTCCATAATTGACAATGTTTCTCTCTCTCTGTCTCTCTCCATCTTTCAGGGAAGTAGCTCTAATCCAAAATGATCCAAAACTCAGCAAGGATGAAACGGTGAAGTACCTCCAACATCAGCTTGATGTGGCACAAAAACATATTTCAGATTTATCGCAAACTCTCCAGTCTGGTATGTGTACATCTCAAACATATTCTTTTCATGTTTAATGCGATAATATGAGGTTATTACGAAAATACTGCAAAGGATGCATGAGGACATTGGCGCAGTGTATCGCCCAATGCGAAGTGGAGGGCGATGCGCGGCGCCAATGTCCTCGTGCATCCTTTGCGGTATTTTCATAATAACCTTATTATTATACATCTTACATTCCTGATCGGGGCATCAAAATGTCGGAGTAGTGACCGTTTTCGTGCAATGGCAACAATTTTTCTTCCGATTTTATCGCGCCAGTGTGGAACGCTATCCGGACGCGCTTCTGCAAGTTTTGGAGTGTGTGCACTACACACATACGTACGTACAGAGCGCGCACGAGACTTGTTCTGGCACTCGTCCAAGGGGTCCCTTGAAACCGTTCTACAGTGAACGCGCAGATACAGCCGCAGGGAATGGGGCGCCTTGAAACCGTACGTGTTACGGAACGGGCGCGCGTTCCGTACGGCTTTTTTAGCGCACGCTAAATTCTATTGTTCTCGATGGTAGATGTATAATAATAAAATATATCTTGTGCGCATCCAAGTGGCTGTCAAAATCTAGATTATCTTGCAGAATCATGATACTGGAAAGCACTTTGTTGAGAAAATCCACCGAAATCACTCTCTTGATATATAAATTCACTCAGGCTATCCTCTATGGCAATCATGTAATGTTGTCATCGTTTCAATTGAATTTTCTCTTTGCAGTACATGTACCAAATATGAACTTGTCTGTTATATAGAAAGACAATATTTGATCCAGCTCAACCAAGTGACAACGTCATGAACTGCACTGTACCGGACCATCACAAAATCTGATTCTTTTATTCTCTACATCGCAGAAAAAAAGCCACAAATCGGGCAAGCCACTTTCAGCGACAGTGGACCAACTCAAGAACAGGAGAAACTCAGGCGGAGAATCGAGAACGGGGTGACGGAATTCTGGTACTACCTGAGATCCAAGCTTTCAAAAGATTTAAAAGACCTGGATGCAAAGGAGAGCAAGGTGAAAATCCAGGAGATACTGGAAGATGGCGGCCACCAACAGAGGTAACTGATCTCTTGATTACAATAATCAAATTATGAGAATGATATCTACATGCTGTGCCATTTTCTTCGCTCTGTTACTATAATTGTATATTGTGTGATAATTGGTCTTGAAGATACACTTCCAACTCTGGATTACAGAGAACATCAGTGTCGTCATTTGCTTGATGGATGCCATTATGGAGATGTCTGACATCAGTGATTGTGTTGTAATAGTTTATGGCTGTATGAACAGGATGAGCTGATTGTGTCTCATTATGCATGCATCTGTCACCGTTATCTAAATGAAAATGCAGACTTTTTTCATGAGAACAAGTACTACTAGTATGTTATGATGCTCTCTAATGGTCACACAGCATATGTTCAAAAGCATCAATTATTTCACAAATTTTGCCTCCAGATTATCTACAATCTGTTTCCTCTTTATATTTCATTGCGTGTCTATTTCAAAGCTAGAGTATAGTGTTTATTTTTATTTTGATGATAAAAAGTTGATCTTTTGAACCTAGACTGATTGAGAGCCATTAAACTCAAACAAACATAAAGAAATACAGATGCTGGTATTTCATAATTTTATCTCAATAGTGCATTCACCCTTGCCGAACTGTACCTGGATGCCACTTCTCATTTCCTGATATATTTGTTAACCATTTTATCATTGCAATACATCCCATTGTTAGATATTAGGTTTTTACTGTTTTTTTCTTACCATAAATTCATATTAATAAAAACATAATTTTCATATTACCATTGTAATATTCATGTGCCGATGTCGTTTTAAGGTGATATGCATCTCTAAAGTGAAAGACTTAAACTTTTGCTCAAACTTTCCTCAATGAATCTTTCAACCATTCTCTGTCAAAATTGAGAATAAAAATCGTGAGTCACCTCGAAACTTTTGGTACTCGGGAAAAAAATTTTCCCAAAGTTTTCAGAGATTTTAATTTCAAAATGGCTGCCATCCCTGTGTTATGGAGAAAAATTTTCAGAAAAACTAAGATGATGAAAAGTTTTCTTTCACCAAGAGCTTTAAAATGAATCCCTGATAAATGGTAGATCAGAATTGAGTGATGCTGATATCGCAGCTCTTTTCTTCTTCTTTCTGCCTTAAGGGACTGGTTGTTCTGTTCTGTTTGCTTCAAAATTTGACGTGTTGCAAGTTTATATGGGAATGAAGTCAAACTTTTTGAAAGGAACAAAAAACTGATTGTCAAACAAGAGTGAAGTACCCTGCACCTACCCAGTCATGTACTTTGCATATCAAAATTTAGTCAAATAAGTTGGGGTTGTGTCACTTAGAAGTCAGTCACAAAAATGTAAAGCAGTGATCATGTTGACATCAAGTTTAATAGTTTTACCAAATATGTTTTTGCCATGCAGGCAATGACAAAATACTACGATGACCCTTTTTTTTTGGCAGATCCATCCTGACAGATCTGTACCTTCTCAGTAACTCTGCTGGTTTAGATGAGTGGAGGCAAAATGAAGCTAAAGCCCTTTCTGATATTGTACAAAAGAGATTGAAATATTTACAGGTGAGTGTTGGGATTCCTCTCTGTAAACTTCAAACCATCCAATGAACTTTGACCCATAGTCAAACTTTAGTGAATCCATTTCTGCAATTTGTGGCAGACATTCTTAGTTGGAACTTTCAAATTCAGACGGTGGCCAAGTTTTGCCTAGAGAAAGAATCCAGTAAATCCTGTAATTTGTTGTAACTTGAGCAATGCGACACTGAATTGCCCTGACTGTGATGGACTCTGCATATGCTGCATGCGAAGCTTCAACATTAGTAGAGTTTTCTCTTGATGTGAGCTCATTTTCTGTCAGCATGATATGCCCTCAACATGATGCATTAGTATTCATATATGCAAAGTACATTCACAAGTATTGTTTTAGTATGCAAATCTTATCCTTATGATTCACAATCAAGTGAGGATGTCCAGTACCTCAGATAGTGCATCTGTCAGGATCCGGGAACATAAGGCCGAACAAAAAAAATTGTGCTGTTCCGATAACCCGACCTACCCTGCCAACCCTAAACAGTTTAGAGCCACCTAAACACAGACGTAAAAGAACAAAGAAAGAATTAAAGCTGCAAGCAGCGTTGGCGGGGCCCAAGCGATTAACATGGTTTCCAGTTCTTGCAGTGATTTTATTATGTGCAAAATTTCAGCTTGAAAACAGTCAAGTCCTTGTAAAGAAGAATTTTGAACATCATCTCATATTTACTGTCTGTTTCAATCGTAATCGTATGTTTTATGCAAAATACGATATGGCAGCAAAACCATGTGACCGATCAAATTACCTTTCACAAACTTGAAAGAGCTCTCACTAAGAATGACAAAAGTGGAATTTCACTGCCATCAGTGTTCTGGTTCTGGAGAATAAGATTTTAGAGATAAATTGCAATTTTCGCGAAATCAAATATGGAGTCTGAAACTGAGCACGGTGAGCTACCAAAAATTTCTTTCAAAAGTACAAGACATATATGAATTAGATGCTACTCAAAATTGACAATACTGGAAGACTGAAATATTCCATCAAATTAATGTATTCATCTCTGAAATTTTGAGTGTAATAATTGCAAATTTGGTTAAAAAATAAATAATTAGTCATATATTTTTTCATTTCATCTCCACTGTTCAAGTTTTACTTTTGTATAATGTTATGACAAAACTGTGAAAATTTAGAAAATCAAGCATGGTGAACCCCTCTTTTTCTTTAATATTTGATTATTCTCATATGCTAGAATGCAAAAATTTCCATGTGTTCTTCCCTGTGTTGCTTTCTGGCCTGATCTTGTTTAGGTAATGTTTCACTGTCATGAGCGTCATTTGACACAAACTCTTCTTCAACTACAATGTATATCGGAGTCAGAGGTATCTCTGTCACTGCTCACGTATATACTACAGTAGCAGGGCAGTATCTTATAGTGACAGTTGCCCAAAGGAAGTAGCTGTATTAACTTTGATAATTTTGACACTATTTTTGTTCAGTTTATTATACAACTGCGTTCTTGTTCTACTCTCTACAGCATGTTGAACTGTCCAGTATTCAGCTTGCTAGCACAGCCGTGTATGTGTACCACGTATCAGTGCTGACAACTGACTGTCAGTCTGGACTCTCATTAAACTATCACCTAAATACATATTTATATATACAGGTTTCGTCGACAAACTGAACATTGTGTGTTTGAGCATGCTGTAGGGAGACAGCAGGAAACTAGTTGATATATTAGATAGATTGCAAAAATCATCAACGGTTGCAGCTTCTGCCCTGTTACTAGGCTCAAGTTAGATTTTTTTACGACAATCACACCTGGTAGATTTTTTCGAGATATAAGTCATGGAATGTGACAAAATGGTTCTAGATTCTGTTAAATTATTACTAACATAACAACATTTGAATGACAAATAAATGGTATTAATTTTTCTTTAAATTACCTACAAAAAACTTGGAATCGGAAAATGTAAAACATAAAAGGGAACCTATAAATTTTCAAGTGCCCCCTACAGGTAGAGCAAAATTTTCAAGTCCCCCTCTACTACCCCTAAAGTTTTCGATTCCCCCTTCCTGAATGAATACCTCCAGCCCCCATAACCTTTTTTTGTGAATGCAGCCTTAGTAACAAACCTGCAATCGCTATCATTGCTGTACTGTACATATCGCGCTATAACTGCACGAAACCTGCTTCAGCATACCAGTTTTTATGAATTAGATATCCATTGTCATAGCAGTTCAAAAGTAAAATACTCTCATACTTGAGAAATGTGTGCATTTTAGACTTTCGATACATTTGCTTTACACTTGAATTTAGCATGGAGCTTTGGTAGGTCCATGAATTTAGCAAGCGATATTCGAACAGCGCACAGCATATCGATGACACTTGGGTCAGCGATCATCACCAAAAACGTCAGTGCGTTTTCACAGCCAGCTTGAATCATGCCACAATCGCGGAAATCATGGATCATAAATCCAAATGTTCATGTCTATTACTTTAACAGAACCCTAAAATATAAAACACATGATGTTTTGATATGGAGTAACTTTTTTGTGTCACTGACGGTCAAGTTAAATGCTCAAATATCGTGACAAGACTTGCGTATTTGCAGGATATGAATGCGGAAGTACGTCGACTCGGCAAACGAGCGAGCGCCTTCTCTGAAAATCTGTTTACGATATCACGTCACAATACACTGAAAATTCTTGCGAATTCATCTTTAAGTATCGTCTAGTATTAATATTAGCGTTCCAAAATCTCCGATAAATATCGGGTAAATATCAGAGATTTCACAGATCCGGCGTACCGAGGCACGGGGCAAGTCATTCTAGTATCGTCTAGTATCGATATTAGAGTCTTCAAATCGCTGATAAATATCGGGTAAATTTCGGCGATTTCGCGGACCGGGCGCGCAATGGCACAAAGCAATTACAGCGAAAGTCCAAGCTGCAGAGCGATTTTTACGACATTAACAGCTGGGCTTGATGAGGTCTTGTTTACATTTTTAATCAGGTACATGCTCTCAGTTACGCAACACACTAGGGTCACTCCATGCATGTCAGATAGGGAAACATAAACAAATCACTACACCTTGCAATGTCATGTAACTTTCTTTTTGACTCGTGATGAACAAGTGAGCGTGCATTCAGACACCTACATATAAAATTACCCGAACATCAGCTTCATTTATGATCCTTGACACTCACATATCAGCTGTGCGTAGACCCCAGTAATTGTGCCCTGGCGGGACCTTGTCCCGCTCTTTTTCAGTCAATAACACCAGTCGGCCAGTAGAGGTACACTGATCTGAGTACTTCCGTGGCAGTATACTTGACAACGTCACCTGGCGTACAAAAGCTGGTCGTCAAAGTTGCCTTACACAAGGGGTCGAGATTAGGGTTCATGTGACTGCTAGCTTGATTTGACAGCGAGCATTGCAGTCTGTTGTGCCGTCTTTGACTTTCAAGTGTACAATATAACATACATCCCTTATCGATCTTCTGACTGACGAGGTTTTGAACTGCAGCCTTATGAACATTAGGGCGAAATAACCGATTCAAATGCCTTTCGCAAACTTGTCTGTGATTTGTGAATGTTTTAGTGGAGTGAAGGCGATGTG
Source organism: Ptychodera flava (assembly GCF_041260155.1). Lineage (NCBI taxonomy): Eukaryota > Metazoa > Hemichordata > Enteropneusta > Ptychoderidae > Ptychodera > Ptychodera flava. The sequence goes on from NC_091941.1 coordinate 15,252,269, forward strand.
AGATGCCTGAGTGTGGTGAATGCGATAGGCGGGGTGAGCGCTATACAAGGAAGTTTATCCCGGAATCCCAAGGACATCGCGACATTGCACTTTTATATAATATCCGATATTTATGGCTACTAGATTATACAATATAGAAGTTAGATTTACTCGGCTAGATCTATAAGGTGGTGAAATCTCCGATATATATCAGATATTTACCCGCGATTTGACAGAATCTAGTATCGCCTAGTATCGAAGTTAGAGTCCGTCCTTTGAAGTCGGGTTTGACCAGAACAGTATAAGGTGGTGAAATGTCCGATATAATATATTGGATATTTACCCGCCAGATGACAGAATCTATTATCGCTTAGTATGGAAGTGAGAGTCATATATATATATATATATTATTTTATATATATATATATATATATATATATATATATATATATAATATATATATATATATATATATATATATATATATATATGATATTTACCGCGATTTGACAAAATCTAGTATATCCTAATATTGAAATCTGAGTCAATCCTTTGAAGTCGGGTTTTGTCAAAACCTGCAAGGTGGAGATATGTCCGATATATATCGGATATTTACCCGCGTTTTGATAGAATCTAGTATCGTGTAGTATCGAAGCTAGAGTCAGTCCTTGGAAGTCTGGTTTGACCAGACCTGTAAGGTGGTGAAATCTCCGATATATACCGGATTTTTACCCGCGATTTGACAGAATCTTATCGTCCAGTAATAGAAGCTAGAGTCAGTCCTTGGAAGTCGGGTTTGACCAAGACTGTAAGGGATTGAAATCTCCGATATCGGATATTTACCTGCGATTTGACAGAATCTAGTATCGTGTAGTATCGAAGTTATAAGAGTCAGTCCTGTGAAGTCGGGTTTGACCAGAACTGTAAAGTAGTGTAATTTCCGATATATATCGGATATTTATTCGCGATTTGACAGAATCTAGTATCGTCTAGTATCGATATTTGAGTCCCCAAATCGCCGATAAATATCTGGTAAATGTCGGCAATTTCACAGACCTTGCGTGCTGAGGCACAGGGCAAGTCGATCATTCTAGTATTGTTTACTATCGATATTAGAGTCCCCAATATTGCTGATAAACATCCGAATCACAGATCTGGCGTACCGAATCATAGGGCAAGTCATTGTACTATCGTCTACCGTATAGTATCGATATTAGAGTCCCCAAATTGTCGATAATTATCGGGTAAATATCGGCCCGGAGATTCCACAGATCCGGCATACCGAGGCACAGGGCAAGTCATTCTAGTATCGTCTAGTATCGATATTAGAGTCCCCAAATCGCTGATAAATATCGGGTAAATTTCGGCGATTTCACTGACTGGGCGTGCAAATGGCACAAAGCAATTACAGTGAAATTCGATCAAGCTGCAGAACTTCATTAAACAAGGTGTTGTTTTAATCGATGTGCAACAGCGATTTTTACGACATTAACAGCTGGACTTGATATGGTCTTGTTTACATTTTTAATCAGCTACATGCTCTCAGTTACACAACACACCACGGCCACTCCATGCATGTCAGAAATAGAAACATAAACAAATCACCACACCTTGCAATGTCATGTATCTTCCTTTTTTATTCGTGATGAACAAGTGAGCGTCCATTCAGACACCTACATATAAAATTACCCGAACATCAGCTCGACACTCACATATCAGCTGTGAGTAGACCCCAGTAACATTGTGCCCTGGTAGGACCTTGTTCGGCTCTTATTCAGTCAATCACAGCAGTCGGCCACCCCTTAAAGCTAGTGGCACACTCCTCTAAGTACTTCCGTGGCTGAGTATACTTGACAACGTCATCCTGGCATACAAAAGCTGGTCGCTGAAGTTGCCATACACAGGGGGCCGAGATAAGGGTTCATGTGACTGCTAGCTTGATTTGACAGCGAGCATTGCAGTCTGTTGTGCCGTCTTTGACTTTCAAGTGTACAATATAACATACATCACTGATCGATCTTCTGACTGACGAGGTTTTAAACTGCAGCCTTATGAACATTTGGGCGACTTAACGATCAAAACACCTTTCGCAAACTTGAAAGTGCTCGCACTAAGAAAGATAAGAGTACAATTTCAATTGAATATGTGTGTTGGTTTTTGAGAAGAAAATTTCTAATGATTAAATTGCCATTTTCGCTATATTCAATACGGCGAACAAACCTCCTGACTGACCAAAACGCCTTTCGGAAATTAAAAAGAACTACCACTAGGGATTATGAGTGTAAAATTTTAGTTCAATCTGTGTATTGGTTCTGGAGGAGAATATTTTTAAGGATTAAATGACCAGTTTCGCAAAATCAAATACGACAACCAAACCATGTAACCGATCCAAACGTCTTTTGCAAGCTTGAAAGAGATCACACTTTAGATGATATATATATAAATTTCAATTGAATCTGTGTGTTTGTTCTGGAGTGGAAGATTTTTAAGAGTAAATTACGATTTTTGCAAAATGCAATATGGCGGCAAAACCATGTGACCTATCCAAATGCCTTTCACAAACTTGAAAGAGATAAGGATAAAGATGATACATGTAAAATTTCAGTCGATTCTGTGTGTTGGTTCTACAGAAGAAGATTTTGAAAGATGAAATTGCGATTTTCGCAAAATCCAATATGGCGGCCAAACCACGTGACCCACGTGACCGATCCAAACGCCTTTCGGAAACTTGAAAGAGATCACACTTACGATCATATATGTAAAATTTTAGTTCTATCAGTGTATTGGTTCACGAGAAGAAGATATTTAAAGATGAAATTACGATTGTCGCAAAATCCAATATGGCGGCCAAACCACGTGACCGATCAAAAAGCCTTTCGCAAACTTGAAAGAGATCACAATAAAGATGATATATGTAAAATTGTAGTTCTATCGGTGTATTGGTTCAGGAGAAGAAAATTTTTAAAACTGAAATTGCGATATTCACAAAATTCAATATGGCGGCCAAACCACGTGACCGATCAAAATGCCTTTCGCAAACTTGAAAGATATCACACTAAAGATGATATATATTAAATTTTAGATCTATCGGTGTATTGGTTCAGGAGAAGAAGATTTTAAAAGATGAAATTGCGATTTTCAAAAATTCAATATGGCGGCCAAACCACGTGACTGATCAAAATGCCCTTTGCAAACTTGAAAAAGATGGCATTCGAGATCATACTGGTGAAATTTCAATTCAATCAGTGCGTTGGTTCTATAGAAGAAGATTTTTAAAGATTAAATGAGTATTTTAAAAAATTCAATATGGCGGCCAAGGTCACGTGACCGCATGCGATTTTTATTTGCAAATTCTAAAGACCTTAGGTCATGCTTGCTTTACAAAAAATTTCAAATCAACTAGACCCCTAGGTCTTCTGGAGAAGCCATTTTTAGGTTTTTGGAAAATCCAATATGGCCGCCAGGTCACGTGACCAATCAAAATTTCAAGGGTCAGGTGCACGAGTACTAATTGACACCTACTAGCTCTGCAAATTTGAGAAGTTTTCATTCAGCCGTTTAAGAGATCTAGGTCGACAAAGAATCGGCAGAAGAAGAAGAAGAAAAAGAGGAAGAAGAGGAAGTAGTAGAACTTGAGCAATAACAATAGGGTCCCAGCCGGTCGGCTTTGGCCCCTAAAAAACATAAAATCACGTGTTCGTTACTTGGCATTTGATGTTTGCGAGAGCAAGGATTTCTTTTATGTTTTTTTACTTTTATATGTATGATACATTTTTCTGGATATGTTTTGGCTTGTGTTTGACCATCCTGAACCCCAGTAAAATGCATATTTAAAAATAAAAATATTTTGAAAAAAATTCCTACTGACCTACCCACTCTATTTTTGAAAATATTGTTATCGGAACAGCACAATTTATATTTTTTTTGCCTATGCAGCGTGTCAAGAATAAAAGCTCCTTTTTCACCCAGTTAAAAACATGCCTATGGTTTTATGCCCTGCTTCCCTTCTGTTCGTTATTAAAACTAGAAACCAAACTGAGTAAGACTAGACCAAGGTATTTTTGGCACAAACATGGAAAGGCTTGACATCATAGAGTCCAGCTTTGGAATATTGCCTCAGTACTGATCAGTGTTCCTGCTAAAGGCTTACTTGCACGCTAGTTGCGCAGTGTCTCCGACTGCTCTCGCAGTGGAATTTCATGTTTTGCGCACGTTAAGTTTCAGTCATTTCAAACGGTATTAGTTTTTATAAAGATAAACATCAAAACTCGGAGCGAAAGTTGCAATCTCAGTGCCCTACTGTATGTTTTAATATTTGAATTTGACCATACGAAACAATTTTGTGATAACTAACGCTCCATTTCCTGTAACTTTTAATGTACACATATTTTCCAGTAATTTTGTCTATAACTTGCAGATTGTTGTACTACTTCCAGATAATGTCTAAATGTCCAGTGTTCTATTTGCTAACAAAGCCAGTGTGCCTTCAACCTTCTTGTTGACAGTTTAATTGTAGTCTCGATTAGAATCCATGTGTCAAAAATAACATTGGATTTTGTGCACAGAGCACTCTGTTTGCTAGGCTGATATTTGTATTCCAACATGCTTTGCGGAGAAAAATAAGACGATGTGTTTGTTTTACTGAACAAAAAAAATGAAAATATTTCCAAAAGTTAGACCTATTGTCCCATTATTACAGTATTACCAATAAAATAATGGCTTTGTAGAAACAGCCATATAACTATCGTAAAATTCTTCTCTAATGACTCTAAGCCAAGGTGGTTTTAGGAATGAGAACATCGGAAATCCGATGTTGGCAGTGCAGTGGCATTAGCAAGGCATTAGTGGAAGCTTTTCCTTTTCCCATTTGCAGCAAAACGACCAGGATTATCCTTGTTTTGACAGGGAAATTAATGGAAGCAGCTGCATTAGCAATGTACCGGATCAATTCCTCTTGGGTCTGATATAAAAGATGTCACAGAATGGCACAATAATGTTAGGTATAATGAAGGTACATGTATTCTTGAAAGAACAAACACTCCATATTTGCCTATTGCCTTTGGACTGTTAGGTTCATCTAAGATTATATTTGTACCTCCCTTTATAACAACCTTTTTTGTATTTTCATGAATCCCCAGAATCCAAAGGACTGCAAGACAGCCAAAAAGCTGGTCTGCAACCTCAACAAGGGTTGCGGCTACGGATGCCAACTTCACCACGTCATTTACTGTCTAATCATCGCCTATGGTTCAGAGAGGACACTCATATTAGAATCCAAGGGATGGAGGTATTCCAAGGAGGGATGGGAGAAGTTCTTCCTGCCTCTCAGCGAAACCTGCATGGATTCGGGAGGAAGTAGCCGGAATTCATGGGGAGGTAACAAAGATTACACACTGAGAAATACAGTCTTGAGACTCTGCAATTGCAGTTGAAAAAGATGTAGTAGGCAACAATTTTAGTGAGTGTCAACTTTGGTTGCCATGGCAGTTGTAGCAAGATGAATGGTTGGTGAAAGGTCAGAGGTTATGCTTACATATTCACCAGGTTATGTTAATAAGATAAAAGTGATATACCAATCATTGTAATCAAATTTGCATGTCTATTATGCATGTCTTGTTTTATTGCCAGCATTGAATCTTTCCATATCAAACAAGCAGCTTGCAAAATGAACTATCACATGATGACTTGGAATGCTCGTCAGATTATGACTTTTGTCATTTATAGCATTCTAGGTGATGTACATTTGCATTTTGCTTCTTGATGTGTGACAGATTGATCAACTGATTGATTGATTGATTGGTTCTGAATTGTTTCAATTTACAGTAAGTTTTTAGCTACTATAGACTATAGTCTATAGAAGCTATTGGGATGGGTATCCGTCCGGCGTCCGTCGTCAGTCTGTATGTATGTATGTATGTATGTATGTATGTATGTATGTCCGTTTGTGAGGCGTCCGTCCACTCAAATATCTTGAGAACTGCAGTACTTACTGATTTGATATTTCTTGTGTAGATGAAAAATATGATTTTGAGAAACTATTTTTTTTAATTTTTTGATAATGTTGAAAATAGGCAAATTAATGCCAAAAAAGGCGTTTTTTGTAAAAAATCTTCTTCTTCATAACCGCCGGTCAGACAGCTTTGTTATTTGGTATACAGGTCCCTAGGGACAACCCAACTTAGATTTGTTCAAATTGTGATGAAATATGCAAATGTGTATTTTTAATGAATTTTTTTGTCATTTTTGGTCAAAATTTGACTTAAATTGTATGTAATTCTTGTACTGTACAAACCCTATCAATTCACCCAGAAAAAATAATTAATATGATTTTAAATAATTGAATAATCATCAAAGCCAAAATAATTTTAGTGTAGAATTATCAGAAAGTTCAACTTTTTTGACTGTCCATAGTGAAATGCTTACCATCTTAGAGGATTAAAACATGTAAAGGCAACTTTCCTGAATCCCAACTTTGACATATTCTGAACCGTCATTTATTGTGCCCTGTATGTTATCTCAAAGAAATTGCTCGTAATAGTGTGTCATGATAGGGTGGTCAAATAAATAGAGATAGAGAAAGTTCTAATCTTCATGTATGGTTGACTTGCTGAGGATAAAATAAAATTACTTTTTGAGGAAAAAAATAGAGTGGTCAAAGTGATAGGGTTTTTATGGTAAAGCTGGGCTGTAAGATTCCTCGTGCTATTTATAGCAATTATGCAATCTGTGTAAACAGTGCAATGAAAGTGTTACATGATTCCTTACAATGCTTTTGATGACCTTGAACTTCTTAATTTTCAAACATTTGTCTCTTCAGTGTGCTTTCTCTGAGTACGTACAGTCTCAACTGATTCAACAGAACTTACAATGTTAATTTGAAAGTTAAAATGTGCTTGGTTAGGATGAAAATAACCAGCTTAAGATTCTTTATAACCTGACAGATATGCTGTATTTTTATGACGTAAAGCTTGATTTAAGGAAGTTTTGTTTACTTTAAATAGAATGTAATTAACTCTCGTTTATTAGCTACTATAGACTAATATAGTATGTACCATATGTACATGTATGTATGTATGTATGTATGTCCGTTTGTGAGGCGTCCGTCCACTCAAATATCTTGAGAACTGCAGTACTTACTGATTTGATATTTGTTGTTTGGATAAACTATATGATTTTGAGAAATTATTTTTATTAATTTTTTGATAATGTTGAAAATATGCAAATTAGCACCAAAAAAGGCGTTTTTTGGTAAAAAATCTTCATCACAACCACTGGTCAGACAGCTTCGTTATTTGGTATACAGGTCCCTAGGGATAACCCAACTTAGATTTGTTCAAATTGTGATGAAATATGCAAATCCGTATTTTTACAGAATTTTTTTTTCCATTTTTGGTCAGGCCATCCTGAAATGAGCTATCAAAGATATCCACCTTCTTCATCAATACATGTGTCACAAAAGGTTATTCTCTACATAACACAGCAGAGCTCTGTCAACTGTTGAGTCGCTTGTTTTTCAAAACCCCTGGTCAGACAGCTTTAATATTTGGTTTACAAGTCCCTAGGATGACCTTAGTGAGATAATTTTTACAGTTAGGAAATACTTAATTTTGTATCCATGTCTATAGTAGCTTCAGGGACTTTGGCCCTATGTTTATGGATAGGTGTATTTTTTTCAAATAACATTGAGGTTGGAGAGTGAGACGAGCAGTGGTGGACTGCAAAACATTTTAATTTGCTTGACAATTGAAAATACATTGTAACAGTTACAGAAAGATAGTGCTCCATTGGATAGTAAAGATATGGATAGCAAATATGCTGTGATGTCAGACGGCACTTTTTAAAAAACTGACTCTGAAATTTGAATTTTTGTTGTCTTTTGGTTTTCACAGAGCATGACAGGATTAAAGACGTCCAAGTAGTAGATCTGCCCATTGTGGATGGGCTTCACCCGAGACCCAACTACCTACCACTCTCCGTGCCAGCAGACTTGGCCGACAGGTTGCAACGCCTGCACGGCGATCCAGCTGTCTGGTGGATCGGCCAACTCATCAAATACGTCACCAGACCACAGCCTATTCTGCAGACTATCATAAATGAAAAAATGAACACCTTGCAATTTCAAACTCCAATAGTTGGGTAAGTCTTTTTTTCAGAGATACCATTTATGTATAGAAGGTGACTAGCCCACCTGCTGGCATTTCAAATTTTGTACAGGTGTACACGATACATACACATGTATAGAAAGTAATGGTCTGCATACTCTATCAAAATAGATATCAATTGTAGAATGAATTTCTGAATGAATAAAATTTGACAAATCAAATACGTAAGTTACTCAGATAGTTCTTGTCATTCGACAGACTATCAAGAACAAAATCAGAAAAAAAAAATTTTAAGACAACCAGAGAGTGAATGCAACTTCAAAGCATTGTAGAATACATCTTACAATCTACAAAGTTTGAATCTGTCAGTACTATCAATAGGGAAAGTGTATCAATAAAACCTCTTTGATGATGGCTTGCTCTTTACTACTTGTTAGTCTGTGTCAGGGCAGAAGAATGGCAGACATATATCTGTGTCACAGTCGCTTGTGGTTCAATACACAGCGGCGGCCACTGTAAACATTAGAAAGAGAGGAAACTTTAAAAGAAAATGTCTATCCCCGAGTCGAAGGTGGATTTCCCTCATAAAAAGGCAAAATTTATTTAAGAAACCAGCATCAATGGCTTCCCTCTTTGTGTCAAAATTGATCTTCTGTGCAGTTTTGGGTACGATTCCCAAGGCTACCCTTTTCTAACAACAGCTGCCGTACACTTTTTGGCTCAATCAGATTACCTGAGTTTAGATGTTTCAAGCGATCGCAGACTGACAGTAGATGGCTAATTACAGCACCACCACTTACAAATGTACCACAGCTGTTGTAAGAAATGAAAATTCTCAACTTCCTACATTTCTTATGCATACAGCAGCCTTCACCATGTATCGAACCACAAGCGACTATGAGCTGTCTCCTCAAAAGGAAGAAATTTTGTCAATTTTGACTTCAAATTTCCTGCATTGTTATGAACCAATATCCCACTAAAGATCTTTTTCCAGTTAGCCTGGAGCTATTAGCCTGTATCTCCTTCACAATGCCAGGGTGTATTTTTTGCTCGCTATAGTTAAAGTATTGAATGTGAAAATAATAGCACACAAAGATGGCAAAATCTGTGATTCCCATAAGCCTGTTAAAGTCAGAAAACAAACAATGTAATTATGGCAGCTGTGCGTAAAATTCCAGTTTCTCATTTGTTACTTGTGTCTATCCTCCACTAGAGTGTGTAGTCTGTCTGTTGTACGCAACAGCTGCATTTAATAGACTTACCATATTTGGTGAGCTCGTCTGCATCCTTGCCATTAGCAATCTCAATCAGGGTATTTCATGGTACTCATCCAAGCTTCATAGACTGATTTTAAGAGATCTGGAAATTGAAACTAAGGAGTGAGATTGTATGTGTTTGGGATTGTGTGTAGTGTTCACAAGCATTTTATGAGGGGATGAAAAAATAAGCGAAATTACATGTGCATGATTGAAATATGATCAATATAGGTAATTTCACATTTATAATGCTCAGATGCTAAAGACTATACCAGTAATCTTAGTTCAGTTGTGTATTTTTAGAATTATTGAGCTTTGTACAAATAAGGAGAGTGTTAAACAGTTTATGCCATTGCGACAGCAATGGCATATTTTGACACAAAGTCTCACATAAGGGGCATCCACCTAGGCAGTTTCAAGCTTAATCCACAGACAAGGAGAAAAACAGACTAGAAACGGATGTTGTTCAAGGTGTGAAGCAGTCGCGTAATCCCCATATATGTATGCCTGGCCACAGGCAGCACTTGACTCTGCTTTGCAAAGATTTCCGAATATGCTCCTTTCATAATTTTCCAGATTTTTGCTGATTTTTAAGTGAAAGTATTTTCGGGAAAGTTCATGTTGTTGTTGTCATTTTGTGCCGAGCAGAAGTTGTATGCCTGGTGAAAACGGGAGAAAGTTTGAGCTTCAAGGAGGCTAGTTTGACAATTTTCAAAATTCCTCTCCCAACCTGCTGATGTGATAACAAAATGCCCCCCCACGCCTCAGAGAAATTAACTGCAGAAAATTATGTTTGCTGCCCCCTGACTGCAATATTATCATGTCATTCAGACCTACTTCTATAAAATGCATATGTGGAACAACCATATGACAATCTCTGTGAGGGTTATGTGGGGGTCACATGCAGCTGTGATTTTGACAAGAACTCCAATAATATTCTTTAGCGTGTCTTTTAAAAATCAAATATTTGAAGTTTACATGTTTTTGGGACATCAATAAATATTTTAATACTGTCGGGAAAATAATATGACACTCTGGGGAAGAAAATTTGATTTTCCAATCTATAGTACTCTTGGAGTGTTAGGACAATGATGTGGATTAATTTGTTCTCATTTTGTGATTGCTCAAATGAAATTTTTTCGTGTAACAAGCAATCACTGATCATTCACTTTCAGTACTCAATGGAATGTTACATGTATGTTTTATCGTAGAACTGAAAGTAAACAAACAGCATTTTACTATCAATAAAATCTGTGCAGCAATAATCATGCCTGAATAATGGGCAGCACTGAGTAAAACTTTCATACCAGCCATGTCTTTGCTCTGAAAGTTTTTGACACAAATTCGAAGTCTGTGTCTTCCATCGAAATGGTAGATACGTGTTACCTGTAATTTTAACTCACTTTAACGACACAGTAAGTGTCATTTTGTGTTGTCATTTCTAATTGGGCAACATCTGTACCGCAATACGGCAATGTCCAATCTGAATAGACCTGTGTCATTTCATACTATTTCATCTCGTTGCTTTATGCGCAGAGTCCACGTGAGACGTACAGACAAAGTAGGAACCGAGGCGGCCCTACACGAAATCGATGAATACATGTACCACGTTGAAGAGTATTACGAGAGACTCAAGCGAATACGAGACATTCCAGTGAAAAGAGTATTTTTAGCCACAGATGAACCAAAACTCCTGGCAGAAGCTATAACCAAGTAAGTTGTGAAACCCTTGCACTGCTCCTAGTCACATCATTTTCAACTGAACAGATTGACATGTACAAGGAAATAGAGGTCAAAGAATAACACTCCTAGTCCCATCATTTTCAACTGAACAGATTGACATATACAAGGAAATAGAGGTCAAAGGTTAACCGCTTCACCCCATTCCCCTCTGTATTTCCTCCAACTGTACCTTGGGACTTCAATGAGGTTAAACTAAAATTGATGGTAACAGGGTGAGACTAGATCCCAGCCGATTTGGCAGTTTTAACAGTTTCATTACTTTACCTGCTTACACACAGTTCAGTGGGAAGGCCAATTTATAGTAACAGTCATATATGCTAACAAGCCATCTTTTGCTGTTGTTACTGTCTTGTTGCGATGTTGTTTGACTTTGTGAGTCACTTGGTTATCATGTTTTCTTTTTTGTTTAATTCATGCTTTATAAACTTTTATAAACTGTTATAAACTATTGAGCAAAAATGGTTCCGGTAAAGATATAAAAGTATTACCTCATATTGTATTGAAAATAGATGAAGTGTATCTCAGAAGAAGCATTTTATCATCATGGCAAAAAATACAAAAATATTTTTTTCCTTTTGGTTTTTTTTTTTCAGATATCCTAGTTATCAGTTCATCAGTGACAATGCCATATCAAAAACAGCCAGCCTTGGCCAGCGTTACTCTGAGGAGTCTCTCAAGGGCATTATTATTGATATTCATCTTCTGTCACAGACAGATTTCTTAGTTTGTACATTTTCATCTCAGGTGAGTGCTCCATGAATTGTTGAGTATATTTCATTCAGCCCCTGTTCAGTATCGGCTGAGTCATTGAAACACAGGGTCAACATCAAGGTGCCCAGTAGATCCCTTTGACACCCATCACCATAACACGCAGTAGAACTATCAGTCCAGATCATACAGGAAATCGCTGTGTTTAAGTAGCGATGTCTTAGCTAGGCAAATCAATGAAAACAATGTTAACATACATTTTCAGAGATTGCCAATGAGACAATAGCTGATACCAACTCAAGAAGGACATTTATATACCATACATATAGATTTTATTTGATAATAATTTCATGCCTGATCGATAGTATTTGAGTTTCTGGTTAAAGCTTGTCATGGCATAGAAGAGACTGAAAGCTGACAATTCAGACAGACACAATTAGAATGTGCTCAACTCTGGGTCACAAAAGAACACAGGAAAGTGCACAAGTATTACAATTTCTTATGCGCAAGAATGTCACACTTGGAACATTGGCAGCATAGCAACGTCATGCTTATTGATTTCTTGAGAGTTGTTGTCTGTGTATCAATGACAAGAAAGAAACCGCATAAATCCATGAAGAGCAAGATAATTCCTTGTTAAAATCAAATCAAAGAATTCTTGCACACTTCTCCCTCTAAAAATCAATCACTTTCCTGTGAAAGCATATGCTTTGACAAGATAGGTTAACTTGGTTAAAGGAATTCAATCACTTGTATTTATAGCAGCCAATCATTGATTTTCACTTGGGCCACAAAAGAAAAGTGTGCAGCCTAAATTGTGGGGTTGCTAAATGTTGAATGAGTAAATCTAGCTGACATGTCTTGTCTACCGGGGCGAGCAAATCCTTTTCAGATCCACTAGCGCCAGGGCCAGTAACTCTGGAAAATACTAGCACACTGGCAGAATCGAATTGCCCTACCCGTGGCCAATATAGTTGTAAATTCAGTTCAAGTTATACCTTCAAAGTAATGAACCATCATCAGAAAATGGTGTATGTTGGAAACGTTTCACTGATAATGCCTTGGATTGCCTAGCAATGACAGTGCATTGAGTGGCAGTACATAGTGTGGAAGTTCTTTCTCTTCATCAATTTTCACAAATTCGCTGGTCTGCAGGGCTAGTAGATACAAAAACGTGCTAGCACAGACAGAAAAAGTGCTAGCCTATGAGGTTGGGCCAGTAGATTTACTGACCCTGCCATGTATGGATATGTACATATACTGCATAGTGGCAGTGGCTGAACAACCCCGATAGGGACGTCCCGGACAGTAGCTATAACTTTTATCGATTTTTTAAGTATTATTGTTTTTAATATCACCTTCAGTTTCTTCTGCTCCTAAATACATGTTGAGATACACAGTATTCATTTTGTCAACTTGGCCTGTACATTAACACGTATAGACAGAGTTATTATTGTTGAGAAGTGAATTCCTGTGGGACCAGAGTTCAAAACAATAACAGTGCAATAGGCACTGTGTTGACAAGCTGTTAGGTAGAGGTTTCGACATGATTGGGAAATAGAACAAGAAACTTGCTAACATTAACAACATCTGTGCACTAGTGAAAAAAATCATGAAAAGTTACAGCTACTACCTTCTACATGCAAACAGAATTGAAGAGTAAACAGTGTGGAGGAAGCAGCCTGTCACAGTGTAGATTTCATACTCACAGTTGGCAAAACGTACACCACTGATCCGCCAAGCAGAGACCATGTAACTTGCTAAAAACTTCCTGACTTGAGAAATGTAATTACCACAGAGGGCAGAAACGCAGGATGTTTCAAGAAAATGCTTCTCTAACACTGTCTTTAACTTTGTGCTTTCTTCACAGGTCTGTAGAGTAGCCTACGAGATCATGCAAACCAGATTCCCAGATGCATCGGCGTACTTCCACTCCCTGGATGACGTTTACTACTTTGGGGGGCAGATGGCTCACGACGAAGTCGCCTTGTACAAGCACGTACCCCGAAACCCACAGGAGATCCCGCTGGAAGTTGGCGATACGGTCGGCATCGCCGGCAACCACTGGGATGGTTACTCCAAGGGACACAACCGCAGAGTCAACAAGGGGGTCTTTATCCGTCATACAAAACCGAAGATAAAGTTGTTGCTGCTAAAATGCCAACATACCCAGAAGCTGAACACATTGAACTCTGATAATGGGTCAAGCCATAGGATTTTTGTTAGTTTGTTTGTTTTGTTTCCCGTTCCTCAGCTGCCATGGTGCTACTGTCAGATATTTGTATATAGGCATCTTGTAACAGATATGAAAAAAGAAAGAATAATTATTTTTATACTCATGAATGAATCAGGGTGCTTGGAGGCAGATGTTCTCTTAAATAGCCATCATAATTGCTGCCATCAAGTCCTGTTAAAGAAAAAAGCCATGGACAGTACTATGCAGTACTATGTAGATGTACATTCTCAAAATCGGGTTACCTGCATTATTTTTGTACAAACCCACTCTCCAAAGAGTCGAGAAGAGTGAGATGCAGGATCTGCTTTGAACAGAATTGTCAGTGACGCTCTGCAACACGGGCTCTGTCAATCACCCACAGACTAGCTGAGAGGAACATTTTCATTTTCAGCTGTTTCATCTTTCTGTGGTTCAGCTCACCCTCTACCCGCTCCATCCCCCCCCCCCCCCCCCCCCCCGTCCCCATTCTTCTTTACGTATGTTTGTGTGACTTTCTTAGGGTGAAAGAGGGCATGTAAAACTCCAGCATGTGCTTGTGAGTATAAATGTCAATTGAATGTAAAAATACCATTTTGTACTTTGTACAATGCAAGATGTCTAGACCCTGTGGGTCGATTGTACACTGTGAAGCAATACACAACGATGTCACCATCAAACTGTCTTGCTGAAGACAAAGTTGTAACATAAATAAAAATGAAAGTCTCTGTTTGATACTTTGTATATAGTTCACTTCTAAAAGAGTTTAGGCATAATTATCATGTGTGACATGACAATCCTCTCTTGTAATCCTTAAAAAGCCCAATTAGCCATATCTTTTTTGTATTTTTAACTCATATTTGGTATGTCTATAAATACCAAAAAGAGCTTATATGGTGAGTCGGTGGCGTCTGTATGTATGTGCGGATGTATGTCCGTCCGATGCACAAGCTCCCAAACCGCCGCACCTGCTATCTTAGTATTTGGTGTACAGGTAGACCCAGGGGTTGAGATGTGACGTTCAAATGAACATGTCAGTGTCAAAAATATGCAAATGAGGTCAGAGAAAAGGGAAATCCTGCAAATGTGCGGGAGTGATGGTATTAACTGAAACAGCCTACACATCTGAGTCTGAGCTTCTATGACCTTTAACCTATTTGTATGCAGTGTACTTATTATGTGTAGGAGTGGTGGCAGTGACTGAAACAGCCTACTCCACTGACCTTGAGTCATTTCCTGTCATTGTTCATGAACTGATAGATATTGGCAGACCTGCTGAAACCATGAAGTACTGTGTTAAAACATTCCTCTACTAAGCCTGTTCCTAAAGTTGACCTCCAGTACCTAAAGTTTCAGACCGTATTTACTTTTGTCAGGTTTAAATATTTCTTGATGGACCAATTCAAACCAAATATGAGCACACTGTCCTTGATGGTATGTTTTTTGATAAACAACTTTTGTAAAATTTCTCTCAGAAGTGTGACCACAAAGTATTTTCCAAACATTGGCAAAGAACGTACTACTTAGATTTCAATGAAATAGTTTCCAACGTGCAAGTCACATATAGTGGCCGCAACAGCAACCACACAAAAACTGTACGATCATAGACCCTCAAGAAAAATTCCTGTTTTTCTCATTTTTCTCAAGGGTCTATGGTACATTCAGCCAAATCCATCACAAATTATTTAAATTGTGACATTTTCAAAAGACAATGTGGCTTAATAATGGGAATCAGAAACATCTCTTCACAGATTAGAAGCTAGTGTTTTGTTGAGTAAAAATGAAAAAAGATATAGCTAATATTGCTAATTAAAATGTTCTGGCAGATCAGCCGGAGTACTACAGCATACGGAAAGCTGTGGGGAAGATTATTGTACATCTGTAGTACTGTGAACATTTCATGATACATCATGAAATGCATCTGTAGTACTGTGTACATTTCATGATACATCATGAAATGTGTCTATAGTATTGTGTACATTTCATGATACATCATGAAATGCATCTGTAGTACTAGGAACATTTCATGATACATCATGAAATGCGTCTGTAGTACTTTGAACATTTCATGATACATCATGGAATGCGTCTGTAGTACTGTGTACATTTCATGATACATCATGAAATGTGTCTATAGTATTGTGTACATTTCATGATACATCATGAAATGCATCTGTAGTACTAGGAACATTTCATGATACATCATGAAATGCGTCTGTAGTACTGTGAACATTTCATGATACATCATGAAATGTGTCTGTAGTACTGTGAACATTTCATGATACATGAAATGCGTCTGTAGTACTCTGTACATTTCATGATACATCATGAAATGCATCTGTAGTACTGTGAACATTTCATGATACATCATGAAATGCGTCTGTAGTACTGTGAACATTTCATGATACATCATGAAATGCATCTGTAGTACTAGGAACATTTCATGATACATCATGAAGTGTGTCTGTAGTACTGTGAACATTTCATGATACATCATGAAATGCGTCTGTAGTACTGTGTACATTTCATGATACATCATAAAATGCGTCTGTAGTACTGTGTACATTTCATGATACATCATGAAGTGTCTGTAGTACTGTGAACATTTCATGATACATCATGAAATGTATCTGTAGTACTGTGAACATTTCATGATACATCATGAAATGCGTCTGTAGTACTGTGTACATTTTATGATATATCATGAAATGTGTCTATAGTATTGTGTACATTTCATGATACATCATGAAATGCATCTTTAGTACTGTGAACATTTCATGATACATCATGAAATGCCTCTGTAGTACTGTGAACATTTCATGATACATCATCGTGAAATACATCTGTAGGACTAGGAACATTTCATGATGCATGGTAAAATACATCTGTAGTAATGTGAACATTTCATGATACATCACAAAATGCACAAGATTCTTCTTAAAGCACTCCCATTACACAGTCTTTCTTCCCACTGAATTTGTAATTTTTCTAAAATCCTACAAGTGCCAACCATGTCCAATGCAAAGAGACGTTTTTGAGTCAAACCTGCAACTAAATAAAAATGCTCGAGTTTGTCGCAGCAACAAAATCTGAACAAGAAAGAATGGTGAATTTAGAAGAAAGAATGGTGAATTTAGAAGAAATTTTTCTAGCGGCCACAGTAGTGTATCTGAAACTGTGTTAGTCGCAAGTGTAAGTCAACTCACAAGTGTCATTGATGCTTTTGTTTTTTGTCTTTTTTTTAACTGTGTTATTTTGTTCAGTTGGTTTCTGTTCACATCGTAGCATATGTTCTTTCAGTAATGTTTTTGAATATGAATTCACAGTACCTTGTCAATGTGTTGCAAAAATCTTTGAGTTGGAGCAATCTGTACGCTTGATGCATCACACTCCAAGTTTTATACCTTATGCAGGTGTTGCAATATCGTAGAATGCAAAACTATTTAGGTTTATACAGAGTGAATGACTTTGAAAACCCAATATCCAGAATCTAAATGAGAGTGCCTGTAACTCGTTGATTTGATGAAATCAGCAAACCTTCACACAATTTATTCGTTACAAGTTTTATTGCAAGAATGATTATTTTTTTTAAAGTTAATTTGTAAGACTTTTCTTTCATTAGTTAAATTGTATATTCTTGTATTTTATGAAGTGAGGCAATAGAGTGATTTCTATTGTCGCAGAGAAATCTAGAAGATTCCTTGCATAATGATTGCCATCTGACTATGAGTCAATCCCAGGCTGTCCCTTATGTTATTTTGTCACTTTTATTCTCCATCTGTGTTTTCCCAACCCCAATTAATATTTGAGTCATAAATTAATCAGTCTACGCAGATCCTTCCAATAACAAATAGTGTTTGAGATTTTTCACGTGATCCCTTTTGTTGGTTCCGTGTAGAAATTTAGTTTTGTATTTTCTGTGACAAGCACTTCAGCTATGTTACACTAAGAATGCCCGTTATCTGAATTTTGTTCTGTAATTTGGTACAAAAATTCATCCGTGAAAAACGAAAGTAAAAAATGTACAACAAGAGAAGTTAAATCTTTGTACAGTGAGATTTAAACGAAGTAATGCAATCTTGGTATCTGACATGAGACATTTTAAAAATTGCAATGAACTCTATATATTCATGAAGAGATTATAACGGAATCATTCAGATAATTTTTCCCAGTGTTTTAGCACAGAAATGTAATTCTTTGAAAAGCTATACCAATATTCTATAAATGACGGTTGAAATGTGATGAATCTGTAAATTAAATTGAAATGTATCGTGAATCTTTTTTGGACTTGAAGAAATATTTACAACAAAAACATGTCAATTACAAATAGATCATTTTGATACACTCCAATGCTGGTTTGTGGTGTCCTTTTTTTGTGTTCATCCCATTTGTAATTTTTCCTCATTCTTTGATCAATGATGTGGCAGTCGGTCGCTCGATGACATAGGTCACACTGGGTTCAAGTAGATAATATTCAACTTTATCACTGCCGCACTTCAGTATGTTTACCAGGGACAGTGTTCGGTAAATGATTTATTACTGCGGTAAGGAACCTGCCATCCTCACACTTGGTACAAAGTGGTGATTGTAATGCAAATTATGCATTCATTTTGAAAAACGTGTGTGATGAATCAGTTTCACCTATTGATATTTCCAGGTTTTTATCCACTGAATTGAATTCATGCAGCCATGCAGTTCCAAGATAAGAACTTAAACGTGCACCTGAGGTGGTTTTAATGAAATCACGGACTCGCATTGTAAACCAAATCAATGTTGACTTCTACAGGGAGTGAGATATCAAAGGGAGAGGGACCTGGTAGCATTCACTGCCTAGTCATCCTAGTTTTAATTGTATATATTACGGTTAATGTTCAATAATGGATCATGGAATTTCAAAGAGGTTTAAAGGACATGAGTTCTCTGCAAATCAAAGGGACATTTTCTTCTGACATGTTAAAAATCTGTCGCGTAGCATCTTGGGTGCTGTGTGGGCAGGGGAATGGGAAACTTAGCTTTATGAGGTAAAACACACCTAGTTGACAGATCTTTGGATTCTCAAACTTTTCTGATTCTTTTCTGATCTACCACTTGTGGGGGTTCATTTTAAGCTCTTGGTGTAAGAAAAAATTTGGCATCTTAGTTTTTCAAAATTCGAAAATTTGATTTTTCTCCAGAGAGTTAACGCAGAGATAGTGGCCATTTTGAATTTCAAATATCAATAAATCTTGGGCAATGTATCTCCAGTAACAAAATTTGCACACTGACCCCTGATGTTTATATTTTGAAAGAGAATCGTTGAAAGATTGAAGAAAGTTTGAGCAAAAGTCTTTCACTGTTGAGGCGCATACTCCCTTAAATGGTGTTGTATTTAATTGAGCATTTCAACCAGTGGGGCTAGGTAAGTAGCATAGCCTTATCACTACCTCCAGAGAAACTTACCCAATATCCTGTCAGGAATGACCGCTTGCATACACTGTATTTGTGAATGTAAATGCATAGTTGAAGCGGCGAAACAACAATTAAGTGGTCCCCAGTTGCTACATTTATAGCAATAGCTGTACTCCCATGTTCAAGTAAAACAGTATGGAAACACCCTGTTCATTTATAGGAAATACTGATTTTTGGTGAAGTACAAGAAACATGATGCAGGATTAAAGAAATAAGAACTCTGCACAGCATTTTTAATGTCACATAACTTCAGAAATCATGTAAAAATTTACCAGCTGTGCCATCACATTGACTTCAAACTTTCCACCAGCACCATGGGATTCTAACTGTGAATCCCCGATTCATGCTCATTTCAAACGTCTTGGAATTTGACCACAGTAAAAGTGTACATTTGGAACATTGGAATTTATTGCAATGTAAAATACAACAGATACACGTCTCATAGTTTAAGTACAATGTCAAATTGATACAAAGCACACTGATTAACATGGAGTACTGGGTCTTATTTGAGGGATAGTGTATTTGTCTCGGTTGCATGCATTGCTGTCGATTGAACATTAGAGTTTTGCTCCAGTACTGTCAGTACTGTACTGACGGCTAGTCTGGTTTACCTTTTGAAGGGCCTATACTTCACGTCACAAAGTGTCTCCACTCTCCCCTCCCTGGAAGTAATTTCAATTATCCGGATCCAAAAGTTGCATATTGAAATTCTTCTTAAATTGATAAGTATTTACAATCACATGTGACTCAGTCCTTGTAAATTTTTAAAAGAGCCCAAGCCTATAAAAAATAATTTTCCTTTTATT
Source organism: Ptychodera flava (assembly GCF_041260155.1). Taxonomy (NCBI): domain Eukaryota; kingdom Metazoa; phylum Hemichordata; class Enteropneusta; family Ptychoderidae; genus Ptychodera; species Ptychodera flava. Next base: position 15,272,523 of record NC_091941.1, read on the forward strand.
AATATGACTTCTAGTAGTTAAAATATGTGAGAATTGGACAAAACGGTGGCGCGACCATAGGGCAATAAGCCAGTGTTATTCAGTAATAGCATGTACGCCTCTTCTTTCTTCAGAAAACTTAAAAGAGCAGGATCATCACAATAGATGGCCAGATCCATCACTCTGAGGCTTACTGGATAAGAGGATAGGAGGAAGGGAGTGCCCTTGAGCCAAGGACTGTCTAGTTTGGATCATATTACAGCCAAAGTGAACAAAGTTTAACATAAAATCACAACTATCTAAGAGTTACATAAAATGATATGTCACATTTTTAATACATTCTGTACTGTAATGAATGTAATCTTTTGAAGTATTTTCAATGCTGTGATATTTTAGAGTCCTACAGCTGTTTCAGGTGAAGAGTATACGTATTGTTGAGAAAGATGTCTACTCCTGTCATTTTGGTAAGGTTTTCATGGTTTTACTCTGTGTAAGAAGAAAATGTATTCTTGGGGTTGCACATAGACTGTGGAGAAAACGTTTCTCTATGGTCTATGGGTTGCAAAAGCATTCTTTGAAATTTTTAAGGTGCATTTTCAAACCAAGTGAATTTCAGCTGGTACTTGAGAACGCCAACTCCGCAGTGTATCCAGTGGGCTTGATACGATGAGAAATATCTCTCTTTCTGTCCGGTCTGCCACTCATAGTACTGATTATTGCAGTCCACGCAGGTATCTTGCGTGCAATTGTCAATAATGCTGACATTGAATTTCAACTTGGTCAGGTCATTGGTCAGAACTAGGGGTAGATTGTGTGTGGCTACGTGTCTTATTGTGTCCATGTGACCTGTAAAGACAAACGACACAGTGTTTTCTTGTCGGATGTCGGGACTGTCGCCTTCTCGGGGTTGAAACTTGCAAGTGTGGTCGGTAGCCTTGAACTCGTTGTGGAGTAAGCCATCGTAGTTGTACCTGACGCCTATCCAAACATCTGTGGACTGTTTTGTCTGGGAAACTTGTAAACTCTCCCTCTTTGCGATGTGGATAATTTCTGCCAGTTTTTCGTGGTAGTTTGGAATTTGTGATTGAAGTTTCTCCAGCAGTATTTTCTCATGCACCAATCCGTAAGTTTCAAGTCGCTCCATTAAAATATCAAGGCCATAATATTTGGCTTCATCATAAACCTTCAAAGCAACATCGACTGGAGGCAGGGTGTCATTTCTCAAATAGTCAAGCACATAAGAAAAATGTTTCCCGTTTCTATCAATAAAGTATCTTCCATCTTTGTCCTTGTCAAGTTTGTGCCTGCCACTGAACATGACAGCCAGCATAGAGTTTTCATACTTTGTCAGGGTGGAAAGTCTGGTAACGAAGAGAGCGCCCCCAACGTTCAGTTCGACAACTGATGGCAAGGTTTGCATGGTTGTATTTGACTCGGTCAAGTCCTCTGATTAGCTTTCCAATGCCTATTTGAGGAAAAAAGATCAAAAGTGCTGAAAATGATAAAACATTTTAAACATTTGGTAATTTTCTGCTTGAATCCTTTGCCACGTATTTTGGCTCAACCCTTTTATTTAATGGGGAACTCCGAATATGCTAAGAAGGATGACAGGTGGTGCGAGTGTTGCAGATGGAGCTATCAAACAAAACAATGTTTAGGGAACTGTGTCAGGTATGTGACATGGTTTTAAAAAAGTTTGTTTTATGTATGTTCTTTGCCCTGGTATTTGATGTCCAAAATATTTTCCTTGATGTTAGATCAAAGTATCGTGGTTAGGATATGTCTTGCACAGATTCTATGAAAAGAAAATAAGCTTACAGTGAGTGATAGAGAATGGTTACACGTAAGTCACACTATGAGTAAGTTAGCCATCGCCCAACTATGGCAATGCCAAACCACCAAAAAATTGCTATGAACTGGTTCACTGGTTTCGATAGTTGTGTAACAAAACAATGCCTGAAGTCACACAATATTTTTTGAACTGAGAGAGGGACAACATCATAAAACTGAAACTGGCTACGGAAATGAAATTAACACTTTTCAGTGATGTTTTTTTCTCGCTTTGCATAACTTCTGACGTAATCTCATTTATGGCGATAGGTAACCTAGAACTGAAAGACTGACTTGAAACAACCATCGACAAAACATTATCTGACCCAGTACAAGCCAACAGAGAAATCCAATACTACACTCATTGTGACAGTTTTTGGACAGGGTAGTGAATTTCGCCAAAAGCCGTTTCATAAATGACGAGCAGTACGAAATCTTATTACCATACCCTTCGAAACTTCATTGTGTTTATCCTAAAACTGTTAACAGGACGGAAGTTTGTATTTAGGGGGTCAAAGTTGCCAAATTTTTGATCCAATGATGAGTGCGTAGTAATCGGACTACTATCGCAGTAATCGGACTTCGTATTTGGAATGTGATTATAGGCACTAAATATTGATATTTTAACACTTCAAACCCCCGATTTTCAATTTCGATGTGTTTAGAAAAATGTTCGTAAAAATTTCGTGATAAATTAGTTACGTTCAATCCATGGACGACGCAACTATATTTCGACGTGTAAGCTTATGGTGCTTACATATCGGACACGGGCTGTCTCTGTGTGTTGCTTTCGACACCTTGTATCGAAGAGTGTGTTAATTTCGCCAAGTTTGTAGCGCCCGAAATAGCTTCTAAAAAACTAACTATTCTAAACTTAACAGCAGCGTCACATGACTTAATATGCGGTAACATGACTTGTAAAACGCTATCAATACGGAGCGAAGTGAGTACAACGAACAGCATGTCATTGAATGTCCGAAAACTGAGGTCGTCCGAAAACTGTCACACTGAGCACAGTCGTTTGGAGAGCTATTCAGCGCTGGTACGCCCCATAGACGAGTGTACAGAAGCGAGAAAAGCGAGGAAGGGTATTTCTCGCTTCTGTACACTCGTCTATGGGGCGAATAGTCCTACTACGTACTAGGGTTGAACGTACATCATCAATCAGATCAATGCACAACCAAGATTCGCGTACACCACAAAGGATCACGGAGCGCTTCATACTCGTGTCATGTATGACAAGGTGAACGACTACAGTAGTGAACGACTACTGTAGTGATGTAATCTTTGATCACCGTGACTACATTCGCTAACAAACTCAACATTTAACAACAATCGCTGGAGCTTGCCAAACACTTCATACACAGCTGCATTTATGGTGTCTCGAAACTCACCTGGTGTCTGGAACGTCCCTTGCAATACACAGTTTATTGAAGAACCCGCAGCGCTCCGACGTTCCTTGTTTGCATTCCAGGTCAAGTATTATAAGTATAGTAAGTATAGTATGTAGATACGTGTACGCAACAACTTGTCAAGAGTGTCTTCGTTTCCGCTTCCTGTTGAACTCAATGTTATGGTAACCTCAACTGACCTTTGGCATACTTCTCCCACACGGCGCAGGTACGGCCCGCGACCGCGGTCGCTATCACTAACTTGCCGCGAACACCCAGAGCAAACATCATATGATAGCAGATAGATCTACATGGGCCCAGTTTTTTTCAAAGCCGGGAAACCACTAAACCACAGAGTATATTCTCAGTGAGACCATTTTTATGAAAGAAAACAACATTTCACGAGCCCACAAGCCACGATGTTGGCGCGAGTATTATGTTTCTTTAACTATTTTAGGAATTTAGGCGACAACCTTAAGTTAGGACTGCTAAATATTAAAAATATTAATATTAAAATGTTGTGCTTTTTATATAACCACTGATGCTTTTCAGGGTGTAAGTTGTAGAAAAGAAACGCGAGCTGGAAATTTGGTAGCTAGCTTTTATTATTTGAGATACATTACATTGAAGCACATCATATAAAGCTAACGGTTTTATTTTATAAGGGTCATATATGTGATTTTGACACTGAAGTTCTGACCTACAAAGGAGAAGGGGCTGATAGGCTATAGATTGACAGTCAAACATTGTATTTTCCCTCAACGTCGGCTTTCGATGCCTCTTTGTAAACTTCACCTATAAATGGCCTTCAACATACGTTGGTTCAACATGTGTTGGTTGCCGACACGTTGTGAAGATATGAAAACTAGAATTTTGTCAACACGATATGAAATTGCTGAGTCAGCATATCCTGCGCTCTTTTTTCTTTATAAACGAAAGAATCGAGCCACTCAATTTTTCACGATATAGAGATGGTGACTACATATTTTGAACATAATTTTCAAAGAAGCTCCTCTTGTGAAGTACTTTGTGCAAGTTTGAAGACGGTGACTTTACAGCGGCTCTTTCTTGCAATGATTTTCACATGCAAGTCAATGAATATGTGGTTATAAGTACTTTGTGCAAGTTTGAAGACGGTGACTTTACAGCGGCACTTTCTTGCAATGATTTTCACATGCAAGTCAATGAATATGTGGTTATGTCCCTACTGCATGACGTTCAGTAGTTTTCTCCATACGAACAACAAAAAGCTGGGCCTCTCTCAATTTCTTCGATCGCACAAATAACGCTTTATTTTGTTTATTTTCATGCTTTTAGCTGAACCTGTTCATTGATATCATTTCGACAAAATGTATGTATAATTGTAATATCAATGTGTCATGACGCCAAAGCGAGAGTATTAGTAGTTCTGGCAATTTTTACAGGGATGCTTTCTAAATATTGATATTCCCTGATGGCAAAGAATCAGAAAAAATGTACAATTGATAAGGATACCATAATGAAACGATATGTATAAGTAACTACCTGCCATAGGAATTGGGGAAATATACCAAGTCACGGTCGACATATATCCTGTTTTATTTTAATTATCCATCAACAGCTTTCATCGTTGATAAAATGTCGGCATTAAGTGTTAAAAAAATACTACCATCCGAATAATTCGTCAATTGTAAGCAAAAAAAGTATATGAGCCCACGAAAGCAAATATATGAAAATATCACACAGGGCCGCCGGCAATTTCACTGCCGATTTCCAAAGAGGGCCGAACCACGTAGGGCGCCCTCTGTAGACGCGTCTGTGGGACTTTAGAGATCAATTCTGAACAATTCATTAGTTTTCATTAGTTTCCAATAATAGTTCTGTAATTTATTTTGCCTTTTGAAGTGGTGTTTTTTCTCTGTGTTGTCAAGCTGGCCTTTGCTTTATTGGTTGATTTGACCAAGATCAAAGGGTTGTTATTTCACAATATCAATACACATTGGAATTCTCAGTTTGTATATTTCAGAAGTCTGTGGTTTTGGCTATGAACAATATGTAAATACTGATAAGAATAATGATCAAAAAAAGAGAAGAAGCAAAGGACAGTGACTGACACATTGCAGTAGAATAGTTTATTGTGACATATTTCAGAGTAGATATGTTTGTGTCATGGACAAGAGGCAAGTGTACTTGATGAGGTGTTGAAGAAATCCGGAATGGCCTTGTGCCACTCATTCGTTAATGAGATGAAATATTTTTGGAAAAGTGGGTAAATAACCCAGATGGATTTGACCTTTTGGCAGTCATACAAACTGGACACATACATGATCTACACTTTCATTTGAAAGTGAAATTCATATTATTGAAAGCTGAGGTTATGGATACAAAACAATGAGAAAATTACTTTTTCCTTTTTTTTTAATTTTTTTGAACAGTAATATGATTTCTTTAATTCCTCCTTGATACGGTAGTTGTAAACTTACAGACACTCTTTTCTTGCATTTCTTTATCCAAAGTTGATCAAGATTGTTGGTATTCAAGATCTTTGGCAGTGACAACATGGTGAAATGTCAAGCAGTAACAGATGTTTTACCCTAAACTGATATGCGCGATGAACAATTGATTTTTTGTCTTTATATATATACAGAAAATAGAATGACTTCTCAAAAAATGTACTTTCGAACGTTGAAAAAAGCAAGTTAACACTGTATCTAGAAAAATGTCAATCATTTAGACAAATGGTTTGGTTTCTGTTAATGAGCCTTCTCAAACCAAGTGAATGTAACGCAATATGCTAGTATACCAAAGCCTTTGTCGCTCAGATTAGCCGATAAACTGAAACTATTTTTGGCATTGGTGGCTTGGAGTTGCTCTTTGTACTGTTGTAGGCAGATTTTGCACTGCTGGGGAGTGCTGTGCTGGTGAGTGACCAAATGAGACAGCACGAACTTGAACTTTCACTCTGTCAGGTCATGGTGGATTATGGTGGGCAGGTTCTCGCGAATGGTGTAGTGGACTGCGTCTTTCTGACCGGTGAATACTAAGGAGACGGTGTTTTCGGCGCTGATGTCTTGGGAGTTGTACTGTGGTTGGAATTCGCAGGCGTGGGCCGTAGCGTGGAATGGAGCATCACCGTGATCGTACCTTGTACCGATCCACACTTCGGTGGTCGGTTTGGCCGGGTGTCTCTGCAAAAACTTCCTGCGGGCAATGTTGATGATCTTGTCCAGGGTCTCTTTGTAGTTGGGAATTTCCGATCTGAGCTTCTCCATGACAATTTCATCGTGCACTGGACCGACCATCTCCAGCCGCTCGACCAGAGCAGCCAAGCCATAGAACTGTGCCTCTTTGTGAACTTGAACAGCCACATCTGCTGGTGGAATGGTTCCGTCTCTGAGATATTGCAAAATGTGTGAGAAATGCGTGCCATCTCTATCGATGAAGTAACAACGTTCCGAATCTCTACCTCCTTTCTGCCCCATCCTTATAGACGCCAGCTGGGAGGTACGATCTTTCTTCAGTGTATACTCGTCTGTGACGAACAATGTGCCACCAACGTTGAGATGTACAACTTTCACGATATCCTGTGACGCAACAGAAAGGAACTTTCAAGTTTTTCGAAGTTTTTAATCTATGAAATTCTCTGCAATGTTTAAATCAAGGAATTTAGAACCCATTAACTGTTTGGCGTTAAAGATACTAATATGAACCGTAGACAGTCAGTTGGAGCGGAAGATTGCACCTAAGTCGCCATACAAAATAGATACGCAATTCCGATGGTATAGATAGACCAACGCTGGCTAAAGGACAGTGAACCAGTTGGCTGACAAAATGCCCTTTCCCGCAAAATATACGCTTACTAACGTAATATTTCGATCATTCCTGAGGGCCTTTTTGAGGAGTGGGCGCGGCACTACATGTATGGGATCTTGTGTTACAGTAGGTGACGCCAGCCACAGGTTATCGTAACGTTGCTTGGATAGTCGTTCGAGGCGGGCGGCCGCAGGTCGCCGTTTACTTGGACCTGCGGCCGCCCGCCTCGAACGACTATCCAAGCAACGTTACGATAACCTGTGACGCCAGCCATGCCAGTTTCAAATCTTGGGAGTTCAGTGAGCAGACGGGTCACGGTCCCGAGGTAGCTGCAATAATTGTAGCCTTGGTTGGCCGTGGGGACTGGGCTTCTGTCGGGCGGCTCGCGCCTTGCTCTGGGGCAAGGCGCGAGCCGCACGACAGAAGCCCAATCCCCACGGCTAACCAAGGCTACAATTATTGCAGCTAGGTTGACTGGGTCCCGGGGTCATGGTAAAGCAAATTCGCAAATAGCCACCTTGTTTAATACTCACCATTCTTAGGACAAAGTATTGAGCAACAACTTGAGCCAAATTTAACGGAAGTCCCTAAGAATCACTCACGAGTGACGTGAGGAGATAGCATTTAACTGTGAGCCAAGCGAATGTAGCGATCGACTGGATCGAGCCACGTGTGATAAGTTTCTAGGGCGACCTCACAAGGTCATCACCGCTATAGTACTTCCGTTCCGGGTCAGCATGCCATCCTTGGTGTAACATTCAAGATGTCAAGATTTCTGTATATGTCCAAAATTAAAATAAGAGCCGTACGATCGGATGGCCTAACGTAGTCGTCACTTCATCACCTATCGGCCTGTAGGCCTAAATAGCAGGCGAAAAAGAAAAGCCCGACGCACAAACGAGAGAATGTTTTAATTTACTTAATTAATATTTTTGGACCGGTAATATATTTCCCAACTGTTTTATTAACTTTGAAAGCCTTTTTAATGCCATTGTTTGTATACATACATACATACATACATAGTATACATACATACATACATACATACATAGGGCCTACATGTATTACATGCATGCATGCATGCATGCATACATACATATAGGCCTACTGGGCTGTTTCTCAGACAATTATTAATCTGGCGTGTTGGAATATTCATGGTCTCAGTGATGATAAATTTTCACACTTGGATTTCATTAATGGAGTTTAAAAAATTGAGATTTTTAGCACTGTTGAATCCCATCTGTTTATAAGCACTTTTCTATTGATGACTATTAGTGTTACAATTCTCATAGTTCCATGGCTGTTATTGGTAGAAACCATTTTGGAGGCATTTGTGTGTTCAATAAACGTTCTTTGCGTGCTGGAGTCAAAATCCTATCAAAACGGCATGACTTTGCTGTCTGGCTGAAATTAGATAAGAAGTTTTTCAATCTCAAGAATGACTTATTTATATGTTTTGTATACTTTCAACTTGAGAACTCAAGTTACATGTTAAGAATGAAAAAGATAGCCACAGATATGGAACTTATCTCTCATCTGGTGAAGTTATTGTTCTTGGTGATTCTAACGCACGTACCGGTTCGCTGGATGATTATATTTCAAATCATATCCCTGTTGATGTTCACAATGATTATGATGACTCTGTATTTGCTAGAAATAATAAGGATTGCGTCATTAATTCTTAAAGTTCCATTAGCTGTATCTTCTGGCGATTTTTCCGTTAGTTTTGATTGAAATGATCACTGGCTCATGTTGAGTAGCCTGTCAAATAACAGAGAATCGCATATTATTCGGAAACATTACGTGCCCTACAACTAAATAACATGTGATTTTACAACGAAATTTTCAATTTTTGTCCGGACAGAAATACAAACTCTGTTGACACGCGGATTGCAACGTAGGCATTCTTCTGCACCTGCGCGAGCCATTTACAGCGATTTCAAAATAAATATTCATTACTTATGCCCGGTACTTACGTCGTAGTCCATTGTCCGAGCACGTTCGTAGCCAGATGTCTGGCAATCCACGACGCAATGTTGTTTTGATCCCACAATAAACGTGAACTTGTACATCTGGCGTGATCGCGGCGTCAACATTATCTGCGTTCTCCCCAGCACGCTGAGCATGCCAGACGTCAACAAACGAGCTCGGAAGGGCAACACGTTTGAACAAAAATTAGCAGTTTTATGTGGCTATAACATCACTAATCATGTTTGTTTCTTCGTAAAACAACATTTTGCAACAAATATGAGCCTCCAACATGGAATTTTCCGAGGTACAAAATGGTCAAAAGTTACAAATAATGGCCCTTTAAGGTAGAAAATTCATTTCTTTATGCACTACAAGCAGATTGTAAAATTTTTAAATGGTCGTATTAGTGGTGATCTTCTTGGAATGACAACTTGTCATCATACCAATGGTTGTAGTACAGTAGACTATGGTCTTGTTAGTCATGATGCTTTACATCTTTATCAATATTTTCATGTTGATTATCCAAGTCATTTGTCAGATCATTGCATGATTTCATTAGGATTATTACTGTTATATATTAATGACATGCCTATACATACAACTAAATGTGAAGTTGAGATGTTTGCCGATGATAATACAATGCACACGTCGGCTAAGACCACTGATGAATTAGAATGTACTTTAAATAGTGACCTTGAACATATTAATAATTGGTGTTTAAATAACAAAATGTGTCCTAATACTGAGAAAACCAAATGCATGTTGGTCACTACTAGGCAAAAACGGTCACACTTGACTAGTTCAGTACTATACGTTAAACTTGGTAGCAATAATATTGAAAATGTTGATTGTGAGAAACTTCTTGGTGTTACTATTCAGAGTGATTTGTCTTGGGCATCTCATGTCCATAATATTGTGAAGAAAATCAAATGTAAACTATATCTCTTGGCCAGAATAAGGCCATTTCTACCAACCTCAGCGAGACGCCAGTTTTACAATTGTTTTATTTTACTCTATTTTGACTATTGTCTTAGTATTTGGGGTTGTTGTAGTCAGAAGGATATGGATCGTTTAAACGGTCTTTTAAAACGGGCAATGAGATTAATTTTGGCTTGTGACTCTGGCACTCCCTCTGTGGAAATGTCTACTCGTTTGAAATGGTATCCAATATCCTATCGTTACAAGTATAAATTAGTTGTGTCTGTCTACAAAGCTCTTTGTGGCATGGCTCCATCTTATATCCGGGACATGTTAACATTGTACGATGCACAAAGATCTTTAAGATCTGTTTTTAATGAAACTTTAAAAGTACCATTTGCCAGAACTGAATTGCTGAAACAATCTTTTAGAGTATCTGCTCCGAGGTTTTACAACGAGTTGCCCACATCAATAAGAGGCTGTACAAGCCTTTCAATTTTTAAACGTGCTTGTTATAAATTTTATTTACAAAGTTTTACTGATGCTGTCACCTTCTGATTATTTTATGTTGTTGTCGATTTTGTTGTGTTGCTGTATGTTTTATGTATTTTAACTGTGCTGTGCTGTTGTTTGTTTTTGTATTTTAACTTTCTTTGTGCTCGACCCCTGTGAAAAGAGGCGTATACCTATCAAGGCTATCGAGTTGAAATAAAGATTATTATTATTATTATTATTATTATTAGGATTTAAGTTACCTTGTTTTGTAGTTAGTACTGAGAGTAATTGTATTGTGAATTTTCTCATTCTTATTTATGGTCAAATCCTGATCAATTTGTGCAGGGATTGAATAATCCAGTTGCAAAGAACTGTCTTAATACTCTAATAAGCAGGAAATATGATACTAATATGTCTGGCATTGATATGCTGGTAAATGACTTTATAAACATTATTCATTCAGCATGCAAGAATCTCAAAAAGAGAAATCACAGAAAGTGGAAAGTAAGCAAGCCATGTTATGACCATACATGTCACAAATTAAAAAGTGAGATAAGTAAGATGGGAAACTGAGCAACTACACAAAACCCCAAATGACCCAATTTTAAGAGGCTTTTTCTTTCATTATATGAAATTGTATGCTATTACCTTGAGACGTTGCAAGTGTTCATTCAGAGAGAATTTATTGTCTCTTATTGTTGATTCTGGAAAAAGAAATCCGAAAAAATTTGGAAATTAGTTAAATCACTGGCACAAAAAGGTATTCACTCTAAATATTTTTATGCTGATTTTGAATCTAAAATTAAGAGGAGACTATTAAGTGGTTTTGGATTCTATAGTGATGAACTTTTTGACTCTGAAATTTCTGCCAGTGAAGTGTTAACTGCTATTAGATCCTTGAAATCGGGCAAATCCAGTGATGATGATGGAATATTAAATGAAACGATTAAGAGCGGCTCAGTTATTTTAATGCCAACTCTACGCAAGATCTTCAATGCTGTTTTGAGTTGTGAGTTATTTCCAACTGTGTGAGCCAAAGGGTATATAGTGCCTATCCACAAATCTGGGCCAGAAGATGACCCTTCAAATTACAGAGGTATTACTATCAATATTTGTGTAGGAAAACGTTTTACCATTATTCTGAACAACAAAGCTAACAGTTTTATTCAAAGTAAAAATTTGCTAAGTTGCGAACAAATTGGTTTTCAAAAAGGACGTCGTGCATCCGATCACATTTAGGTTTTAAAGTCTTTGATTAATTATTACAAGCGTCAAGGTAGTTCGAAGCATTTGTTTACATCCTTTATATAGACTTACAGAAAGATTTTGACAGTGTTTGACATTTAGGGTTGTTTTATAAATTATCAAAACAAGGCTTTAGTAGTAAGTTTTTGAATATTGTAAAGTGCATGTATGATAATGTCAAGTCATGTATCAAGTTATCATCTAGTTTTACCAATACATTTTATTCACATGTTGGTACCAGGCAAGGTTGTAATCTCAGCCCCACTTTCTTGAATTTATTTGCCAACTTTACTTGAACATATTGATGGTCCTGTTTTGCTTGATAGAAAACTGCCAATTCTCATGTTTGCAGATGATATTGTGTTACTATCAACCTCACAGCATGGTTTGCAGCACTCACTTAGGTTGCTTGAATCCTTTTATAATAAGTGACGGTTATCAATACGTCTAAAGAAAACAAAGATTATGATATTCAATGCCAACTTTAATCCGCATAAATATGATATTTACATTTACGATAAGAGACTTGATATTGTTTCCTCATATACTTACCTAGATATCACTTTTATTCCATCAGGGAATTGTAAAAAAGCAAGGCTTTCTTTAAAAATCAAAGCACTGCTTTCTTTATTTGCTTTCATGAAAACCTTTAACTCTCAAAATGGGATACCAGTGGCAGTACAACTGCATCTTTTTTACTCTCTAGTCAAACCAGTGTTATCGTATGGATCAGAGGTTTGGGGGAGTTACTTATTTAGAAAAGTAAGTTCAAAAAGATATTATGATTAATTTCTGAAACCTAAGGTGAATTTGAGATTGTTCAGATGAAGACATACAAACACACTCTTGGTGTTAAAGGGGAAGTTCACCATGGATGATTTTTGCATATGTACTAGCTTTGTGGTCACTTACCCTGGAAAAGCTATTTTCGCCATTTATAACTCGCGCGATTTTTTTACAAAAACCGATAAAAAAAGTACAGGAAGTTGCCCATGTAATTTGAATCATGGGAAACAAGCTCCAAGCTTGGAGCTTGCACCATATGATATGGAAGGGACCATCTCCTGGTGGGTATGGCACCGCATTGTCCACTCACAGCAACACAGTAGTAAACAGCAACACAAAATCAGACAGTCGACAGTTTATTATAAGTGATTCCTCATTTATGCAAGGATACTCAGTATAAACAAAAGTTATGTAAACACGCACACAGCCTGGTTTGAGCTATTACAATTAGTATGCATGTTATGGCGAACCCATTACGTCACTCACTCAGCCCGAGTCCATACAGAGCCGTGTTTTGTAAATATAACCCTTTATAGTGAAATGTTTCGAAAGTTATCGAGACTTATAGATAGAACAAACTTACTCGGGACGTTTGGTGTTCCTCAATAAAGTATTTGTTTGCCACTAAGTTTATGATCTTGCTGCTCGCAATCATGCGGCCTGATTCCACCACATCGATAGTAAGGCTACGTATCGATGACTTCATCGATGGCGATATTGATCTTGCATACGATGAGCACATGCACGAAATTGTCGCTTGTCACATTGGTTTCACTCGAACTAAATTCCAGCATTTTCAAACACCACTGCAACTTTGCAAGTTCATGTAGGTCAATGTCCGTCGACATATTCATAAAATACCGATCATATTCAAAGCAAAGAAAAGATCCATACGTACGTTAAAGAGTACTACTATAATAGAAAGTCAATCTCAATCGTAAACACAGATCTCTGATTGTGAAGTTTCACTTTCCTTTCTCTGTTATTGCACGGACCGACGCCAAGATTTTAACATCGAGGACTGACTGACGCATTTTGTGACTCAACAAGGTTTCAGAAAAATTAGCAAAATTTAGCGATTTTGCCAGATTCTGTTGAGTGTCAAATTTAGTTTGCCGCTCTATCAGTTGCAGACATGTGGCCCACTTTGCTGTAACAGTACAATGATCATAGGAAAATTGCTTTCAATTTTGCATCATCGGTGTGAAAAGATTGCCACTTTAGCTCAGAGTTACTTATGAGCTCAGACGAGTCGGTATATATATATATATATATATATATATATATAATATATATATATATATATATATATATATATATATATATATATATATACACTGTGTAGAAACTTTCGCCGTAGACTGAACAGGGGTAATGGTGTCACTTGAATATTTTTGCATAGATTGTGAACTAAATAAGGGTTTCCAGAGGGTTGTTTACATAAGCAGATTACAATGTGCAAAATATGATTTTATTAATCATAATCATAATTTATTAATAATCATAATTTTCACGAAAATGATGTTTCTAGAAGGTATTTACACAAAATAGACGACAATGTCTGTAAAAAACAAGATTGTTCTGTAGCATTCATATTAAAAATTTATTAATATTCATGATTAATTTTTTATCATAGCTGGAAAATCCACACAAATGACGTCTAATTAGCCTGTGTTTGTATTGTTTGTAACAGACGACGTCACTGTACGTGCAAGTGTCACTATAATAAATACTCAACACCATACCACGATTCTCTTTCCCTTCGTGATGTCACTATTAATTCAACTGTCTCTGCCACTTCTTTGAAACTATGACTAGACCGTTGACCCGAAGTGAAAATGGATACCTTTGTCAACCATGTAATTTCCGATGCAAGACATTATTTATCTTATAAAATCAGAGCCAAAGGTAATTTTCTGCATTAGCTACAGTGTTCTATCCTGCAGAGCACTCAAATACTGTGTATTTCGAACTGCATTTACTACTTGCAATTGATTTCGCACATAGCGATTACTTTGTAGTTTGTTTTTAAGTGGGCTGAAGAAGTTCGATATTAATTAAATTTATTTATTTATTTATTTATTTATCTATCTATTTATCACGGGACTATGGCCAGGTTTCTGCTTAACTGGCCAACCATTCAAACGTATATGACCAACATGTTTAAGGAAGTCCAGCTCTAAAATTATTGAAGAAATAATCATGTATTTTTTTTCTCTCTCTCAATTTCACAAACGATGAATGAGTCTCTGACATAGAATTATCAGCTACCCTCTCACAAATAGTGTTCACAACAAAAAATGTCGTACTTCATGTGGTATGGGAACGAGCACAATTAACGGTGGGGGTGGAAGAGAAAATATATTTAATCCACGCTTTGCTTTACCAGAATATGGTGATACGGATGGTATTTTTGTACAAGAAATTTGATTTCAGAATTTTACCTTAAAGTGTCATTTATACGATTGTCAATGGCGCACACTATGAAAATTATTTTTGATGACAAAATTAGCTATATCTGTGCATTTAAATTTGTTTGACGATTGAAATGAATTTACTTCACTAGAATATGGTGATTATTAAGGCATTTGTGTACAAGAAAATTGATTTTGAAATTTTACCTAGAAAGTGTCTTTTAACTATACATTGTTGTTTATGGCACAGACTATTATGAGCAATTTGTTTCCCTCAGTGCATTTGTATATGTTTGACAACTGATGTAAATTTAATCCAATAGAATCAGGTGATCAGAACTGCATAGGTGTGCAACAAATGTGACCTTGAAATTTCATCGAAATATATCAATGTGTTATAGATATGAGGCTCCCGGGGTAAATTTGAAAAATTCAATTTAAAACTATCTACATTTTTTTAATTGATTAATTTGCCTGAACGTCTCTTTCCTTTTCCCGTTGTCTATCTTTTTAGTTCCGACATAATAGTCAACTGTTGCCGCCATTTTTCATTCCCACACTTTTACAGACAGCATAATAGTGTTCAAAAGCACAAATTGTTCATAATGGTGAGTCATTGAAACACAGCTGTTTTGTTGGATAACATCAGAAAATTGGTTTATTAAAGAATGTTTTCTTCCCCATTTAGAGTAATGTATCGGTATGATTTGCATTGCCAGTGAAAATTTGAAGGCAACTCTCACGGTACTCTTGAATTTTCAAGGCCCCCTTTGAACACCCAGTTGTTTTTCGTGCCCCCACTACATTTTCTCTCCCGCCCCATGCCGTTAATTTTGCTCATTCCCTAACTTTCAAGTACCTCCCCCATGCCTCCGCAGTTTTGACAGTTTTTCTTTCATAAAACGTTGAAGCTAATGGAGAGGAAGATCGAAAAATGCAAGATTATAGCTTTCATACGAAAATGTATGTCTTTTTTAGGGTCTATGGTGGGATAATGTTAATACCGTCAATCAGAAACTGAAAATGAATGTAAAGTGCACTCGTAAGAGAAAGTGCGGGAGAGAGTTTCAGTCTTTGTTTATTTTAATAGCGAGATAAAGCAGAGATTCAATGTTGTTTAACAACGGTCCGTGGTTTAACAGATGAATTTGGAATCATGTTCAGCGTCACCTTACTTCACCACCACTGGAACTCAATTCCCAGTAGCTGCGCTTCACAAGACTCCACCTTCTGTCCTCGTCTGACGTAATATCGACACAGAGACCGAAGACCCGAGGGTTTTACCGTTAGTCCATGCTTCGTCAAATCAAGGATTACGCATTGAAGTAGTGAGTCTATCTGAGATACTTGAGCCTCCCACGGGCCGAAGACAACTTCGGCCTTTCGGTAGTTTCTCCCTTGTCCGTCAGTGGTGTGACACACATGGTTTTGGTCGAAGTTCTGGCCACTGGAGTTGTCGGGCGAATGTTTGCAGAACTTGATCGCTATTACGAGTTCATACGTGTGTGACCTCGTTGCGGAATGTAGTGCCTTCTCCTTGGCGCTATTTATTATCTTGTCAACATTTTCATCGTATTCGGGGAACTGAGCCATGAACGTCTGGCGGGCGATTTCTCCGAACATGCAGGGGCTATTCCGGAGACATTCCATTAGGTGCAACAGGCCGTAGTACTGAGCTTCATCGTACACTAGAGTGACGACCTCTGGAGGCGGCAGAACTTCGTCACGGAGGTAGTTGAGTATGTGAATAAAGTAGGTCCCGTCTCGATCGATGAAAAACCTATCAGCCAATCGGAAACAAGTATTAGGGTTGATTGACACTACTTCATTAAGTTATTTGAAAAACTAGTAACAGGGCATCATGGCTATTGATGCAAATTTCTTTAAGGTAGTATGCGTCTCGAAAGTGGAAGACTTAAACTTTTGCTCAAACTTTCGTCAAGAGATCTTTGAACCACTCTCTTTCAAAATCAGGAATAAAAATCGGGGATCACCGTGCAAATTTTAGTACTAGAGAAACAAATAACCCAAGATTTACCGATATTTGGAATTCAAAATGGCCGCCACCCCTTTGTTAACTCTATGGAGAAAAATAAATTTCGAAGAACTATATACCAAGCCGGTGAAAAGTTTTCTTACACCAAGAGCTTTAAAATGAACTCCCAGAAGTGGTATATCGGAAAATAATTGCAAATGCTTGAGAGTCCTAATGTATGCGCCCCAGGCACATTCTACCTGACTGTCTCTCACCTTCCATCTTCATCTTTTTCCGCGATGTGTCGGCCACTGAACATCGCCGCCAGCACAGATCCGTCGTGTTTCCGCAGCGTCGATAGCCGGGTCGTGAAGTGCATACCGCCGACGTTTAGTCTGACCACCGACGGGAAATTATTCTTCAGTTGGAATATGAGAGAGAGAGAGAGAGAGAGAGAGAGAGAGAGAGAGAGAGAGAGAGAGAGAGTCTAAGAAGTACTTATGTGAACCGTGTCAGTGTGAAAAAACATGCAAGGTATGCAAAAAGCTCATTTTTTGTGTTTCTATCGAATCGAAACACAATTATAGCGAGCCACAGTTGCATGGAGGATATGACCTGTATAATAAGATAATCACCTTTAGGGGGCTTGACTTGGACAATCACCCTGTATACCACTTATTGAAGTTAAGTTGATAAATAACAAACCAACAGGTAAGTTAACAAGGACCATGATGTACACTGGTCAATTATTGCCAGAGTGTCGAGTTACTCTAACATAGACAAACATATGTAACCCCTGTATATCTACCAGTTGGTTTCAAAATGTCGCCATCAAAATAGGTATTATTTATCGAATTTCAACACCACCTAAGATCGTTACAAAGGTACTTCTCAACCATATGAACGAGTGAAAAGACATGAAAGCTACATTGCAAGATGCACGGACATACTTTGTACTTGAAGTAATTTTTTTGTTTATCAAAACTCCGTGAGCACACATATCGACGTTGAATTCCGTATCGAGAGACAGGTGTACAAAGATTAGAAATAGCGATTTTAATGATAAGACCAAATACATTATTCGTTAATGGTTAATGGCTGACATCATAAGTTTATGCGGCGATGTTGTACACTTCTCCAACGTAACACTCACCAATTACTGTACTCACGAAAATGCTGTTTCATGATCATGATGTAGCATTTTCGTGTGTATATTTTCGGGTGATAACTTGACAGTAACATTGCTTATCTTCCGCGCCCGGACTTAAAAGAAAACATGCTGTGTATTTGTGCTTGCAGTCAGCGTGAGTCGACGTGAAAGCATGATATGGAGGGACAGACACAGCAGACATGAAAAAATAATTGTTTTCGAAAAATTACCTTCAAGTCATTCTCGTCAGCAAAAGGATTCGTCATGGTCCTGCAGCAGAGTGGTCATCAATTGTATATAAAACTGAACGCCAAGTTTGCAGAGTTTCGGAGCCCGGGTCTTCTTTTCACTGACTGCGCTACGTCTACTGCGGATGGTTCAAGACCACGTAGTCTACCAAAAGTACATTACTGGTTTGCTTCTTATATAAGTGAGTGAGTAGTTTGATTCGCTGTTTATCACAATCTATGAATCACAAACTGTGCACGTTTGTGCATATTACCGGTGCCGTACCCAGTACCGGTTCCACCGCGCGTCGCATGGGTGTTGACTTCACAAGCACAATATGTGATGACGTCATCAACACTCCATACCGTTACGATATCAGTGTTAGACTTGGTTCAAGCATAGACTCTCGAGAAAAACTGGTCTATGGTTCAAGTCTGTGATTTGTGAATGTTTGAATGGGGTAAACGCGATGATTTGTGTTCTGTTTAATGTGAAACCCGTGAGTGGGGTGAACGCAATGAGTGGGATGAACGCCATACAGGGGAGTGTCTCCCGGTACTGTGAAAGAAGTCCAAGTCGGTGAATCCGGCGGAAACTAATTTAACCCACGCCTGCGCAGAGTCAAAGATAAAGCGTTCAATCGCTAGGAAAACCTGGCCTGGGCTGCCAAATTCCTAAAAGGTTTGTATGAAAAAAAAGAGACACATGAGAAACTACTGCAAATGATTTTATTTTTAGAAATTCACCGACTTGAACCAAGTCCACATCGGTGTTAACCATGATTAGATTATGTTGCGCTAAGGATAACCCTTTCTGGAAAGTTGTCAAATAAAAGTTCTTAAAATATACATAGCGGAGAGAGGTAAATTTGTCTGACCTCCCGGAAAAGCTGAAACTAACAGCCATACTTGTTTGTTTCATTGGTGACTGCACAGTCACCTGTGGTCTATTCTGCTCTGCGTCTATATATGCGCCCCGTAGACGTCTTCTTCTCAGACATATGTACACACGTCTATCTGTCTATGGGGCGAATATATAGACGCAGAGCGGAATAGATCACAGGTGACTGTGGTGACTGGAAGAACTTCGGGGCAGAGCGTGGTTGGAGCACTGAATCTCTAGCCAGAAGGAAGTTGGTGTGGCCTTGGCGCAAAATGCTACGTGACCCACTGCATGTAGACAGGCGAAAATCAAACAAACTGTCACCATCTCATTTTTCAGCTGGGACCACATACTCTAGCTACAGGAGAACATAAAAGTGTGACATCAAGAACACTGAATTTCGTTTTCAAGAAGCAGAAGAAGGCTCCTATCTATAGTTTTGTTTAACTTGGTAGAGGCTTCACCCGATGGAAATACAAGTTGTCGCATCTTTTCCCGCACGGTATATTATACCTCGCAAGGGACACGTAATAAAGTAATATGTGTCTGCTACTTTCCAGCAACATACCTGTAGTTCACACTAGGCAGCAGACACAGGGACAGAGCGTGCATGAGGACTTGACTGAAGCACAACTCAACGAAGGTGGCGCGATTCTGCGGTGTTTCACTACGAAGTCGGGCTTATCACTGGATTCAGTGTATTGGAAGTATTGGGTCCAGTTTTCGCCGATATTTGTTCGACTTTCATCTATAATTGACATCAACTTCTCCTTATGGTTGATATCCCATGTATACGTATGAAAGCTAAGAAACGATGTTGCAGGCCTTTGGGAAGTTAAGTTATATATTAAGGCCTAGCGGGTCACCGATGGGCTAAACTTTTCACTTGGTGAAAGAAAAGGGTAGATTAAATATGGAGATTAACAGACGAAATTTCTCAGGGTTCCCTGGCGCAATGCAGCAGCATGATCTGCGACCACTCTAAAACAAATGTGTAATGTAAATTATCTTGTACAGACCTGATAATTATGCTGATTTGCTACTCTTTACTTACTTATATTGTTCGAATATCCGTCATGATCATGATCATCATCATCATCATCATCATCATCATCATCATCATCGCCTTCATCATCATCATAAAACGATGAAGAAACTATATCTACAATAATCTAGAATCATATGTTGATAACTTAAATAAATAAAATACTTGTATGTCGGAACTTTTGACCGAGAAATTGCGTATGGAATGATAATACAAACTCGGCCCTGAACCCCGTAGGATTTCGTGAGTGGGTTGCATTACTTCACAAGCGACTGGGGCTATAACACCAGGTTGCGCGTCCAAGGAGATACGCTTATTGTGAAATATTTCAATAATATTGTATACAATTGAAATAATGTAAAGAAAGGCTTATCATGCATAAATGTGTAATCAATGTCAAATTAAGACCTCAAGAAATTGATGTAGGAATCCTATTCAAGAAAATAGCTCAATACAATATTACATTACATGTTTTCAAATTAGGAATTCCCTGTGACCCTAGCCCTGCGTAAAGCCTACAGGTCTGTGTGTTCCCGGCGTTATACGGCCTCCACCACAGCCCTGCAACGGTCTATGGAGATATTTGGGGTCTCTGCGGTCCGGATCCGGACCGCAACGAAAAAAAAACGGTCTTTTTGGCCGAGATTCTACTCTATCGGGGTAAATCCGTTTCCTGCCTACCTCTACCTCCTAACCGACCCCAGAAAAGATGCGATTAACTTCTCCTGACGTCCAAAACCGCTCGTTTTCTGAAACATAACGTACTCGACCGTTTTTTCGTTGCAGTCCGGATCCGTACCGCAGAGACCCCAGTTATCTCCATAGACCGTTGCAGGGCTGTGGTGGAGGCCGTATAAGGCCGGGAACACACAGACCTGTACGCAGGGCTACCTGTGACCCGTATCATGCCTGTAGGTGACCCATATTTCTCTTTGCAAGTGACAATAGGTAGGCCTATATGGTGACGTCAAGAGTTCAAAGAGTATACGTTTCATTTCAAGCCATTGGATTTTACGGTGCAAAGTGTGGTCTCTCTTCTTCCGTGTATAGTTTGCCAGAAAATCCCTTTCCGATGGCAACACCAGTGATATCAATGCTGATGTTTAGATATGTCCGCACCGGACAGTGTGCCAGGTTTGCCGTCAATGTCAGACACAGACAACTGACAACAGCAGCTCCACAATCGGATGGGGTCGGCAGCGATGGACCGACTAGTAACAGGAACGATGTCAAGCCGTTCGAGGACATCCCTCGGTCAAAGAGCAAACTCTCTACTTACATCGACCTTTTTCGTCATGGAGGTCTGTCGAGGATGGATAAATACATCCTGTGGCGTCGACAAACTTTCGGCCCCATCTGGAGAGAAATTTTCGGGATTTTCGATAGTGTTATAGTGGCTGACCCCGTGGCGGCCGAAGCTGTTACTCGGGCCGAGGGCAAGTACCCTCGTCGGCAGCCTGTAGAGCCATGGTTATTGTACAGAAAATTGGACGGCTATTCCATTGGAGTGTTTCTAGCGTAAGTCGGATTAACACTTTCTTTTGTTGACTTGAAAATGTTCGATGGTCAGTCAAAAGTTGCGAGTTCATCAGTGGATGGTTTCATTCAGTCAATATACGTATTGTCGTTAAACCTTCGGAATAACACACCAACTTAGCAACAGAGGAATTGTTGTCATGTCAGCGACACGACAGCCATCACATAGGCAGATAAGCCAAAAGGTTGAGAACTGGAAACGAATTTGATTTCAAAAATAAATTCAAACAGGAAACGGAAATTAAAATCATAGTAAAATCAAACTACGATGAATTTTCATTTTCAAATCGAAACGGAAGTCACAATGTATATCAAAAACGACATGATTTTAGTTTCGAAAGTCATAATCAATATGGAGACGAGAACAATTTCCAAATGACGATGAATATAAAAGTGTGAATCGAAATAAAAATCAAATATAAAATTGAAAATAAAAATAAAAGTCAGAACAAAAGTCAAAGTAAAAAACAAAATGATTGTAGTCTAGAAAGTCAAAAATGAAATTCAGAACAATATCTCAACAAAATAAAGAAGAACTTGTTGAATTTTAGAAATAGAAATTTTAACAAAATCAAAACTAAAATCAAATAAAACATAAAAAAATAGACAGAAATAAAAACGAAAATGATATAAAAATAAAACGAATATCAAAACGGAAAGGAAACTTTAAGTGTTGTGGCCTGGAGCTGCCAACGATAACCCAATTATTAGTGTGTTTTGTTTTATGTTAAATATTATTTTACAGGTTATTTTTAACAAAGGAATTCACGTTCAATAAAGCAATATCGAAACAAAAACGATTGCCGATAAGACAAAATAAATTTTAAAAATTCGTTTTTTGTATTTTAAAAAGGAAAAATAAAACTATAGATATTGGAAACAAAAATCGTTTGTTTTATGATTTTATTTTGATTTTTAAAAAAGCAGGAACATTTCATTTGACACAATTTTTCTCCATGTAAGAAACAAAAAAATAAAATAATAATTTACATGAAAATCAAATAAAGTAAAATTAAAATGAGAAAAAAAATAAATTTATATAAAATAAATGTAAATTAAAAGTAAAATGAAAATAAAAATAAATTAAAAGTAAAATGAAAACAACATGAAATGCATTTCAACTATGGCCGACAGCTGCCATAGTAGAACACCATCCTTTTCGGTTCGCATAGAGTTACATGCAGACTAATGACAATCCTCGTCCGTCGTGTCACGAGCAAAACATTTTCAAAAAAAAATCACAATTTTGCGAGGATTATCATAGTATACCAGCATGCTTTTCGGGGACTTCACAATGGCGGCAGATACGAACGCTCCCCTAGCACATAGAGAGAAAAGTGGGCTTTGCGTAAGTTTACAAGCGATTTTCTCTTCCAAAACAAAAATGTTGGCAACACTTTTTTCAAATGTCGACGAAGTTATTTCAATTATTTGTGTTCAATACTTGTTTACACTCCGTTGTCTTGGAATGAGATAGAGCCACAATCCTTATTTAACTTTACTCACAGCGAAGGCGAGGAGTGGCAACGTCATCGGACTGTGTTAAACAAGCCCTTACTGCGGCCTAAAGAAGTTGCGTCACACACAAGCACACTGAATGACGTCGCCGATGATCTGGTAGCCAAGATCCGTCGTGTTCACGCCAAGTCCGATAAAACTAGTTTAAATGATGATGTATACCGCTGGTCCATGGAAGGTATGAAGAAGTATGAATTTTCATTTTCTCATATCATATACTTGCAATTCTTGCGATTTTTATGTTAGTAGTCAAGTATTTTCGCTACAACTATATATATATATATATATATATATATATATATATATATATATATATATGTGTGTGTGTGTGTGTGTATATATATATATATATATATATATATATATATATATATATATATATATATATATATATATATATGTACTGTAACACATTATTATTATACTTTATTGTCCTAAAAAAAGGATAATCACCTTACAGCTCAGAGGATAGAAATAACAACCAGACAGACATATAAAAACAAAAAACAAAACAAAACACAGACTAAGTCAGCAAACACACGAAAAAATACACTTCAGAGATTGAGTCTCTTGATGGCTGTTGGAACTAAGCTCTTGCTAAACCTTAATATGTTACATTTCAAGCAGCGAAATCTCCTTCCTGAAGGCAATAATTCAAATGAGGAATACAAAGGATGCTTTACGTCAGTAGTGATTGCTCGTGCTTTGCGCAGTATTGCATTATCTGTGAGCACTGAAAGGGACGGAGTGGGTCTACCAATTATCTTAGCAGCTGTTTGCGAGATTTTTAACAACTTATTGCGATTTACGGTAGAGAGCAACGAAAAGTAGCAGACATTGCAATAAGTCAGAAGTGGTTCAATAATACTCCGATATAGTAAGAGTAACAGATGTGAATGCACATCAAAGGTACGCAGCCTTCTAAGCACGTGCAACCTCTGCTGACATTTCTTTTGAAGGGCTGTTGTATGATGACTAAATGAAAGTTTACTGTCAAGAATTACGCCAAGGTACTTGAAAAAGATCACCTGTTCAACAGGTTCTCCGTCAATACAAATTGGGTCATTTTGGTCAGGAACCTGACGAAAGTCGATTGTAAGCTCTTTCGTCTTTGATACATTTAGCTCTAGAAAATTCGAGCTACACCAATCAGAAAAATATTTAACCGAATTTATGTAATCAATTTTCGAGTTTAAATCACTAAGGAGAGCAAGTACAGCTGCATCATCTGAAAATTTGAAAAATGGGCTAGTTGGAGAACTACTTTGGCAATCATTTGTATACAAAATAAACAAGAACGGACTTAAAACACATCCTTGTGGGGCACCAGTGTCTGTAGAAATCATCGTAGATTTGAACTGTCCAACCCTTACACATTGTGTAACACATGAATGAAGTTCAATTATAACTGAATAATGCCAATCAACCCAAACAATTTCGATAAAAATATCAGGCCTGGTCGCTGTAAGTATTATGACTGAGAGGGAGTCTACAAAATCCCTATTATTTTAGTGTTAGTGATCGACGCATCCGCGGTGTTCACACAAATGTAGTATAAATGTGTTTTTTCATCGACAGGTATAGCGGCGACCTTATTTGAACGACGGCTTGGATTACTCCGTGATGCCGTAGATCCCCGGTCGGAGGAGTTCATCCAAGCCGTAAAGGACTTCTTCAAGTATACTGAATCTTTAGTGTACTTGCCCTTGAAACTGCAAGTGAAGTTGAACATGCCTGCATGGAAAGGTTTGAGGCGTGCTGCAAAAACGCTGTTTGACGTCAGTAAGTTTCAGTTTCGTCTTTTCCGCTGTTGAATTCAGAAACAGGATCGAGTTACGGTAAGCGAGTTCACTTAAGAAGTTATCAGAAGACGGTCCGTGCAAATATATCGATATTTCAACATAGGCCTATATAAGACATACTATGGTGGTTGCATTGTCGTCGGTGCCACGGTCAGTAAATCGACCGAAGCGTTTTATGATTGTTTGTTTTTGTTTGTAGCCGAATTCCACATGAAAGAAACTATTGCTTCCAAGGGAACAGGTGACGGCAGCAGGGAGATCATTTCTTATCTGTATTCCACTGGAAAGCTTTCTGACGGTGAAATACTGGCTGACGCTACAGAGTTATTCAGCGCTGCAGTTGACACAGTATGTCACTCAAGAGTATTAATGATCCTTTGAACTCGTTTTACATCTAACTTTAAAGAACCCATCATTATTTTAGATGAAAATAATCAGTGTGTGCGATTTGAATAGTGTATCGCCATGTATGTATGTATGTATGTATGTATGTATGTATGTATGTATGTATGTACGTATGTATGTATGCAGGGCTCGAAATTAACTTTTTACCCTGGTAGTCCACTTGGGCTACCATTTTCTGAAGTTGGTAGCCTAGTGACAATGGCTGGTATTCCATGAATATTTTAGTTTAGGGATACTGTTCTCGTCCGAGTATAAGCCCCGGTCCAGCAACTCAAAATAGCAGTAAAACTAGGGGCTTCAACTCGAGAAACCCCATGTTATGTGTCACGAACGCTTAATTTATGCTAATTTATGTACATTTTAACACTTTCTATCACTTTCAAAATCGGCTCACACATCCAAAGAAATTGTAACTTGAGTAAAGAAAAACAAAAACAAAATATTCTCATGATCTTTATGAACTGCCTTGTAACACTCGAGTCTCTCTGTACAGAACGTAATACATTGATACTGATCGACGATCATAGATAAAAGACAGCGAAACTCAACCAAGCTTAACTGCCACAGTGTTTTATATTACTACTTCAAATCAAACTGATTACACAATCTCTTGATACAGCAGTGACAGTTTTGTGAAATTTCAGCATCAAATCTCCAAAACTTGACACAAGTACGTCTTGTATGCTGCCGATCAACAGCATAGTGTGAACTGACATGCAAAGACTACACATTGAAAAGGAACTCAACGTTCTAGTATCAAACGCTCTGCATCTTGTGAAAACAAGAACATAACAATGAAAATTGTAATAGTCACCATTAAAAACACTTCACAGATGAAAGGATAATTGCTTCAAACAAATGAAACTACATGTTGACTGCATTTAGCTCCTCCCAAAGTGACAGACATCGCACGCCAAGTATTTAATGTCCCAGGCTTTGGTAGTCCGTGTGGGCTACCATTTCATGGACTTTGGTTGCCCCAGGGAAAAGTTGGTAGTCTGTGGACGCGAGACTATCGCTAATTTCGAGCCCTGGTATGTATGTATGTATGTATGTATGTATGTATGTATGTATGTATGTATGTATGTATGTATGTATGTATGTATGTATGTATGTATGTATGTATGTATGTATGTATGTATGTATGTAATGTATGTATGTACGTACGTACGTACGTATGTATGTATGTATGTATGTATGTATGTATGTATGTATGTATGTATGTATGCATGCATGCATGCATGCATGTATGCATGCATGCATGTATGCATGCATGCATGTATTTATGTGTCTATGTATGTGTGTGTGTCTATCTATCTATCTATCTATCTATCTATCTATCTATCTATCTATCTATCTATCTATCTATCTATCTATCTATCTATCTCACCTTTATTTCGAGCAGACATCGACTACGATGATATGGGTACTAGATTTGTTGGCCTGGAACGAGGATGTGCAGCAGAAACTCTATCAAGAAATTAGTTCAGTGGTTCCAAAGGGACAGGAAATTACCCAAGAACACTTGAGAAACTTGCACTATATTAAAGCCGTGGTTAGGGAGAGCATGAGGTAATTGATAAAATGTTTACCCCTCTGCCGCATCGTTTTTTGTAAATTGACGTCCTAAAGTTGAACTTAGAGGAAAGACATCTATAGACAAAAAATTGAAAGATATGCATTCACCCAAGCCTAGTATTCGAGACAGAGTGGGGTTTATTTATATTCTGAAAAGAAATCTTTTCGATGCAAATACTCGTTATGACCCTTATGTACACAATTTGATAGAGTTAATTTACCATTGCAGAGTTGGATATTTGCACTCAGCATTTGTGGTGGCCGAAGTTGGTGAGAAAATTGTAGAGAAACTCTGTCGTGTGCTCGACAGCTTGATTATAGACTGCCACTAAATTAAGAACTATAGATATTTTTTTCGAAATTGAGAAGATTTCCAGAACATTCCGCGATCACGGTTGGAGAGAGCATAATTTGCACAAGTCTTCTGCAAATTAAAGAATAAACACTTTCTGTGGGTTTCATGTACATAATCGACGAGGAAATTTATTGCCACAGATTGTATCCTGTAGCCCCAGCCTCCAGTCGTATTTTGGCATCGGATGTAGTTCTATGCGGATATCATGTTCCAGCCGAGGTGAGGAGCCAATTTTATGTAATAATACTCAGAAATTGTGGTAAGATTTTTAGAACACAAATATATCGGAAAAGTGATGTTCGCGATAAGGTTATTCATATTCTGAAACTGCACCGATTCAGCCCTTCACTTAACGTTTGTATCCTGAAAGTAAACATGGCAGAAGGAGTGAATGGTCGAATGTCAATTAAATGTTAGCATTACAGTGAATGGTTGATGAACTATAATGTAGGCCAGCATTTCCTCTCGTGTCTAATGTAAAACTTTACGGACCAGCAGTAGTAACTTTGGTGATTTTTAGTCCCCACGGACACCGTCCGGTTGGACTTGTAGGTTTGGTCATGTCTGTGCGTACGTCCGCCCGTTCACGCATATATCTCAAAGATGCCTAGAGCGATGTCATTCAAACTTGGTACAAGCATTATTACCTATGTCATACATATGCACGTGAATTTGTTTTGTGACCCGATCCAATATGGCCGCTTGGCGGCCATTTTGTTTCCTGTATTTGATGTCGGTGCTTACGTTCAAGCAAATTTCTCAGTGATGCTGGGAGTGATTCCATTCAAACTTGGTAAATGGATTACTCCATATATTATACATATGCACAATGATTTTTGTTTTGATCTGGTCTAAAATTGCTGCGTGGCGGCCATTTTGTTTCCTATATTTGACGACCGTGCGTTCGTTCACGTGATTCTCTGCGTTCTCTGCGATGCCGGGAGCGATAGCATTGAAAGTTGGTACATATATTAATCCCTATGTCATATATATGCACGCTGATTTGTGTAATGATCCGATCAAAAATGGCTGTGTGACGGCCGCTTTATTTCCTGTATTTGATATACATCCACAGGGTCTCT
The DNA here is from genome assembly GCF_041260155.1 of Ptychodera flava. Taxonomy (NCBI): domain Eukaryota; kingdom Metazoa; phylum Hemichordata; class Enteropneusta; family Ptychoderidae; genus Ptychodera; species Ptychodera flava. The sequence goes on from NC_091941.1 coordinate 15,300,900, forward strand.
AGCATTCATCCACAGGGGCTCTAGATTGCCAATCAAGAGATAATAAAGAATAATGCTATGGCAATGCATAGGGGCTGATTAATGCAGATATCTCAGATATGCCTGTGCTAATTCTTTTTAAACTTAGTACAAGGATACTACACTATGGCATACATATGCGGTCCATTTATATTCTTGTGGCATGCATACTTAGTGCTAATTCGCATAATTCGGGATAAGGGCGCTGTTTCTCGTACGACTGTGCCAAATTTGATGAAATTTTGTACAGATGTTTTTCACACAGAGTTTTAATGTCACACATTGACATATGTCAGTATTGTACAAATTAATTGTTTATTTGCATATTTGATGAATGTTTATAATTAGGGTCATGTCTAGGTGATGAAATGTGATACAGGTGATAATTTGTCAGTGTTATATTGAATGAAAAATTATTTGCAACATCCTGTCAATTAATTGTTCTTGAGTCATTTTTGTAATTAGGGTGGCAGCCCAGATTGGTTTTATATTTTTACCACGATGGAGCTCATTCTCTGCCATTAAGCTTCATCTGTATTGCAGAATTTTTAATCACAGACCCAGTCAATGAACATGACTCTATCCTCGCTCTCCGGGGACATGTAATCAAATTACCAATTAACAAGTGGGGACTGTGTCATCAATGATGACTTGTTTGTCACTATTTTTGTTTTGTATTTCCATTGCAAGCTCTTGTTCTACTCTCCAACGCAAGTTTAAACACCAACTATTCTGCTCGTCGACATGGCGCCTAAACGTGTAAAGTGCATGGTTATTGGTCACATTTGAATTCTAGAATTCGCTTGTCAACAATAACAGTGCCATTGACACACACATAGGCTGAGTTGACTAGCTGAATACTGTATCTCAACGTGCTTTTGGAGTACAACGAAGAAAGAGTGGTTGACATTAAAAACAGAAATAGTACAAAAACATCACAAGTTAAATCTACTGGCACGGTAACACCTTATCGAATCACATTTTCCCAGTTTCTACATAAAACGGTAAACGATATGGCGAAATATAACACCCACTTATACCGAAATATTCTGTAGGATGAGACTGGCGTAGGTGTAATAATGCTCAGTATGTTATTTTAAGACTGTAGTAGTGGTCCACACAGGATTGATGTCTCGGGATCCAGAGTTATTTGAAGACCCTGACAAGTTTCTGCCGGAGAGATGGATGAGATCTGAGCAGCAAATACCAAGAGTTAATCAGTATGCCGCCCAACCATTCGCCATGGGTCCACGGCAGTGTATCGGTAGAAGACTGGCAGAACTTGAAATGTACCTGTGCATAGCAAAGGTGAGACTGGCCAAGGGTGACCAAAATGAAAATATTTATTGATACGTGACCATCCGTTCAATGTGCCAAAGTTTCTTCGTCATAGATGTTTTTTCCATCTTATTTCCCTAGAACCTACCAAAATATATTAAGTTGATCTTATATCTATTATTTCAGGTACAGAGTAGCTAACACTTGTGCTATCTCTGCATGAAGGAACTTTGAGACCAATTGCTCATTAAGACCAGGATGTACTAAAAAGTATTTATATTTGGAATTCAAAGGGGCAGTAATCATGCCCATAACTTCGACACCATCTCACTTTTTTCCAACCTGCAGATCATACAGAACTTTGTACTGGAACCAAACAATGACCAGCCACTCCAACCACGATTGAGGTTCCTTCAAATCGGTGACAAACCACTGCGTTTGAAATTTCATGATCGCATCTAATTAATTAGATTTAATTACATCGGAAATGACGTATTCCTTTCACGTTCATTTACCAAGTTTCCATGTAAGGGTCAGAGAGATCTATGAAAAAATGAATTTCAAAATCAAGCTGAATTGTCTTATAAGAACCAGTAATCACATTACTGCATGATTACTCGCATAGATATTTCGTCCAATCAGAGAGAGAGAGAGAGAGAGAGAGAGAGAGAGAGAGAGAGAGAGAGAGAGAGAGAGTTTTTAAAGCAACTATGCAGTAAATGCCTTGTTTCTTAACGTTGAACGTTCAAATTGAACACGATTGGAACTAATTTAGGATAATTGTATTTTCATATTTTGCAAATTTCTCAAAAGTCTTAGGTCTTAGGTGCCGTATAGCTAAATGTTGCAATATTGCAAATTACTCATTAAAACAAGTGTGTAATATAAAAAGAAAAGCAAACGAGATAACATTTGTATATTAAACAGACAGTACTTCACCATCCAATTATACAAAATTAGTTCCAATCGTGTTATTGCTTAAAGTCAGAGAGGCTATGACCAAACATACGAAAGAGGCTTCAGTATTTTGAAAGACAACTACCACAACTAGCATCATGATAATTACAATTGTGGACGAAAATATAAATTCTTCGGATATGCTACGCTAACATTTCAAATTACTCAAATAGACGTCCATAGAGATATTGAATTGAAATAGCATTTATTAGAAAAATGTCCTTTTATGCAATATTTTTATTTGCAATGAGCAGTTAAAGGTATACTGTCACCTGTTCCAATTTTTCCACAGTTACCATGGAAAGAGAAAATCTAACCAATCACAAATTTTAAGCGGGTGGCCGCTTTTTTAAGAACAGCGCCCACATGGGCATTTTGGAACTAAGGAACGCCCCTTTGACCATATATGGGCATATTTAGATTACAGGTGACAGTATATCTTTAACAAAGTTTCGGTAAGGTTACCGTAAACAGTCAAAGTATTCTCTATTGTCCCCATCGTTTACTCTAGTAATTATAGGTATACCACAGATAAACATTTGGCAAAGCCAGTTTTGAACATTTTGATCAATATAAATAGAAAAATTCTGACCTGGAAAAGACCGCAAACTTTACCGGCGAATTCATTCTTGACGGTAATTATCAGCGCTAAAGATTATATTTCTGAGAAAAGTTTGACAGCTGTGATATTACTGTAAAGAATAGCTTAAAATACTGTACACAGATGTTTTTATAGTTCCACGACACAAGTTTCAATAAAAGTCATTTGCAAATCATGTTATAGAGTAGAATGTGTGCCGTCACCAATACATTTGTTGCTCAACTATTTTTTTTTGAACTATGATAATTGAGAAGTACAGAAAAAAGCCCGAATACCAGCTCGCAAGAACTCTTCATAAATGCAAAATCCGACTTGAGTATACATACAGAGGTGAGGACGCAGACAAGACATTTTACGGAAGGACGGGATATTATATGTACGAAGAGGCCGGGTACGAGAGCCGGTTTTATTACGATCATACGAAGCATGTACATTTCCTGTTTGCTTTTTAATTGAATCGTTTTCTTTATCAATACAGCATTTCAAGACGACTTCTCAAACTTGTATTAGTACATTGGCTTTCGAATGCACGGAACATTAAGTCAAAGCACCTGGGTATGCTTCCAAGGCAGTCAACATGTCATTGCCGCCCTAGAACTTATGATCGTAACCAATATCTTTCTCGCTTTGTGTAGTTCCCGAGAGGAGCATTATTAGTAACTTTCATTTATTTATTTTTTTATCTTTTATTTTGTCTTTGTTGACAGCATCCAAAGGCAGCATCGTACAGGCGAGTTGATTAGTACAAAAAATTTACCCACATCAACAACCGTGAAACTAAGTTATATAAAAAACAAAATGCATAAGGGATGGCAAGAACAGACGTAGACACTGGAATCACACCAACAAAGAGAAAACAGGCAACTTCTTAAATTTTGTGTCGAGTTCTGAAATATGTCGGCATTATTGCTGTACAAATTTAAAAGACGAGAAATGTGTTGAAAAAAACCCTCTTTGTAAATTTGAGACGATGGTTCTGTACCTTGCGCTCAAACGAATAGAAGTGTGTGTGTTGTGTTGAAATGTGACGGAATTACATGTGACAGAGTAGAAACATTGTCAGTGAGACTTATATCTGGCGTTGCGCGTCAGGCCCCTCAGTGGGAGATTTTTCATAAAAAGTTTGGTCTTAACCCATAATAGGCTCTTTTTAAAGAGCCATTGGATCCCACTCTTGAATATTGAGGGACAACTTCCGATTAGGGAGCCGCCATTATTTAAGGCCATGGGAGAGGAACGGAGGAATTTCATCGGAAACTCCGAAATTTCGAGTAACTACCCTGCTAACCATGATGAATTTGAGTAACCCCCTCTCTCACTCAGAAAGTTTGACTGACACCCCCAACTAAGAAAAGTTAAAACCAATGCATGTATTTGTAAATTTTCATAAAGTCAGCAATAAAGACCTTTCAAATCCTGGTGTACCACGCTAGATTATCATCGGTTATCTCATGACGGTTGAAAAAGGTGAAATCAACAAAATGAAATTCAAAGTGACAACAAAATACAGATGTAAAAGATCATGCTATAACCAGTATCCAACCATGTAGTACTGTTTAACTCGGATGGGTATCATGACAGAGTTTCACTAGGATATCTGACTGGGCAGAATTTGAAAGTACAGGGGCAGAACACACGAGAGGCTGGGGGGGAAGTGTCAGATTGGGCTGTCCCCTGTCCCCTATCTTGTGTGGAAAATTTTGAGAAATTGATGTGTGCAATGGTGCTAGTCTGATGCAATATGAGAGGTGTTTTTAATTGCTTCTTTTCATTAAGTAAAACCGTTGGAACGCCCCAGGGGAGAGCACGAGAGGGGTCCCCCTCTCGTATCGAAAATTTGTGAGAAATTGATGTGTGTAAAGTTGCAATCTGAGAGGCGTTTCAATTTATTTTGCACTAGTAAAATTGTTTGAAAATTACATTGAACGCTGATATTTTTATTTCATTTATTTGCATGATCAGTGTTTGAGTCATAATATTCAACAACCAAACAATGACGATACATTTTGTAAAAAACAGTTTGCCAGAGACTGAAGACCAAAGAAAATGCAGGAATAGAAAATATGTGACCTTCTCGTGTCATTTCTCCAGCTGCCAGCTTTTAATGAAAAGCCTGAATATGGTACGGTAAAATGTCATAATGGTAATTGACCTGAAGTAAATGAAAATATACATTTCTTTGATAACAAAGGATGAATTCACAACACTTCAGTTTTGTCCTAGTTCCTGTGAAAAAATTGAGAAGTTGATGTATGCAATGGTGCAGTCTGGTGCAATCTGAGATGTGTTTTTGATCTGTCTTTTACAATTAAAACTGTTAGAATTCCTCAAAGGGGAGAGCACGAGAGGGGATATTTCCCCTCTCGCATCGAAAGTTTTGGGAAATTGATGTGTGGAATGGTGCAATCTATGAGGTGTTTCACTAAAAATTAATTAATCCCCTTCTTCCTCTCCACATTTTGAGCACCCCCTTTTAAGTTTTCAATTTTTTGAGTGACCCCCCCACATTCCTCCGACCCCAAGGCCGTAAATAATGACTGCTCCCTAATGATCTGCGCCCATAGTAAAACAAATTGTGCATTGTCAATTATCTTGTGCAGACCTGATAATTATGCTTATTCAATATAAGAAAATAGGCTACTCTGTAGCCTATTTTCCTATATTGTGCGAATCTCCTTTATCATGATCGCCCTCACAGTTCATCATCATCATCATAAAGCGATAACGAAACTATATCTACAATCATATGTTGATAACGTAAATAACATACTTGTATGTCGTAACTGTTGACCAAGAAATTGCGTATGGAATGATAATACAAACCCGGCCCTGAGCCCCATAGGATTTGTGAGTCGGTTGCATAATACTTCACAAGCGACTGGGTGTATAACACCAGGTTGCATGTCCAAGGAGATACGCATATTGTGAATATTTCAATAATGTTGTATACAATTGAAATGATTAGAAGAAAGTGTAATCGATGTTAAATTCAGACGCAAAGAAATTGATGTAGGAATTCTAATTAAGGATGTCACTATATTACATTACATGTTTTCAATTAAGGGGCTCCCTGTGACCCGTACCACGCCTAGGAGTGACCCACATTTCTCTTGGCAAGTGACAATACAATAGTGCAATAGGTATAGGCATGGTGACGTCAAGGGTTCAAAGAGCATACGTTTCATTTAAAGCCATGGGATCTTACGGTACAAAGTGCGGTCTCGTGTCTCTCTTCTTCCTTGTATAGTTTGTCAGAAAATCCCTTTCTCATCTCATGGCTTCACCAAAGATATCGGTGCTGATGTTAAGCCATGTTCGCACCACACGGTGTGCCAGGTTTGCCTTCAAGGTCAGACAACTGACAACAGCAGCTCCACAATCGGATGGACCGACTAGTAACAGGAACGATGTCAAGCCGTTCGAGGACATCCCTCGGTCAAAGAGCAAACTCGCTACGTACATCGACCTTTTTCGTCATGGAGGTCTGTCAAGGATGGATAAATACATCCTGTGGCGTCGACAAACTTTCGGCCCAATCTGGAGAGAAAATTTCGGGATTTTCAATAGCGTTGTAGTGGCTGACCCCGTGGCGGCCGAAGCTGTCACTCGGGCCGAGGGCAAGTATCCTCGTCGGCAGCCGATAGAGGCATTCTTATTGTACAGAAAATTGGAGGGTTATTCGCTTGGAGTGCTTCTAGCGTAAGTCGGATTAACACTTCTCTTGTTGACTTGAAAATGTTCGATGGTCAGTCAAAAGTTTGCGTGTTCATCAGTGAATTATTTCATTCAGTCAATACACGTATTGTCGATAAACCTTCGGAATACACACTGAGTTAGCAACAAAGGAATACAATTGTTGCCATGTCAGCGACACGACAGCCATCATATTGGCAGATAAGGCAAAAGGTTAAAAACTGGAAACGAATTTGATTTCAGAGATGAAGTCAAACCGGAAACGGAAATTAAAATCATAGTTAAATCAACACGACGATGAATTTTCATTTTGAAATCGAAATGAAAGTCTTAATGAATATCAAAAACGAAAATGCTTTTTATTTTCGAAAAGTCAAAATCAATATGGAGATAAGAACAATTTTAAAATGACAATGAAAATAAAAATGTAAATCGAAATCAAAATCAAAATTGAAATCGAAAATAAAAATAAAAGTCAGAACAAAAGTCATGTAAAAAACAAAATGAGTTTAGTTAGAAAGTCAAAAATGAAATTCAGAACAATATCTGAATGGAAATTTTAAAACAAGTTGAATTTTCAAAATAGAAATTAATCAAAATCAAAATTAAAATGAAATTAAAAATTAAAAAATTAGGCAGAAATTAAAAAGAAAATAATATAAAAATAAAACGACTTTAGCTTAGAAAACGAAAATCAAAACGGAAGGGACAACTGAAGTTCAAATCGCGATTAAATTAAACTTATTAATCATAAACTATTGATGTACATATCGTTATTTCCAAGACTTGGTTATGGTTAAAACTTTAACGTCAACATATACATTTCCTTTCAATCCAATCGTGATAGAGGTAAGTTCACACATCCCACAATTCAATTCAGACAAACCAAACAATTCCAAAAATATCCCAAAATTCATTCAACTGTGGTATACTGATAAATGCGCCAAACAACTCCACAAATCTCACCATCGAATCCATTTCTAGCCCTAAGAAGAAAAAGAAAATCTGATGTTTTACAGCTAGAGTTTAATTGTCATTCAGAAATAATATATTAGGGAAGGCCTTTAATGGAGTAATACTACATACATGCTACCAAACATATTCTAGCAATAATGTCGTATGGTATTGCTTTTAGCCTGTCTTGTGTTGTGTACGTGTAGTTACTCTGCTGGAGTCAGAGTACCTCTTAACTCACTGTAGTTTTATAATACACGATCGATAGGCTGGATAGCATACACCAAATGTAATTTACTTGGATTTTCACAGCAACGATTTCCACTAATACTTGCATATCTAATTTGCTGCTCCATTACCCATAAATATTGGGTAACCACTTCAAGCATAGACCATAAAGGGTCTTGTAGGACATCATTGTGGAATTCTACTGAGTATTTGTTTTTTCAAAGTTATTTTCCTCAGGTTTCAACTGAAAACCCTTCAAATTTTTACACATCATCCGATCAAGACTCCTATCAAGAAAAAATTTCCCTCAACGATTTTTCTCTTTCAAAACACAAATGTTGGCCACTCTTTTCTCAAATCTCGACGAAGTTATTTTAACTATTTGAGTTCTATAATTGGTTTAAGGTAGTATGCGCCTCAAAAGTGAAAGACTTAAACTTTTGTTCAAACTTTCCTAAAGGAATCTTTTAACCATTCTCTTTCAAAATCAAGAACAAGATTCAGGGGTCACCGTATAAATTTGGAACAAGAGAATCGAATAACCCAACATTTACCGATATTTGAAATTCAAAATGGCCGCCATCCGTGTAAACTCTATGGGGAAAAATTGAATTCTGGAGTTTGAAAAACTGAGATGGTAAAAGTTTTTCTTTCTCCAAGAACTTTAAAATGAGCCCCAATAAGTGGTAGATCAGAAAAAATATTGTAGGAATTTGAGAGTCCGAATATCTATCCCGGAAGCGCGTTCTACCTTAAGGTCCGTTCTCTTGGAATGAGATAGAATGCAACATATTTATTTAACTTTACTCATAGCGAAGGCGAGGAGTGGCAACGTCATCGGACAGTGTTAAACAAGCCCTTACTGCGGCCTAAAGAAGTTGCGTCACACACAGGCACACTGAATGACGTCGCCGATGAGCTTGTAGCCAAGATCCGTCGTGTTCACGCCAAATCCGATAAAACTAGTTTAAATGATGATGTATACCGCTGGTCCATGGAAGGTATGAAGAAGTATGAATTTTAATATTTTCATATCATTAATTTACAATTCTTGCAATTTCTATGCTAGTAGTCAAGTATTTAAGATACAACTTATATATATATATATATATATATATATATATATATATATATATATATATATATATATATATATATATATATATATATATATATATATATATATATAAGGCCAGAGAAAAAAAAAATCTTGTTCATCGGATTTTTTTGGACCAAGTCCCTGGAGCGGCGAGCGAATTTTTTTTTTTTTTTTTTTTTTTAGGCCGAAGGTAAACGCGGTCCTTTGGCATTTTTGCACAGATGCAGACAAGGCAAGATAATTGTTTCCCTTTTTACCAGAAAATCTCAGACAAGAAACACTGATACTGGTAACTGAATTCAATACTATATTTCCCAACAATAACATAGGCCATTACATTCACAGTTAGTGTTTGCACAACATATTTTGAGTATTCTTGACCGCGGACATCCGGGAACTTGCGGTTTTTTACGTCATTTTTGCGTCACACTGCCGTGAGAACAAAATATTGAAGTGTGAATTTTTCAACCTTTACACCAGTATTCAAAGTTTCAACATTATGTCAATGATAAACACTAAGTTCTGTCCTTTGTCACATAATTTCTGCATTGTTCACTGTCCTGTATAGTCAAATCCCAATTCACCTCACTCGCTAGCAATAGGTGAAAGTGACGTCACTCCGCGGTCAAGAATTTCAACATTCTCTCTGAATAAAACTGAAATGTACAGCAAATCACTGAAATCCAACAATTCAGTATTGTCCTTTAATATTGTCCTGGTGGGACCTAGCATCTGAGTTTTTTCATTTTACTTTGGCCCCATGTTTTGGCCTCTTTACCACTGTCTCTACACATTTTACACGATGGTCTAACAACACTGTACTGTGATCGGAGTGAAGTTATATAGTCATCTTTCAGATCGTACTTTAACATCGACGCAACCATGTGTTTTGTCATTGCCCCTAAATTTTTATACTTTCGATGCAATTTTCATTCAATCGGACGCACCGTCCATCTGCTGTCACGATCTTGTTGAATAAATCGCCAAACGTAATATCAGGACAAACACTGAATAGCGTCTTTGGAACTAACTGTTGGCCATCAAGTCGAATGTTGGCGATCAAATTAATACTCACGATGTGACATGTCCCAACCTTTACAAAACGAGGAAATTTCTGGCCAAATCGACCCACTTTGCGTCGTGATTCGCCAAATTCAGACGTCACAACAACGTGTTGGCGGTCAACTACGTCGGAAGTCTCATTCAAAATCCCGTGCCCGCGAAAACCCGACAAAGTGTAGGGCGCCACCAGCGGCAGTACTAAAAATATTTGTAATGCGGAAGTAAGAATTTGCCGTGATCAAAAAAAAAAAAAAATTTCCAAATACGCCAAAGTAGAAGCGGCGATTCCGATGAACAATTTATTTTTTCTTCCTGGCCTAACACAAAATTACTTCAACTACAAAGTAATGGTATCTGTTACTTAAGTTTCATGCATCCTGCAATCATCAGACACTTCATCTGTCTGATGATTGCAGGGTGCATGAAACTTAAGAAACAGATACCATTACTGTGTACTTGAAGTAATTTTGTGTTATTATTTATAACGCCTTACTTTAGCATCGAGCACTGTAATTTCCCACGAGGACATCTGTATACTTATATATACATATATACATACATACACACACACACACACATATATATATATATATATATATATATATATATATATATATATATATATATATATATATATATATATATATATATATTTATAGTATAAATATGATTTTTCATCGACAGGTATAGCGGCAACCTTATTTGAACGACGGCTTGGATTACTCCGTGATACCGTGGATCGCCGGTCTGAGGAGTTCATCCAAGCCGTAAAGGACTTCTTCAAGTATACTGAATCTTTGGTGTACTTGCCCTTGAAACTGCAAGTGAAGTTGAACATGCCTGCATGGAAAGGTTTGAAGCGAACTGCAAAAACGTTGTTTGACGTCAGTAAGTTTCAGTTTTGTTTTTTCGCTGTTGAATTCAGAAACAGGATCGAGTTACGGTAAGCGAGGTCACCTATGATGAAGTTATCAGAAGACGGTCGCTGCAAATATATCGATGTTTCAACATAGGCCTATATAAGTCACACTATGATGGTTGTATTGTCGTCAGTGTCAGTAAATCAACCGAACATTTTTTTGGTTTGTTTTTGTTTGTAGCCGAATTTCACATGAAAGAAACCATTGCTTCCAAGGGACTGGGTGACGGCAGTTCGGATGCAGCTGGTGACGTGTACAGCAGGGCGATTGTTTTGTATCTCTATTCAACTGGAAAACTTTCTGACGGTGAAATACTGGCTGATGCTACAGAGTTATTCAGCGCTGCAGTTGACACAGTATGTCACTCAAGAGTACTAGTATTACCTTGATGGGTGTAATGATTTATTTGTACGTCAAACTTTACAGAATCTATTATTATTTTAGATGAAAATAACCAGTGTATGCGATGTGAATAATATATCGCTATTTTTGTATGAATGTATGTATGTATGTAGGTAGGTAGGTAGGTAGGTAGGTAGGTAGGTAGGTAGGTAGGTAGGTAGGTAGGTATGTAGGTATGTATGTATGTATGTATGTATGTATGTATGTATGTATGTATGTATGTATTTATGTATATCCCCTTGTTATTTCGAGCAGACATCGACTACAATGATATGGACCTTGGACTTGTTGGCCTGGAACGAGGATGTGCAACATAAACTGTATCAAGAAATTAGTTCAGTGGTTCCAAAGGGACAGGAAATTACCCAAGAACACTTGAGAAACTTGCACTATCTTAAAGCCGTGGTTAGAGAGAGCATGAGGTGAAAAAAATTGATGGAATGTTTAGCCCCTGCCGCAGCTTTATCGTAAATTTACGTCCTAAAGTTGAACTTAGACAACTACACACGAACAAGCGACCTATAGCGGCCGATATAGTCCCGCTGTATACCAAATATCAAAGCTGTGAGACAAGCGGTTTTGATGAAACAATTTTTTTTACCAAAAATGACAAAAATTGCTTTAAAAAATACAAATTTGCTTATTTCTGCACAATTTAAAAAATCTGAAATAGATCATCCCTGGTGACCTATGTACCAAATATCAAAGCTATCTGACCTGTAGTTTTGAAGAAGATTTTAAAAGATTTTTTACCAAAATGACAAAAATTGCCTTAAAAATACAAATATGCAAATTTCACCACAAATTTGACCAAATCTAATTGAAGTCACCCTAAGAAAATTGCATATCAAATTTCAAAGCAATCGGACATGCGGTTTCAAAGAAGAAGGTAATTGTTGACGGACGACGGATGGACGGAAGATGATGACGAAGACGACGGAAAATCAGCCTATTTGATAAGCTCCGCGTTGCTGACAGCGGAGCTAAAAGTGATATGCATTCACTCAAGCCTAGTATTCGAGATACAGGAGGGTGTATCCTTATATTCCGAAAAGAAATCTTTTTGCTGCAAATACTCGCAGTGACACTCCGGTATACAATTTTGGTAGAGTTAATTATTATTGAGTTGGATATTTGCACTCAATATATGTGGTGGTTGAAGATAATGAGCAAAATATAAAAAAAACTCTATCATGTGCTTGAAAGACTGTCACCAAATTAAAGGTATATTGTCACCTGTTCCGATTTTGCCATAGTTACCATGGAGAGAGAAAATCTAACGAATCACAGATTTTAAGCGGGTGGCCGCTTTTTTAAAAACAGCGCCCTCACATTGGCATTTTGAATACTGTTATGTAGGTCATTTACCCCACACTCATCATGACCTGAGTTCAATTAGTCTAGAACATTCTCAAGGTCACTGCCCTTAATGACCTCACAACCTTGAATTCAATTAGTCATGTTTGGAATGTTCTGGAAAGTTGATTAGTTGTGTAAGAGAGATAATTTTAGAACAGTAATTAGCATGTCAATAAAAGTTCTAGATTGTTCTTATATGCCTTTATAAAAGGGACGTGCTCAGCTTCCAGTCAGACTTTTGGGATCGTGTCTCTTGTGTGTTACTAAACTCCAGCAGTAGTCATTCTCAAGACTTTTCAAGACCTTCACTGTCAACGCTGGATTTATACTGTGGACTTTGTGTAGCTTCAAGCCTGCAAACCAAAGGACTGTTCATTCATCCGACTGACTGTTACAACTCTGAGACTGGAGCTTTGCCGTCCCAGCTGAGATAAGTAGTCTGTACACTTTAAAGCTTGTATTCTATCCCTAACTTAGCAATTAGTTTTATTTTCGTAATAAATTTTGTTTAAACGTTAACTGCTGAGTTCACCCTTTTGTTCGTTTTCTCTGCACGTAACAAATTGGGGGCTCGTCCGGGATACGAATATTTTGAGCCGTTTGACAACATTTTGCCTACCTTTTCAAAACTACTGTATACTGTGAACTCAGCTAAATTCAATCATGGCGGAATTCAAGCCAGACGAATTTATGGATGACCTTGATCAGGACACATTTAATTCCCTCAGAAAAGACAACCTCATAGCACTGGCCAATTTCCTTAAAGTAGATGTCAAAAGATCTATGCGCAAGCGAGAAATACAGTTCAAGATTGCAAAACATTTAGTTAATTCTGGCCATTTTGAGGAGTCTGCCTTAAAAGATTATGAGCCTGAGTCTTCCTTCGAACTCAAAAAATTGGAATTAGAAATACAGGCAGATTTCGAGCTAAAAAAATTGGCATTAGAAAAAGAAAAGAATTACAAATGAAAGAAAAAGAATTACAAATGGAAAAGGAGAGACAGGCATTAGAAAAAGAAAAAATACAAATGCAGTTAGAAATGGAAGAAAGACAGAAAGAGAGGGAATTGGAAATGAAAGAAAAAGAATTGCAAATGGAAGAAAGACAAAGGGAGAAAGAAAGAGAGGAAAAAGAAAAAGACAGAGAATTAGCAGAACACCGACTGCAGTTAGAAATGAGACGTTTAGAGCTTAGAAAGTCAGGAAAATTCTTCCCTTCAGACAGTTTTGACATCACTAAGCATTTCAGGTTAGTTCCCCCTTTCCAAGAAAAGGATGTTGATAAATATTTCCTTCATTTTGAGAAAATTGCTCAGAGTCTGAATTGGCCTAAGGAGTCCTGGTCTATGCTTTTGCAGAGTGCTTTGGTGGGTAAAGCCAGAGAAATTTATATTCAGTTGTCAGTAGAGCAGGCTTCAAATTATGATTCTGTGAAGGAATTAATTCTCAAGGACTATGAGTTGGTGCCTGAAGCTTACCGTCAGAAATTTAGGGATTGTGAGAAGGTGAAGGATCAAACTTATGTTGAATTTGCTCGAACAAAAGAACAACTGTTTAACGTTGGTGTTCTTCTGAAAAGGTCAGTCAGAATTATGACAAATTACGACAGCTTGTTTTGATTGAGGAATTTAAGAGGTGCATTCGGAGTGACATCAAGACGTTTATCAATGAACAAAAGGCAGATACATTGGAGGTTGCTGCACGTTTGGCCGATGATTATTCATTGACCCACAAATCTTCATTTCTCAGCAAAACCATCCCAGTCCTTTTCATACAGAAACAATGCAGGTAAATTTAACTCCTCCTTTTCATCCAAGAATTTTTCAAAGGACAGTAGGAAATCAAATGACAACAGTTCACAAAATTCGAGTAACACTCCACATCATCAGATCCCAAGTCTCAATCCCCTTCTGACAAACAGTTCGGTACACTTTCTTGTAATTATTGTAAGAAAGACGGCCATTTAATGTCACATTGTTTCAAATTGAAAAGAAAACGTGAAGGTCAAAGTGTCAAAGTGGATCTAAGCCCACCGGCTTTATTTCTTCATCAACTCAATTTGAGTCTAATAATGTGTGCAACACATTTTCTGAGGTTAAACCCCTCTTATCCCCAATTAATGAGGTCAAGGTCAATTCTTCTCAAGATAGCATTATGGGTATTTTCGAGCCATTTATTCATAATGGTTTTATATCACTTTCTAGTGATTTCTCTTCTGCTACCCCTGTCAAAATTTTAAGAGATACCGGGGCTTCCCAGTCTCTTTTGTTGGCAGATACCCTGCCGTTTTCTGAAAAGTCATTTTCAGGTTCTAAAGTTCTTATTAAGGGGGTAGATTGTAATGACTACATTCCTGTTCCTCTCCATAATGTCTATTTGTCTTCGGACTTTGTTTCTGGACCTGTGGCTTTAGGTATTAGGCCTTTTTTGCCTTTTGAAGGGATTCACCTTCTTCTTGGAAACGACCTTGCTGGGGACAAGGTCATTACTAATCCACTTGTGACTGATAATCCTAGTTTAGATCAGGATCC
The DNA here is from genome assembly GCF_041260155.1 of Ptychodera flava. Lineage (NCBI taxonomy): Eukaryota > Metazoa > Hemichordata > Enteropneusta > Ptychoderidae > Ptychodera > Ptychodera flava. The sequence goes on from NC_091941.1 coordinate 15,316,002, forward strand.
AGAGCCAATTGAACAAGAGATACCCGATTTATTTCCTTCATGTGCCATTACTCGAGCCATGTCAAAGAAAACTTCCGAGAATCAAAATACTCTCAAAAATAATGTCACAGATGTTGACTTAAATGACACCTTTCTCAGTCAGGTGTTTGACACGGATCATTCCGTTATCCCTCGTGGATTTGAAACTTCCAGTAAAACTTCTGCTGACCAAAGTCAGACATTTTCTAGATCAAATCTCATTGCAGAACAACACAAAGACCCAGATATTTTGTCTTGTTTGACAGGGTAGATGATGAAGGTAAAACTTCAGATAGCTCTGTTTCCTATTATACGAAATCTGGTATTCTCATGCGTAAATGGAGACCTCCAGATGTTTTGGTTGATGACGATTGGGCTATAAAACATCAAATTGTGGTTCCAAAGCCCTACCATGCTGAAATATTGCGCCTGGCCCATGAAACGCCCTGGGCTGGTCACTTAGGAGTCAGGAAAACTTATCATAAAATTCTCAGTCACTTTTATTGGCCTAATCTCAGGCAGGATGTAGCACATTTCTGTAAAACTTGTCACACATGTCAAATGGTAGGAAAGCCAAATCAGACCATTCCAAAGGCCCCTTTACAGCCAATTCCTGCATTTCAAGAACCATTTAGTAGGATACTAATAGACTGTGTTGGGCCCCTACCAAAAACAAGATCAGGAAATGAGTACATGCTGACAATAATGTGTACATCAACTCGGTTCCCCGAAGCCATACCACTGAGAAATATAAAGACAAAGACTATAGTGAGAGCTTTAGTCAAATTTTTCACTTTATTTGGCCTCCCTAAATGTGTCCAGTCCGATCAAGGCTCCAACTTTATGTCTGGAATTTTTCAACAAGTAATGGATCAGCTAGGCATTAAACAGTATAGGTCATCCGCCTATCATCCAGAAAGTCAGGGTGCTCTTGAGCGATTTCATCAAACTTTGAAAAACATGATTAGGACCTACTGTTTTGACACAGAGAAGCAGTGGGATGAAGGAATTCATTTTCTGCTCTTTGCTGTTAGAGAGTCAATTCAGGAGTCTCTTGGTTTTAGCCCATTTGAGCTTGTATTTGGACATACAGTCCGTGGCCCACTTAAGCTCGTTAAAGAGAAATTCCTATCAGACGATGATGATTGTCTGAATATTTTGCAATATGTGTCAGATTTTCGTACAAAACTCTCTAAAGCATGTGAATTAGCCAGAGAAAATCTTGAGTCATCTCAGCAGTCAATGAAAACCAAATATGATAAAAGCACCTCAAAACGGAAGTTTGAACCAGGTCAAAAAGTTCTTGTTCTACTTCCAATTCCTGGCAAACCACTCCATGCTCGTTACTTTGGGCCATACCTAATTGATAAGAAATTGAGTGATTTAAATTACATCATAATAACACCTGACAGGCGAAAACAAAAACAGCTATGTCACATAAATATGCTTAAGCCATATTTGGATAGGGATAATCCTACTAAAACAAAGCCTGTCAGTACAGTCAGTTCTGGCCATTATGAAGATAGTGATACTGAAACTGACTTGAGTGAAAATACTCTAAACTCAAAGCTGGGCTCGGTCAAGCTTCAGAACTCAGAAATCCTGGAGAAGCTGGAGTCTACAAAGTTGGCACACCTCCAGCCAGAACAACAACAACAGGTGAAAGAACTGCTCCACGAATATAAACACCTGTTTCAAGATGTTCCAACGAGGACGAACGTCATCTATCACGATGTTGATGTTGGGGACAGTAAGCCTGTAAAACAACATCCATACAGACTGAATCCAACAAAAGCGAAATATCTCCAGGAAGAAGTCAAATACCTGCTGGACAATGACTTTATTGAACCCAGTAAAAGTAACTGGAGTTCGCCGTGCATACTTGTTCCCAAATCAGACCACAGTTATCGTATGTGCACGGACTTTAGGAAGGTCAACGCTTTAACAAAGACAGACACTTTCCCAATCCCGAGGATTGATGACTGCATCGACCGAGTGGGAAAAGCCAAGTATGTGACAAAATTTGACCTACTGAAGGGATTTTGGCAAGTCCCTCTGACGGATCGTGCTCGTGAAATATCCGCCTTTGTTACACCAGACGGATTGTTCCAGTACAAGGTGATGCCATTCGGAATGAAGAACTCTCCGGCAACGTTCCAACGGATGATCAACGACGTCATATCCGGGCTAGACGGGTGTGCAGCTTACGTTGACGACGTCATCCTGTATAGTGACACCTGGGAGGAACACATAAGCTCATGCGGAAGTTCTTTGAGAGACTGAGTAAAGCAATGTTGACTGTCAACCTTGCCAAATCTGAGTTTGGTTGGGCTAGGGTAACTTACCTCGGACATACTGTAGGACAGGGTGAGGTAAAACCTGTTGATGCCAAAATCAGTGCCATTTCAAGTTTTCCCATACCAAACTGCAAACGACAACTGATGCGCTTTCTCGGTATGGCTGGTTACTACAGAAAATTCTGTCCAAATTTCTCCACAATTACTGAGCCTTTGACTAACTTACTTAAAAAGAAAGAAAGTTTGTTTGGTCAGAGCAATGCCAACAGGCATTTGATACACTTAAAGCCATACTGCAAAGTGCCCCAGTGTTGTCTGCACCAGATTTCACTTTGCCATTCAAATTAGCTGTAGATGCTAGTGATACGGCTGCTGGTGCTGTTTTATTGCAAGAGGATAGTCATGGTGTAGATCATCCTGTTTGCTATTTTTCACGCAAATTTAACAAATCCCAGAGAAACTACTCTACAATTGAAAAAGAGTGTTTATCTTTGATATTAGCCTTACAGCATTTTGAAGTTTATGTTACTTCTTCAAATCAGCCAATAGTGGTTTATATTGATCACAACCCTCTTGTTTTTCTGCAGAAATTTAAAGGCAAAAATCAGAGATTGCTAAGATGGAGTTTTTAATGTTACAGGAGTTTAATCTTGACATTAGACATATCAAAGGCAGAGACAATTTAATTGCAGACTGTCTTTCTCGTATTTAGAGTTTATTGTTGTTCACTTTCAAGAAATTTTATTGTTGTTCACTTTCAAGAAACTTTACTTTAGAGTAAAACAAAATTTGAGTACTTAAATCCTTTTCAAGATTACATTTGTAAAAGAAAGATTTTTCTTTGAAAAATTTTCTTTTTTTGAAGAGGGGGTGTGTTATGTAGGTCATTTACCCCACACTCATCATGACCTGAGTTCAATTAGTCTAGAACATTCTCAAGGTCACTGCCCTTAATGACCTCACAACCTTGAATTCAATTAGTCATGTTTGGAATGTTCTGGAAAGTTGATTAGTTGTGTAAGAGAGATAATTTTAGAACAGTAATTAGCATGTCAATAAAAGTTCTAGATTGTTCTTATATGCCTTTATAAAAGGGACGTGCTCAGCTTCCAGTCAGACTTTTGGATCGTGTCTCTTGTGTGTTACTAAACTCCAGCAGTAGTCATTCTCAAGACTTTTCAAGACCTTCACTGTCAACGCTGGATTTATACTGTGGACTTTGTGTAGCTTCAAGCCTGCAAACCAAAGGACTGTTCATTCATCCGACTGACTGTTACAACTCTGAGACTGGAGCTTTGCCGTCCCAGCTGAGATAAGTAGTCTGTACACTTTAAAGCTTGTATTCTATCCCTAACTTAGCAATTAGTTTTATTTTCGTAATAAATTTTGTTTAAACGTTAACTGCTGAGTTCACCCTTTTGTTCGTTTTCTCTGCACGTAACAATACCAAGGAACGCCCTTTGACCATATATGGGCATATTTAGATTACAGGTGATTGTAAACCTTTAAGAATGAGCTATCCTTCCGAAAAGCGCGATCGCGGCAGTTACTGGATATGACCCCTATGTTTCTAATCGTGTATTGATAGAACATAGTGAGCAAAAGACAAATTTACAAAACTTTGAGAAGACTACCAGTGCATTCCGCGGCTGGAGAGAGTATAATTTGCACAAGTCTTTTGCAAATTAAAAATAAAACACTTTCGGTGTTGTTATTCTCACAGTATACCTATTAGTGTGCATAACCGACGAGGTCATTTATTCCTACAGATTGTATCCTGTAGCTCCAGCCTTCAGTCGTATTCTGGCATCGGATGTAGTTCTATGCGGATATCATGTTCCAGCCGAGGTGAGGAGCCAATTTTATGCAATAATATTCATATATGGTGGCAAGTTTGTTTTAGCAGATATCTGAATAGATTGACTATATTGTAGGTCAGCATTTCTCCTCTTGTGTAATGGAAACTTAAAAGAACCGGTAGCTGTAACTTTGATGATGTTTTCACTATTTGTTTTGTATGTCCATTGCAAGTTATATTTCTACTCCGAAAAGCAAGTTAAATTCTCTCTATTCTGCTCGTCGACGTATGTAATATGCCATTTACACATACGCAGGCGGAGTTGACAAGCTGAATACTGTGTCAATAAACATGCCTTTTGCAGTACAACGAGAAACAGTGGTAGACATTAAGTAATAGATAACCACCAACACCGAGGAGTTTCGGAAATAGAATCGCCGAGGCCGTAGGCCGAGGCGATTCTATTTCCGAAACTCCGAGGGGGCGGTGGTTATCTGACTTAAACCACGCGGTCACTTTTCATTCATACCACAGTAACTGTTCGCTGCATTACTGTCACTACATACCTAAATGAACAATGGTCGATACCAAAGGGTTCTAGAGAACTGACCGCTCTTTGTTTTCCAAGTGAAATTTTGACTCCAAAAATCGATGATAATTTACATATTAACTTGTCCACCTGGTCGAACTTCTCACCTGGTCACCACCAGTGTATTGCAACCATTCAGCGTTTCATTGGCTGATTAGGTAAATTGCACTGATTTGAATTGCTAATGTGCTATAAAATACACAGAAGCACCAAATTAATTTCAGTCTCGCCACGAGTGTCTGACCGTGAAATATGGCAAGTGACAGCGATAGCGACTCAATCTTTATCACACAAAATAAGGTCAGAGAAGCTTCCTCAGACAATGCTAGCTGTAGCGAATTTGAGTTTGACGCTGAAGAATTTCTGGCAAAATTTCCAGTGGTAGGACAGCAGAAAAATGTAAGTGACGGCAAACGACTAGGTGATATCAAAAGCGACGAGGAGATAGCAAATTTGATAAAAAGTAATATACCCCAAATACAAGAAGAAAGATGACTTGGGCTTACAATACATTCGAAACTTGGAGAAATATGAGGAATGATTATTGTAGTAAAAATGAAATTTCGGGTCTCAGTGTAATTGGGCCTCAGTTACTCGAAATGACCAATGACGAGTTGAATTACGCGCTTTCTCGTTTCGTACATGAAGTAAAGAAAACGGATGGTACCGACTATCCCGCAAACACCTTGTTTGAAATAATTTGCAGTCTCCAAAAGCATCTGCACGACAATGGTCGTGTTGTGAGCTTATTGAAAGATGATATCTTCAGAGAATTGCAAGGTAGCTTAGATGCCGTCATGAAACTAAGGAATAAGGCCGGGCTAGGTTTAGTAAAAAAACAAGCGCAAATTATAACACTGGATGAAGAAAAAATTCTTTGGGAAAAAGGTATACTAGGAAAACAAAATGGTCAGAGACTCGTGGATTCTATGGTATATTTAATTGGATTGAACTTTGCGTTGAGAGGAGGCCAGGAACATCGAAACATTAGATGGACAAATTCACAAATATCTTTAAAAGTGTGTAGTAGTGGTCGCCGTTATTTGGAATATGTAGAAGATGTAAGCAAGTGTAATCAGGGTGGCTTGAAAAACCGTCATATTAAGCCGAAAACAACCCAGGCGTACGAAAATACTGAAGACCCAAGTCGATGTTGTCGCTTATTTCGAATTCTACAATTCTAAATGGTAAGTGCAGTTTTTTTTTTCGTTCTGTCACCAGCACATTGATGTGCATTTTTGTGTACACATAATGAACAAGACGTCCTTCACCATTGCCATGTATTGTTAACGGTGTCTCATTCACATTGCAGTCCTCATGATAGACCAGATGACGCTTTCTATCTGTACCCCTTGAAAAATCCAACTAATGACGTATGTTTTTCATCGAGGATAATCGGGCACAACCAACTCAACACCGTTGTTGCAAGAATGTGTGCGGAGGCAGGATTCGAGGGATTTCGGTCTAACCACTCTCTACGTGCCACAGCTGCGACAAGATTGTATGCAAGTGGTGTCGACGAGCAACTGATCCAAGAGAAAACTGACCATAGAAGTCTAGCCGTAAGGAACTACAAAAGGACAGCTGACGTACAGAAGAATATGTAACAACATCGTGCAAGGTACATACTTTTTCAAATGGCATGCGTGTGCTTGCAACATGCATCCGTAAGATGCGGTTTTCAAGTGATATATATTCAAAACATTTTCAGCTCTGTTAAAATGACGTATACTTTAATCAGAGCGCGTCAAATGTAATTACCAGGCAGCATATACAGACAGTTTTAAAATATCTCAAAAAATGTTCCATAATTTTGCAATTGTTCAGAGGCGACTTTATTTAGCGGGACTAACAGGTACAATTTGCCTTATTTTGCAGGAAGGAGATGGTCAGCAAAACACCAAGAAGATCAAACTTGGAGGTGGTTGCACGAATTCGGTTGAACCAGAAAAAAATGAAAATATTGATGCAGTACCAGGAATACCAGGAATTCATATAAATATTAACATTATGAAATGATGTGTATTTCGTAAAATAAAGATTAGACTGAAAGAAGTCAAGTACAATAAATATGCAAATGTTAACCTGTTTTGTGTCTCAATTGAGGTAATTACTACCAGGTGTTGAGGATTCTGTCAGAATCGCCTGGCGGTTTTGTCAGAATCGCCTGGCGATTCTGTCAGAATCGCCTGGCGGTTCTGTCAGGACCAGGTAGTTCGTTAAAATAAGTACCGCATAGAACAATAGTGTGACGTCAGAAGCGTGGTTTAAAAACAGAAATGGCGCTAAAAAAACCTCACTAGTAAACAGCTATTACCTGGTCAATAGGGCTACAGCGCCCCTTTATTTCCCCGAGGGCCGCGTGTTACCAGAAACACATCGTAGGCCGAGGGGTATAGCGATGTGTTTCTGGTAATACACGGCCACGAGGGGTAATAAACTGGCGCTATAGACAGAATAAAGACCAGGTTAAAGCTGTTTTACAACACACCACACGCTCATGTTGTATTATGTTATAGTTTTTAATATGTTTTGATATTTTGCACGGCAACAATCCATTGTGACAAGTTTACTTGGCGATATTTCCACAGCGGTTACAGGATGGTGCCACTTTCTTCCAAAAATATAACCATACCTAGCAATATCCTTGATTGCACTTGAATCTTTGTGGCGTGTTCTAATTACACTTACTGACATAATAACATCTTATCGTGTCAGATTTTCCAGTTTCTACGAAAAACGGTAAAGGATGTGGCGAAATATAGCAGCCACTTATACCGAAATTTACTGTAGGATGAAACTCGGCACGTGACTGCCGTAGGTGTAATAATGCTCAGTATGCAATTTTAAGAATGCAGTAGTGGTCCACACAGGATTGATGTCTCGGGATCCAGAGTTATTTGAAGACCCTGACAAGTTTCTGCCGGAGAGATGGATGAGATCTGAGCAGCAAATACCAAGAGTTAATCAGTATGCTGCCCAACCATTCGCCATGGGTCCACGGCAGTGTATCGGTAGACGACTAGCAGAACTTGAAATGTACCTGTGCATAGCAAAGGTGAGACTGGCCAAGGGTGACCAAAATGTGATATGTTTTGCTACGTGATCGCCAGTACAATGTGTCAAAGTTTCTTCGTCACAGATGTTTTCCATCTTATTTCCCTAGAACTTACCAAAATATATTAAGTTGATGTCATATTTCAATTGAAAGGTTAACACTTGTGTTGCCTTTGCATGGATGAACTTTGAGTACCATTGCTTTATTAAGATCAAGATGTGCTAAAAAGTACTTGCACATGTATCTGTAATTCAAAGGGGTAGTAACCATGCTCACAACATCGATGTCACCTTTTCAACCTGCAGATCATACAGAACTTTGTACTGGAACCCAACAATGACCAGCCACTCCAACCACGATTGAGGTTTCTTCAAATCAGTGACAAACCACTGCGTTTGAAATTTCATGATCGCATCTAATTAATTAGATTTAATCACATCGGAGATGACGTATTCCTTTCACGTTCATTTACCAAGTTTCCTTCTAAGGGCCAGAGAGATCTTTGAAAAAATGAATTTAAAAATCACGCTGAATTGTCTTATAAGAACTAGTGATCACATTACTACATGGTTACTGGATAGATATTTCGTCAAATCAGAGACACAGAGAGACAGAGAGAGACAGAGAGAGTGAGTGAGTGAGTTTTCAAAGCAACTATGCAGTAAATGCTTTGTTTCTCATCGTTGAACTTTCACATTGCTTAAAGTCAGAGAGGCTATATGATTAAGCACAACTACCATCATGATATTTACAGTTGTGGACGGAAATAAAAATTCTTTGGATGTGCTACTCTACAACTTCAAATTGCTCAAATAGACGTCCATGGAGATATTGAATTGAAATAGCACTTATCAGAAAAATGTCCTTTTATGCAATACTTTTATTTGCAATGAGCAGTTAATTCTGTAAGATGACTGTAAACGATCAAAGTCATTCTCTACTGTCCTAATCGTTTATTCTAGTCATTACGGGTATATCATAGTTTTGAACATTTTGATCAATATAAACAGACAAATTCTGATTTGGAAAAGACCGCAAACTTTACCGGCGAATTCATTCTTGACGGCAATTATCAGCGGTAAAGATTATATTTCTGAGAAAGGTTTGACAGCCGTAATATTACTGTAACGAATAGCTTAAAATACTATATGCAGATATTTTTATAGTTCCACGACAGAAGCTTCAATAAAAATTATTTGCAAATCATCTTACAGAGTAGAATGTGTGCCGTCACCTATACATTTGTTGCTCTACTATGCTTTTTTTTTGAACTATGCCAATGACCATTGAGAAGTACAGGAAAAAGCCCGAATACGAGCTGGCAAGATCTCTTCATAAATGCAAAATCTGACTCGAGTATACAGAGGTGAGGATGCAGACCATGACGTTTTACCGAAGGATGGGAGGTCGATCACGAGAGCCGGTTTTATTACGATCATAGGAAGCATGTAGATTTCCTGTTTGGTGTTTAATTGAATCGTTTTCTTTATCAATACAGCATTTCAAGACTTCTCAAACTTGTATTAGTACATTGGCTTTCGAATGCACGGAACATTAAGTCAAAGAACTTGGGTATGTTTCCAAGGCAGTTAACATGCCATTGCCCGCCCAAGAACTTATGATCGTAAGCAATATCTTTCTCGCCTTGTATAGTTCCCGAGAGGAGCGTTATTTGTCACTTTCATTTATTTATTTATCTTTTATTTTGTCTTCGTTGACAGCATTCAAAGGCAGCATCATACAGACGAGTTGATTAGTACAAAATTTTACCCATATCAACAACCGTGAAAATAAGTTATATAAAAAACAACATGCACAAGGGATGGCAAGAACAGACGTAGACACTGGAATCACACCAACAAAGACAAAACAGGCAACTTCTTAAATTTTGTGTCGAGTCCTGAAATATGTCGGCATTATTGCTGACGGGAAATGTGTCGAAAAATCCTTTGTAAATTTGAGACGATTGTTACCTTGCGCTCAAACGAATAGAAGTGTTTGTGTGTTGAAATGTGACGGCATTACATGTGACAGAGTAGAAACATTGTCAGCGAGACTATTATCTGGTGTTGCGCGTCAGGCCCCTCACATGAGTTAAGTGGAAGATTTTTCATGAACAGTTTGGTCTCTACCCATAATAGGCTCTTTTTAAAGAGCCATTGGATCCCACCCTTGAATATTGAGGGACAACTTCCGATTAGGGAGCCGTCATTGTTTACGGCGGGGGTCCGGAAGAATTTAATCGACTGACCCCCCCTTCCCCCCAACTTGGTAAAGTTAATACCGATACATGTATTTGTAAAATTTTCATAAATTCAGCAATAAAGACCTTTCAAATCCTGATGTAAGCTTACCCTGCTAGATTATCATCGGTTATCTCATGACGGTTGAAAAAGGTAAAAGCAACAAAATAAAATTCAAAGTGACAACAAAATACAGATATAAAAACTCACGCTATAACCAGCATCCAACCAACCATATAGTACTGTTTAACTTGGATGGGTATCATGACAGAGTTTCACTAGGATAACTGACTGGGCAGAATTTGAAAGTACAGGGGGAGAACACGCGACAGCCTGACGGGGAAAGTGTCAGAGGGGGCTGCCCCCTATCTTGCGTGGAAAATTTTGAGAAATTCATGTGTGCAATGGTGCTAGTCTGGTGCAATCTGAGAGGTGTTTTTAATTTATATTTTTTTATTAAGTAAAATCGTTAGAACACCCCAGGGGGAGAGCGCGAGAGGGGCCCCCCTCTCGTATAGAAAAGTTTGAGAAATTGTGTGTAAAGTTGCAATCTGAGAGGTGTTTCAATTTCCTCTCCACATTTTGAGCACCCCATTTAAGATTTCAACTTTTTGAGTGACCCCCTCACATTCCTCCGACGCCTAGTAGGCCGTAAATAATGACGGCTCCCTACTGATCTGCGCCCATAGTAAAAAACGTTCTGCGATATTTATTATTATTATTATTATTATTATTATTATTATTATTATTATTATTCTTTATTTAAACTCGATAACTCCATAGGTGAAACATCTCTTTTCATGGAGGTCGAATAGCGATTATCTTGTGCAGACCTGATAATTATGCTCGCGCAATATAGGAAAATAGGCTACTCTGTAGCCTATTTTCCTATATTGTGCGAATCTTCTTCATCATGATCGCCCTCACAGTTCATCATCATCATAAAGCGATAACGAAACTATATCTACAATCATATGTTGATAACGTAAATAACATACTTGTATGTCGTAACTTTTGACCAAGAAATTGCGTATGGACTTATAATACAAACCTGAGCCCCATAGGATTTGTGAGTCGGTTGCATAATACTTCACAAGCGACTGGGTGTATAACACCAGGTTGCATGTCCAAGGAGATAGGCTTATTGTGAATATTTCAATAATGCTGTATACAATTGAAATGATTAGAAGAAAGTGTACTCGATGTCAAATTAAGACGCCAAGAAATTGATGTTAAAATATCTCAAAACAATATTACATTACATGTTTACAATTTAGGGGCTCCCTGTGACCCGTATCACGCCCATGAGTGACCCACATTTCTCTTGGAAAGTGACAATAGGTATAGGCATGGTGACGTCCAGGGTTCAAAGAGTATACGTTTCATTTAAAGCCATGGGATTTACGGTGCAAAGTGCTGTCTCGTGCCTTTCTTCTTCTTTGTATAGTTTGTCAGAAAATCCCTTTCTCATGGCAACAGCAAAGATATCGGTGTTGATGTTAAGACATGTTCGCACCAGACGGTGTGCCAGGTTTGCCTTCAAGGTCAGACAACTGACAACAGCAGCTCCACAATCGGATTGCGTCGGCAGCGACGGACCGACTAGTAACACTGCTTAATAACTATCTACTGTTGATTGACCAATCAGAGTGCTCAATTCAGGGTGTTTTATTTACTCATAAAGCCTTGGTCACCAAATTCCAGAAACGAATGACAGCGCCGTAGTAAAGTACTGTCCAATCAAAAGTGAACATGTCATATTCTGTAGACATCTGGTACGTTTTATATTCAAACTTGGTAACACAGCGAAAACCAGCTGCAACACAAAATCTGCTGTGCCCAAGGGCATTTATATAATGTGCCCTAGGGCATTTATAGGATGTCCATTACATTGGAAGGCTATTTCACAAATAAAAGTTTTAATTCATATCCTAAACATGTTACATTGACAAAGGGGACGGTTGACGTAAACACATTGAAAACGAAAATATATCAGTTAGGGGCGATAGTTTTTAAGTCAGATAAAACCCTCGTACTCGGGCTCTTCTGGTATATAAAGTCCAACCCTACGATAAAATGTCTCGGCCTGCGGCCTCGACATTTTATCGTTGGGTTGGACTTTATATACCAGAAGAGCCCTCGTACTTGGGCTTTATCCTATACATCATATTCAATAAAAGTTTACCGAAGTTCATGATTTGTTGAATGAGGTTTCGACGGCTGCAAGAAAGGTTCTTTACTAAAAATAAATATTATTTCCATAAATATTGTTCGTATTTTAATATAGATACACCACGGGAATGGATATGAAACTCTGATATCATGTGCGTACGAAAGATCTTATTGAAAAGGGATTTCATTTTCTTTTTTACGTTAGTACTCAGGATTTCAAGCAACGAGAGGTTTGCATTAGAGGCGAAAAGCTACCCCCACGTAAACCATTCGTGAATCTCCCTTAAAAGTGACCTGCTGACACTTTCTTTCCAAAACCCATTTCACTGGTCAAATCGATGTCAATTTTGACCGTTACAGCAAAAGTGGGTTAGTTACAGCTTTTCTTCTTCCTCCGCCGGATTTAAAGCCTTAAGAGAGGCAGAACCGCTACTGATGCCTTTTGTTCTGTTTGATGTACAACCCTGGTGACTTTTGAACGGACTCTGGTAAGATCCAAAGGAGAAAATGCTGAAAATCGGTGATAATTTTCAAATATTTAAGGTGTAATTCTTGACATTGAGGGCGCCCTTTTTGCCGGCCCTTTTGCCGCCCCGAGAGGGCATTTGTAATGCACAGAGGCTGAGTTTGCTGTGTTTTAAAAGCGAAAAAGTCGAGTGGATTGTCAGTTGGAAAACATCTTCCGACATATTTTCTCAAGTTATGCTTTATTTCTGCCAGTGATTTTAGAGACGTGTTAACCGATTGGAAGTAAAGTAGAAGAAGTAAGGGACTGGACGTAAATTAGCAGGGGGGGAGGGCCGGGGGGATTTCGCAAGACAGCGGCCAAAAAATCATGACCCTCCCCCAAAATTTGGTCCAAAATTTATGACCCTCCCCCAAAGCAAGGCTGAAAAATTTGTGACCCTCCCCCCAGTTTCAAAAAAATAAATTTTTACAAATTGATCGAATCTTAAACGTTCAAACATTGAGGTGGGGATTTACAACACAGGGCAATATAGATGGGCACCAGCAAAGGATGCCTGCAAAAGTTTTATTTGCTTCTGCTTGTGACAAGAAAAAGTCTAGATATGGATGTCAGCCTTACCCAAGAATACTTTCACTGACTCTGTGTCAGTCACATTTGATCAGCATGGGTAAAACTATTAAATCTTGTAAAAAAAAAATTCTGGATATTCTACCGGTATGCTACAGATTTTTCAGTACTTTTAATAGAAGGGAACCCCCTGATTTCTCTGCCTACATACTATGCATTTCAATTGTTATGATAATGGTTTTAATATACTGTTTAATTCTTACACTGTTTAAACTTAGTAAACCAATCACCAGATAAAGGAGTCTAGTATTCTTGTTTCTAGTGTTGTATGGGTGGATTGTTCTAGGGAACACCATAGGATAAACTCTATGATGAAATTAATTCATTGTTTGATTTTCTGCACAAGTTTGATGAAATGCTCAATTTTCCATTTTGTCAGCACACTTGTAAATTTGGAACAAACCACAAAAAAAAACCAGTTTTAAGACTTCACTGGACACAAAAAATGACACCACTGCTCAAGTGTTATCAGGCTATGCTGACAAACTGAATCAATACTGAGCATATCATGCTAAAATACAGCAGCTAATACTGAACAATTCTGAAAATAATATTCAGCTCCTGTCCTCTTTTACTGCATATAATTTGTTTAACTTCCTCGCCAGGTCTTTTGCAGTCCCTTTAACAAACTTGTGGTACACGCACATTTGTTTCAGCAAACTCAGACAATTGCCAGGTCAGAGTTGTGACAGCAAGTCTGAACACACATTTAGAGTACTGTAAAGTGTTGGGTCTGATATCCTTGTCGATCAATTAATTTAACCATTTATAAATTTTCAATAGTAAAAATAAAACCCTGTAAATTCTGAAATCTTATGAATTTATGTAACTCTGACTTGCAGAGTAAACAATAACAAAACTAACAACACTTTGTCCATACACTATTGTTTCAAATTACAATGACTGACAGGCAAAAATGACAAAACAGCAAACATGGAATTTAGCCATTTTCATTGGCCATTAAAGGGACAAAGTCACTCATTTTTGACAAAATTTTGTTCATTTTAATTTCTGTTGAATATATGCTTTTCTGCAGCTCACTGAAATGGACTCAATTGCAATCTCTGGTTGTCACAGCTCAACTCATGTGCATGCATGGATATAACATGTGATCACTTAAGCTTAATAATTTAATTTAAGGTATGTACCAAGCATTGTAACATAGTAAATTTCACATGTTAATGTGACTTGTAAAAGTGTAAGAATTGAATTGCAATTGCAATAACCAGAGAGTGAGCATATTTCAGTGAGAATGATCTATCAAAAGAAATATAAATGGCAAAATATTGTCAAAAATGAGCAACTTAGTCCCTTTATAACTTGGTACATATCTAGTACAGATTCTTTCAAGTGTCACTGTGTCAAGCAGCATGACCATTGCACTGTTGAAGTATTAAAATGGTGGCAATGAATACTTTTATAATTGGTGCATTGACAAGATAGTACTGTAAAATGTTGACAAAAATAGCTTTGTCCAAATTATCATAATATTAGCCATTTCTGAACAGGATGTAAGATTACATCACCATGCTAACTCACAAATATTTCCAATATGAAAGTGCAGTCCTCTGTAGAGTGCGGAATCATGTATGTTGTACACCACGGAAATATAGACACCAAAGCATAGCATCATGTGAAAAAGTTAAAGTCTTGGTACTAGATGACCGCTAAACAAGATCGGCCATCCGCTTGTTTCAAAGCTATTTAAAAACTTTCTTCTGGGCCTATTTCATATCATATTTGACCCCTGGACTTGACCTGCAAGCTTGGTACGTACATAGTACATTGTACATTGTTGTATTCGACTGGAAAATGACAGTGACTTTAACGTCATTTTAAGTTAAAGATTCGTCATATTAGTCCAATTTCACTCAATTATTTCTGTCCTTGTTTCCTGACTGTCAAAATTGATTGAGGTCTAAGTATTGAAAATACTTAATTGAATGATGATTTTCATAAATATGTTTCACTTACAACTGAACTAAATTGTCACTACTTCCAAGTGTGACTGTGAACACCATTCTAAAATATTCAAATAACTAGCATGCATTCGACGTTCACTTTTGCACTCTGGACGTACACTGTACATTTTAGCCTATCGTTTTCAGGAAATAAAGGTCTGTATGTTTAAATGATTGACTTATTGGTCTATGAAAAATATCTTAAGGATCAGAAGGATGTTGATATTACAATTCACAAGTATCGGTGTTGTTTTCCCAAGCGGGAGTGTATCAGTATCACCATGGAGTTACCTAGCCCTACGTCCAGGTCTGTGTGTTCCCGGCGTTATACGGCCTCCACCACAGGCCGTATATAACGCCGGGAACACACAGACCTGTACACAGAGCTAAGGAGCTACCACTGCTACCACACTCTTTTGGTAGTTCCATGGTATCACTCCTTGGTTTATGCAGCTGCAGTTCTGAAGCTGAAGGTTTTGCCTTTTTAGAGTTTTAGCTTCAAGTTGACGTCCGATACATGTACGGCAATATTGCCCTACTCTATGCCATTGGTTAAACACGACTCACGTGACATGTAAAAGAACGTGATGATGCCCTCTGCGAATGTGATGATGCCCTCTGCGAACTTGATGATGCCCTCTGCATTTGATATTACATGGTGACGTCATTTTACTTACTGCGCATCCTTTCTGCGCAAAACAAATTGTCGTTCGCTTGTTGTACTTTTTGGTTACTTATGGCTGCGAAACGTCATGCAGAGCTGTCACCGGCACAGTTAGACGATATTTTGATGCAGGTAAACAGCAAACGAACAAGAATGGCAACAAGGAATGCAATTTCTGTGTTCAGCGACTATGCTAGCAACAAGTTTGGATACGCCACCGAGGAGATCGGCAAACTTTAGCAGCAACCCTAGACTCGGCACTGACATTTTACGCTGAGGTCCGGACTCAGAAGGCGAACTGTACTCGAAGAAGTCTTTGTGTTTTTGTTTCTTTGCATGTTTGCTTATTCGGTGTAATAAAAATAATAACACATGAGAGCTTGGGCAATATCACGATTTTTTGCCTGCCCTCGGGCTGGTGGTCATGATCGAAATACTGATGATGCCCGAGCCGTAGGCGAGGGCATCATCAGTATTTCGATCATGACCACCATCCCTTGGGCAGGCAATAAATCGTGATATTGCCCAAGCTCTCATGTGTTATTATTTAAATATGTACCACTGTCGCTATGCGAAGGCCTACTGTATGCACCCGTTAGAGAGCTCTTCCTGGTGCATAGGCGTTCGCGTAGCGACTGTGGTTGCACCTGTGGGTGATGACTATGCCATTGTTGGGGGCAATCAGAGCAGCCAATAGCTGAATACTCTAACCATGCTCGTAGGGCTTAGACTGCTACACCAAGTCAATGGCATATATCATGTAAAGCAGGCAGTAAATATGTACCCTTTCACTTCGGCTTTGAACTGCACATGTGGAATTTTATGATTCAACAGGCTGTCCAATAATTCCAAAATTGGCTTATAATGGACTAGAGCACACTTATACTCCTTAAGAGTGCTCTTCAAATGTTTTTTTTTTATATTAATGCACATGTGCCTGCCATTTTTTCATAGGAATTATAATTTAACATTTATCAAAATATCAGTGAAATTCATAATTTTGGAATGTATCACATACTGGAAACACAGTGTGACAATGATCTCCACAACAATGTTATATGGTCATGTACACTGTATTGAGCAGTTCAATCTCTACATGGGGAGGAAATATGGGAAAGTATGTTTAAAATGTGTTCCTTTTACAGATATAGAACTACATGTGTGTGCATGACCCCATTATTCACTGAATTTTACAATATTCCCGATAGACCTGTGTAGTTAGAGAACTGAAAATACCTGTATATGTGCTCATTGCACTCATAGCAAATCCAGTTTTACAAAATGTACTACAGTATGTGTTCCAGTAGACACTGAGAAGTTTTGGTCGTTGCCCTGTTTTGGAGGAAAGGTTGCCTATTCAAACAATAATTTAAGCAAACAATTCAAAGTGCGGTCATAGATTGAATGCTATAGTGTGAAATTATGGTGTTTTAACTTTGACAGTACTTTGTAAATTTGCAGAGGGGATATGTTTCTTTGCATTTTGAACATATCACAGAAAGCAGCCTAGATAATAGGGAATAGACTGATCCTGATTTGACACAGAAGTGGCAAACACTATTTCAATCAAATCTTCATATTCTGAAATGATATTGGGTAGGGTATATTGCTTTTTAGTACATAATGTTGCATCAAGATTCCCAGAAAAGGGTTTGAATATGTGATCAATATGGCTAATGCAAGAATTTTCAATTTTACTTGGTTTTTCAGATTGGATATTATCTTGACCTAAAGATTTTATTTGTCTAGTTTATGCACAGATTATACCAAAATAGACGATAACTTGTAAGACTTTAAACATTTTTCAATACTTTTAAAATTCACAGTATAAATTACCCACATTAAATTTCAACAAATGTTATATATTCTGCCATCACAACACAAATGAACGCTATCCATTCCAAAGATAGTACCCACGAGGTAAAGCCAATGCAAACTTGAAAAATGACTGTCCAGAAATATTTCAGTATACTAAAATCACTTTTCTGGAATCAAAATTATTAATTATCACACCAAAGCTAGCTCTTAATTTCAAACAATAGTACATGTATCTCTAAAAACTAAAATTCATGAACCTAAAAAGGGACTGATGCAGGGTGGAGCTTGGCCTTAAACTTTGAAGGGAAGTGGCTTATGTGAGAGAGGGAACTTTTGTTCATCAACAAGAAGTGGAATGAGAAATAATATTGTCAAATAGTTAGGTTCAAGATTGACTACATCAGTAGAACAATGTAAGATATTGTGGTAATATCCAGCAGTGTTTTTGTTAAGGGCGGTACCTAGGTAAATGTTACCGGGGTTCCCCTGTCATTTTACCAGGGTTAGCCTTGGTATATCAGTGCAGTCATACTAGCGGACAACGGAAATTTTACCAGGGTTCCCAATATTCCCCAACCTTAGCAAAAACACTGTCCAGTGTTTATTAACCATAAGTCATTCCCTTTAATATGTTGGGTTAGCTGAGGAACAATAGATTGGATTGGCTATAAACTTAATGGCAATAAGAATAGCAACAAGAGAGACAATCCTGTTTAAGATAATGATGGGGAAGAGATACGCAGAGAGTTTGTGCGAGTGATGCATGCGATGTCATGTGAGCATATTGTCTTTACAAACAATTTTTTTTCTACTTTTAGTGCACCAACAACAAGCCCAAAAATGTGTGACCCTCCCCCTTAGAGGAGCTCAAAAAATTGTGACCCTCCCCCAAACAGAGGCTCAAAAATTTGTGACCCTCCCCCAAATCCCCCCGGCCCTCCCCCCTGCTAATTTACGTCCAGTCCCTAATGACGACCTGATGTTTATAACTTATCAATCGCGAATATGTTTGTGTAGCGTGCTATGTATAGTGACCTTTGGCAGCATGATTAGATAGCGAAAGTGCCGACATTTGAAACTTTGAACTGGCATGTACAACTCACATTAGTTTTATGAAATTTGCCGGACTTGTCCCTGTTTATCAACCCTGCCTGGGTTTTATGTCCGTGAATGTATCAGAAATACAGCCTGCCAATAGACTAATTATAACATTACAATGAAATTCACATCAAGAATCCTTCATTTAATACGCAGTTTTCAGTTAACTTTCTGTACCCTCCCGTATCGATCACGGTCCCTTTGTGGAGGGACCGTGTATCGATTTAGCAGTCAGTGCCTTATCTCGGCGCGGCTAAAAGGGCGCCCCCAATGTCAAGAATTACACCTCAAATATTTAAAAATTATCACCAATTTTCAGCATTTTCTCCTTTGGATCTTACCAGAGCCCGTATAAAAGTCACCAGTGTTGCTAAGTATGCTTAGAATGTTTTTTGGAAGAAAGTGACACCATACTGTAACGGCTGTGGAAATATCGCCAAGTAAACTTGTAACAATGGATTGTTGCGGTGAAAAATATCAAAACACATTAAAAACTATAGCATAATACAACATGAGCGTGTTGTGTGTTATAAAACACTTATAACCTGGTCTTTATTCGGGCTATAGCGCCCGTTTATTACCCCTCGTGGCCGTGCGTAACCAGAACGCATCGCTATACCCGTCGGCCTACGGCTTCGGGGAATAGCGACGTGTTTCTTGTAACACAAGGTCCCTCGGTGGTAATAAACGGGTGGTATAGCCCTCATGACCAGGTAATTGATGTTTACTATTTTCTAGTCTCGTGACGTATTCTGGCGAATCGCAACACGGAATGAGCATATGGCGTGTTCTAATTACACTTACTGACCTAATAACATCTTATCGTGTCAGATTTTCCCAGTTTCTACATAAAATGGTAAAGGATGTGGCGAAATATAACACCCACTTATACCGAAATTTACTGTAGGGTGAAACTCGGCACGTGACTGGCGTAGGTGTAATAATGCTCAGTATGCAATTTTAAGAATGCAGTAGTGGTCCACACAGGATTGACGTCTCGGGATCCAGAGTTGTTTGAAGATCCTTACAAGTTTCTGCCGGAGAGATGGATGAGATCTGAGCAGCAAATACCAAGAGTTAATCAGTATGCTGCCCAACCATTCGCCATGGGTCCACGGCAGTGTATCGGTAGAAGACTGGCAGAACTTGAAATGTACCAGTGCATAGCAAAGGTGAGACTGGCCAAGGATGACCAAAATGCAACATTTATTAATACGAGATCGCCAAAGTGATCGCCACAGTGTGCCAAAGTTTCTTCGTCACAGAAATTTTTTTTCCATCTTATTTCCCTAGAACTTACCAAAATATATTCAGTTAATGTCATATCTATAATTTTAATTGAAAAGGTAACACTTGTGTTGCCTTGAACTTCGAGTACCATTGCTTATTAAGATCAAGATGTACTAAAAAGTACTTCTACATGTATTTGGATTTCAAAGGGGCGGTAACCATGCTCACAACATCGATATCATCTCTCTTTTTGTCAACCTGCAGATCATACAGAACTTTGTACTGGCACCAAACAATGACCAGCCACTCCAACCACGACTGAGGTTTCTTCAAATCAGTGACAAACCACTGCGTTTGAAATTTCATGATCGCACCTAATTATTTAGATTTAATCACATCGGAGATGACGTATTCCTTTCACGTTCATTTACCAAGTTTCCATCTGAGGGTCAGAGAGATCTTTGAAAAAATCACGCTGAATTGTCCTGTAAGAACCAGTGAACACATAACTGCATGATTACTCGGGTAGATATTTCGTTCGTTCGTTCGTTCGTTCGTTCGTTCGTGAGAGAGAGAGAGAGAGAGAGAGAGAGAGATTTCAAAGCAAATATGCAGTAAATGCCATGTTTCTTAGCGCTGAACTTTCACATTGCTTAAAGTCAGAGAGGCTATAACCAAAAATACGAAAGTGGCTGCAGCATTAGAAGTTGTATTTTAAAAGTCGATTAGTACAAAAATTTGCTTATATCAACAACCACGAAAATAAGATACAGTAAAACCTGTCTATACCGAACCCTTCAGGGACTGAGAAAATTGTTCGGTTTTGAGAGGTGTTCGGTTTGTAGAGGTCTGTTTAACATAGAGTGCTATAGGAATGGAACTTAGAAAAGGGTTCAGTTTAGACAGGGTTCGCTTTAGACAGGTTTCACTGTCATCTCTTTCAAGATACGAGGTGCAAAGTTGTATGCAAATGAGAACAAGCGTTGCAAAGTGTAGCAAAGCTAAATTAACACTACAATTGAAAGCTTAATGTTTTAGAAGTGTTGGTTTATATTGTATAAAGCATTCTGTAAATTTGTACATTCAGGTTCTTTGATGTATTGTCAAAATAAAGCCAAGAATGGCGTACTTGATTTCTTGTCATGGAAGGATACGCCTGTGTAAAGCGGCCCTATTTATACATTGCAAAGGGGGAGGGTCGGGAGAAGCAAAAAACATTTTCTTCTGTTTTTCAAATGTCCCCCTAAATGACCCCCTTCTTACTTGATATCATTCCGAAACCCCCTCTAGGGGTCTGGACAGAAATTACAGGGGGGAAGGCCAGTGTTTTTTTGGGTGGGTCGTATTTATTTAAAGGGTTATTCAATTTCACACATGTTAGGGGGATTCACCACTTATTGTGTCACTATTAGAAGGCAAAATGTGGCCGATAAAGTGCTTCCTCCAAAAATATAAAATCATAATACATGTGAGTCTATTGGGCAAACTGTTAACAAATGTACCCTGCAAAACAAGCTATATCTGTGCTTTTATGTATCTTTGATGATTTATGTAAATGTACTTTGCTTTAAGTGGGAGATAAATGTACACGTGTCTAAAAGAAATTTGATTTCTGGATACCATTTACAAAATGGTGATTCACTATACATGGTAGTGTATGAGAAACTATGGGCAATATTTTTCCAAAATAAAACTAGGAATATCTGTGCATTTATAGATGTTTGACATTTCTAATGTAGCAAGAAAAATGATTTTTGAATTTCACAAAAAATATACATGGCAGTCTATGAGAAAACTGAATATTTTTTAACAACACTTACTCAATTTGTCCTTCCATAGGTGTTTTATACAAACGTACTTGATTAGAATGATTAGATATTAGATTAGATATTGGAATTTCACCAAAACACAATTCACTTCTTAAAGCAGTCTGTGGGTAAACTATGTTATATTTTCCTTGACAAAATTAGCTTTATCTGTGCATTTATCTGTAAATGTTGTTAAATATTGACTTTCAGGCTTTATTACGTTTCTTGATAGCCAATATTAGTGCATGCTCTCTGTACAATTACAAGCGAAACTATACATGAAGGTAAACATTACAGGTATTGTTTCCTTTCCGATCACATAACAAAGATTTGGATCAAATCCCTCGCCTGTCAGAAAAACTGAACATAGTAACATAATTGTGCAAAAGGGACATTGACTGTAGCTTTTGGCAAATCATGTATATTTCGTTTTTGTATCGACTACAGTTTCTTTTTGTACTCCCTATACATCACGCTAGAATAACAAATCTTTCTTTGGCAAATACTCTGCTCATGTGTAAAGACCGTAATCAATTATATTGATGACAAATGAATTCTAGTCCGGACTTGAATTCAATTTAAACAATAGCGATGCTGACTATACACATATGGCTGCGTTGATAAGTTAAAAACCGGACTTCTCATCACACTTCAGGGAGTAGAACAAGAAACTACAGTGGATACACAAAACAAAACCACCCAAAAATTAACCAAACGTTATTAGTTATTAACAACCAAACACATATTTCATATGAATAAGAGACAATTTTGTCCCCCTGTAAGTCCCCATACCTCTTTAAAGGCCCCCTAACATACTCTTGATATTTTCAAATCCCCCGGTAAATTCTCTCCCGCCCCCGCAAATTGGTGTTTGTGAATGCAGCCTTTCATCGTTTTACTAATTTAGGTTTTCTTGATGTCCAGACGGGAAATTTATATAGAAATCTAATGACATCCAAATTACGCACATATGTTTAATGTACGGGCGACTGTCGTTCCCGCTTACTCATACACTTTTTGTTTTGGCACGTATTAAGGATGAATTCACAAATACCTCTGGAGGGGTGGGAGAATTAAGGGGGATTTGAAAATATCAAGGGTATATTGGGGACTTTTGACAAGATTTGTGGAAGTATAAAGGGAACTCGAAATTAAACTTCTCTGGTTGATATGAGATATATATTGGGCTGTCTCTTAAATAAAATGTCGCAAAAAATAAATTGTATGGAAAAAATATTCCCTATGTTAACGTATAATAATCGCAAACATACCAATCCATAATCCGATAACACTAGGTCAGAATTCGTAATACAATAGTTTTAAACATAGACACAAAACAGCACAGAACAAACAGTAAATAACCAGTACACAAACAAAGTCAAATTCATGAAAGTAAGATGTATGGACCTCTGGCCAAAAGACCAAGAAGTGATGTCAGAAATATATATTGTTAAGAACACATACACTAACATAGGGGAACTTTCTCACATCCATAGGCATTGACCCAGATCACATGGAACACCTCCAGCCTCTTTGTTCTGAGTATCAACAGAAACATTACTTTCGTTTTATACAGCCGTACAAAGATTACCGTTTCAATGTACAATATTTGGGATTTATGAACAACCCATCTACAACTTCTGCAACATTCCCTAGCAGAGACTGGAAACCGAACGTTTGAGCGGAAAAGTTGTACGGCTAGATGGCAGCTGTTGATAACCGCACTGAAGACAACTTGTTAGACCCCTTTTACTACATTTGCATAGGAACAATGGAATCACATCGCGTAACTTTACTATGACATAAATAGAACAGTATTTCACTCTGACTGGCCTTTCAGTTAACAATTTAGAATTATGGGTGAGAATAGGTCATGAGCTATGAGTCACCTTAGCTCAGTATTTTTGTCAGTATGGTATCAGGCAACAATCAACTTTTCTCCCTTGTTAAAAAAGAAAACCGATTTTGAGTTCCAGAAGCTTTTCCAATGGTATGGTTGATTTTGCAGAGTTTGAATTCAAAATGGCAATCCATACCAACACAAATGCCAGGATGTAAGGGTCACACAGTCTCATGGTAGTCAGTTGGGTAAACTATGTACTATTATATGGTGTATTTTAAATACCAACCAGACATACTATATAAATGAATTATGCAAAAGAGATGTCAGGATCTAACCAAAATGTGTGAAGGGGTTTTATTAGATGTTCTTGTCTCTTGTAATTGTTTCCACTGCATCAAACAAATAATATGCTATAAAACACTGCCCGTAAACTTATAAGCATCATAGTGTCTTCAAACACAGATAGCAGTGTTCAATTGCTTCAACATCCAACTTTGCCCTAGATAAATTAATGGCTGTCCCTGAGACGAGTTAGTTAAGTAGGGTGTTACATGTAAATTTTCCATTCAGTTCATTGTGTTATTCCCTGCGTAACGTAGGTAAATAACTTTCTTATTTTCAATCACTCTTGAAACGAATTATCTCTGGCTGGTTTGTGTTCTGCAGGAAATCCAACTCCTTCGTTGGAATACAGTGGTATTTATTGTGGCAAAAATATTAGCAATGAGATGAAATTTTTGACTGTGTGTGTCACTTTCTTGATATTGAATATGTGGTGGGAACTACGGTGAAATGTACAGGTAGAGTACACAGGTACAGTGAAAAATGTGTACTGTCTTTTATTATCTAGCTGTCTTGACTACATGTGTGTGCTTACAGGTAACATACTATTTATTTTAAACATTAACTTTCCCGGTAGAAATGATCTTTAATTATTTACAAGAACATATATTGTAATAATTGATCAAAAAGGGCCAACAACATTCCCACATAAAACTCCAGTCCAGCATCATACATGCAGCTTACAAAGATACAGTGTGTGAAATGATGTATTGTAAAGAAAAGGCTTGACTGTACTCAGATCACATTGTAATATTTACTTTTTTTCTCAGTTTAACCATTTAGTAAATCACATAGATATTTTGTCTTATTGATGAACCAGTTAGTAAATCACACATATATATTGTCTTCTTGATGAACCAGTCAGTAAATCACATTTATATTTTGTCTTAATGATGAAACACTTAGTAAATGACATATATATTTTGTCTTCTTGATGAACCAGTTAGTAAATGACATATATATTTTGTCTTATTGATGAACAACTTAGTAAATCACATATATATGTTGTCTTATTGATGAACCAGTTAGTAAATCACATATATATTTTGTCTTATCGATGAACCAGTTAATAAATCACATTAATATTTTGTCTTATTGATGAACCAGTTAGTAAATCATATAGATATTTTTTCTTATTGATGAACCAGTTAGTAAATCATATAGATATTTTGTCTTATTGATGAACCAGTTAGTAAATCATATATATATTTTGCCTTATTGATGAACCAGGTAGTAAATCACATATATATTTTGTCTTATTGATGAACCAGTTAGTAAATCACATATATATTTTGTCTTATCGATGAACCAGTTAATAAATCACATTTATATTTTGTCTTATCGATGAAAAAGTTGGTAAATCACACATATATTTTGTCTTCTTGATGAACCAGTTAGTAAATCATATAGATATTATTTCTTATTGATGAACCAGTTAGTAAATCATATAGATATTTTGTCTTATTGATGAACCAGTTAGTAAATCACATAGATACTTTGTCTTATTGATGAACCAGTTATCATATATATATTTTGTCTTATTGATGAACCAGTTAATAAATCACATTTATATTTTGTCTTATTGATGAAACAGTTTGTAAATCACATATATATTTTGTCTTATTGATGAAATAGTTTGTAAATCACAAGCATATTTTGTCTTATTGATAAACCAGTTAGTAAATCACATATATATTTTGTCTTATTGATGAACCAGTTAGTAAATCACATTTATATTTTGTCTTATTGATGAACCACTTAGTAAATGACATATATATTTTGTCTTATTGATGAACCAGTTAATAAATCACATTTATATTTTGTCTTATTGATGAAACAGTTTGTAAATCACATATATATTTTGTCTTATTGATGAACCAGTGGGTAAATCACATATATATTTTGTCTTATTGATGAACCAGTTAGTAAATCACATATATATTTTGTCTTATTGATGAAACAGTTTGTAAATCACATATATATTTTGTCTTATTGATGAACCAGTTAGTAAATCACATAGATATTTTGTCTTATTGATGAACAACTTAGTAAATCACATATATATTTTGTCTTATTGATGAACCAGTTAGTAAATCACATATATATGTTGTCCTCTTGATGAAACAGTTAGTAAATCACATATATATTTTGTCTTATTGATGAACCAGTTAGTAAATCACATATATATTTTGTCTTATTGATGAACCAGTTAGTAAATCACATACATATATTGTCTTATTGATGAAACAGTTTGTAAATCACATTTATATTTTGTCTTATTGATGAACCAGTTAGTAAATCACATATTTATTTTCTCTTTTTGATGAACCAGTTAGTAAATCATATATATATTTTGTCTTATTGATGAACCAGTTAGTAAATCACATATATATGTTGTCTTCTTGATGAACCAGTTAGTAAATCACATATATATTTTGTCTTATTGATGAACCAGTTAGTAATCACATATATATTTTGTCTTATTGATGAACCAGTTAGTAAATCACATATATATTTTGTCTTATTGATGAAACAGTTTGTAAATCACATACATATATTGTCTTATTGATGAAACAGTTTGTAAATCACATATATATTTTGTCTTATTGATGAACCAGTTAGTAAATCACATATTTATTTTCTCTTGTTGATGAACCAGTTAGTAAATCATACATATATTTTGTCTTATTGATGAACCAGTTAGTAAATCACATATATATGTTGTCTTCTTGATGAACCAGTTAGTAAATCACATATATATTTTGTCTTATTGATGAACCAGTTAGTAATCACATATATATTTTGTCTTATTGATGAAAAAGTTAGTAAATTACATAGATATTTTGTCTTATTGATGAACCAGTTATTGAATCACATATATATTTTGTCTTATTGATGAACCAGTTAGTAAATCACATATTTATTTTCTCTTTTTGATGAACCAGTTAGTAAATCATATATATATTTTGTCTTATTGATGAACCAGTTAGTAAATCACATATATATGTTGTCTTCTTGATGAACCAGTTAGTAAATCACATATGTATTTTGTCTTATTGATGAACCAGTTAGTAAATCACACATATATTTTGTCTTATTGATGAAACAGTTTGTAAATCACATACATATATTGTCTTATTGATGAAACAGTTTGTAAATGACTTATATATTTTGTCTTATTGATGAACCAGTTAGTAAATCACATATTTATTTTCTCTTGTTGATGAACCAGTTAGTAAATCATACATATATTTTGTCTTATTGATGAACCAGTTAGTAAATCACATATATATGTTGTCTTCTTGATGAACCAGTTAGTAAATCACATATATATTTTGTCTTATTGATGAACCAGTTAGTAATCACATATATATTTTGTCTTATTGATGAAAAAGTTAGTAAATTACATAGATATTTTGTCTTATTGATGAACCAGTTATTGAATCACATATATATTTTGTCTTATTGATGAAACAGTTAGTAAATCATATTGACTTTTAGGCTTTAATTCTTTACTTGATAGGCAATATTAGTGCATGCTCTCTGTACAACTACAAGCCAAACTATAAATGAAGGTAAACATTAAAGGTATTGTTCCCTTTCCGTTCACATTACAAAGATTTGGATCAAATCCCTCGCCTGTCAGGAAAACTGAACATAGTTACATAATTGTGCAAAAGGGGCATTGACTGTATTTTTGGCAAATCATGTATATTTCGTTTTTTCATCGACTACAGTTTCTTTTTGTACTCCCTTTACATCATGCTAGAATTACAAATGGTTTTTTGGGCAAATAATCTGTTCATGTGTAAAGACCTTAATCAGTTATTTTGATGACAAATGAATTCTAGTCCGGACTTGAATTCATTTTAAACAATAGCGATGCTGACTATACACATATGGCTGCGTTGATAAAAACCGGACTACTCATCACACTTCAGGGAGTAGAACAAGAAACTACAGTGGATACACAAAACAAAACCACCCAAAAATTAACCAAACGTTAGTAGCTATTAATAACACGATTGAAACTAATTTGGGATAATTGGATCTTCATATTTTTCACGGTTCTCAAAAGTGTTAGTTCCTATAGCTGAATGTTGCAATATTACAAATTACTCATAAAACAAGTGTATAACTTAAAATGAAAAGCTGATGAGCTTACATTCGCAGATTAAACTGACCTTACTTCACCATCCAATTATTCCAAATTAGTTCCAATCGCGTTAAATTGACAACAAAACACATATTTCATATGAATAAGAGACAATTTTGTCCCCCTGTAAGTCCCCATATCTCTTTAAAGGCCCCCTAACATACTCTTGATATTTTCAAATCCCCCGGTAAATTCTCTCCCGCCCCCGCAAATTGGTGTTTGTGAATGCAGCCTTTCATCGTTTTACTAATCGAGGTTTTCTTGATGTCCAGACGGGAAATTTATATAGAAATCTAATGACATCCAAATTACGCACATATGTTTAATGTACGGGCGACTGTCGTTCCCGCTTACCCATGCACTTTTTGTTTGGCACGTATTAAGGATGAATTCACATATACCTCTGGAGGGGTGGGAGAATTAAGGGGGATTTGAAAATATCAAGGGTATATTGGGGACTTTTGACGAGATTTGTTGAAGTATAAAGGGGACTCGAAAATTAAACTTCTCTGGTTGATATGAGATATATATTGGGCTGTCTCTTTAATAAAATGTCGCAAAAAATAAATTGTATGGAAAAAATATTCCCTATATGTTAACGTATAATAATCGCAAACATACCAATCCATAATCCGATAACACTAAGTCAGAATTCGTAATACTATAGTTTTAAACATAGATACAAAACAGCACAGAACAGACAGTAAATAACGGGTACACAAACAAAGTCAAATTCATGAAAGTAAGATGTATGGACCTCGGGCCAAAAGACCAAGAAGTGATGTCAGAAGTATAAATTGCTAAGAACACATACACTAACATAGGGGAACTTTCTCACACCCATAGGCATTGACCCAGATCACATGGAACACCTCCAGCCTCTTTGTTCTGCGTGTCAACAGAAACATTACTTTCGTTTCATACAGCCGTACAAAGATTACCGTTTCAATGCACAATATTTGGGATTTATGAACAACCCATCTACAACTTCTGCAACATTCCCTAGCAGAGACTGGGAATCGAAAGTGTGAGCTTAAACGTTGTACGGCTAGATGGCAGCTGTTGATAACCGCACTGAAGACAACTTGTTAGGCCCCTTTTACTACATTTGCATAGGAACAATGGAATCACATCGCGTAACTTTACTATGACATAAATAGAACAGTATTTCACTCTGACTGGCCTTTCAGTTAACAACGGAGATTTATGGGTGAGAATAGGTCATGACCCAAGAATCACCTTAGCTCAGTATTTTTGTCAGTATGGTATCGGGCAACAATCAACTTTTCTCCCTTGTTAACAAAGAAAACCGATTTTGAGTTCAAGAAACTTTTCGAATGGTACGGTTGACTTTTGCAGAGTTTGAATTCAAAATGGCAATCCATACCAACACAAAATGCCAGGATGTAAGGGTCACACAGGAGTCATAAAAGTACATTAAACACAAACACTTGCACAATGTATTCAACGTAAAAACTGATGGTCATACACAACTCGCTTTTGACTGAATATACAAAGTACCACGTCTTCCAGTTTTTGCACAAGAAACAATACTAAACAAACAATATGTTCTCTGAAAACAAATCAATTGCTCAATACTTGGACCTTTTTGACTTTCAGTCATAATATTGTTTCCCGAGTCACATAGAATCTTCGAATATGAACATGAACATATTTTTGAACTTCATACATTACAACTTATTTGAAGTTTGCTGAAGACCTATTTTTTGAATCACTGATAAATATATGAAATGAAAAGAACCCAATATGTAAAAAGACTCGTCCCTTTTCTCATCAGTTATCACAATCATCACAAACCATCCATTTAAAGCTCCATTATCTGTATTACTTTTAGCAATATTTCAGTATCACTGGTTTGGGAATCTACTGTAGTTTCCTGTTCCACTAGCTAAAGTGTGATGAAATTGGGGTCAATTATGTAGCTTATCAACACAGCCATACATCTAAAACCAGCGTCGCTATTGTTTAAAATTAATTTAAAGTCCGGACTAGAATTCATTTGACATCAAAGATTATAATTACGGTCTTTACACATATACATAATATTTTGTCAACAAACAATGTGTTAGTTAATTCTAGCATGCCGTGGGGAGTAGAATAAAAACTACAGTTTTTACACAAAACAAAACGTACTGAAAAAGTGGCCAAAAGGTACAGATTTTGTCCCTATTATACGATTACGTTAATTATGTTCAGTTTTCCTGACAGGCGAGGGAAGTCACAATCCGTGGCACAATTCGGCCAACCAATAAACCAATTTGCATTTTCAAGAAAGAAAATCGAAATGGAGCTAATTTTCAATTTTCAAATGGTTTTATCATCTTGATTATTATCTTTTAGGCCTATTTCTAAATTTAAAATATTTGGGCTGAGATTGAAATATAGGAAACAGGTATATACTGCTGTGAGGATAACACTTTACGGCCATTCAAATTTCCCTCTGACAAACTCTATTTCCCACAATTCGTATTTCCTTTTTTTCAATTTCCAATATACCAAATGTCCGATTTTCCCATTTCATTTGGGGCGTGGCAGCTGATAGTATCTGTCTTTGGCCTAGGAATGCATCAAATTGTGACAGTTGTTTGCACTGGCAGGTCGTTCAATGGATCGAGTAACGAACATAGTGTTGCGGCCGCCGGAAAGGAAAGTCCGACATAATCAGTTTGACCTGACCTGCTGAAGTTTTGCGCGCTTTTCCCGTCAACGTCGCAAACTGGAACATTGTGTAAAATTGTGACAGTCATCAGCCCAATCAGAACGCGGCATCCACATTTAATTTTATCTGATAAATTTATTCAGCTGTCAATCTTTGTACGCAATGATGTTCTCCTCATAATGATCTGAGTAACCAATCATAGTTTTAATCCGTATGCATGCTCACTTTATAAATTGCACCTGTTCCAACCCGATCCAAATCTTGACCTTGAAGGCGTTTGATATCATGTTTAAATTTTGCGGTGACTTCTTCCTTAATCACCCATTTCTTGAATTTCTTGCGGCTGAACGCACCAACTTAAATTCATTGCCTGAAGTGCACGCGCACTCTACTAACCAAAGAACAGTTTTTTTTCTTGTCTTCCAGTATGTGAGACGATGTTAGGGACTGGCCAGTTTGTTCAGCCTTGCGCGCTCTGTACGTACGTGTATAGCAGCTAGTACACACACTCAAGAGCTTGCAGAAGCCGTCTGAGATAGCGTTCTACTTTTGAATTATTTCTATAAATCGGAAGAAAATATGTTGACATTGCACTAAAACGGTCACTACTCTGACAATTTGTAGCTGTGGAAACACGTAGCCACGCACCCTACCCCGGAAACAGATAGCTGCGTTTCCACAGCTAGACAATCTGATGTCCCAGTGAAGAATGTAAGATGTATAATAATAAGATTATCACGAAAATACCGCAAAGGATGCACTATGACATCGGCGCCGAGCATCACCCTACGCTTCGCGTCGAGCGATACGCTACCCCAATGTCCTCGTGCATCCTTTGCGGTATTTTCGTAATAACCTCATATAAGTAAAGTTACGCGCCGAAAAATGAAACTGAATGATGAAATCCATGGCTTGCACGATGCATTATAGGCAAGTATGAGCCCATGTCGAAATTTAAAAACACACTGACCCCCTAATTGGGCATTTCAAAATAGGTGACCCCATAGCCAAAGTGAAAAACAGGGTACCATGAATCCACCGTCCTCCAAGGCCGAAGAAACTGACCAGTCCCTCATTCCCGCTAATTTTTAAAAGTATATTTTGCTAATTATCGTAACCAAGCCCCGCCCATGTACATTTGGTCACACTGAGATAAATGTTACACCTTAATTCTAATTCGATATCGTTATTTCCGCCATAGCATGAAAAGATACTGGGCCACGCCCCAAATGAAATGGAAAAATCGGACATTTGGTACATTGGAAATTGAAAAAACGGAAATACGAATTGTGGGAAATAGAGTTTGTCAGAGGGAAATTTGAATGGCCGTAAAGTGCCATCCTCACAGCAGTATACACCTGTTTCCTATATTGCAATCTCAGCCCAAAGATTTTAAATTTAGAAATAGGCCTAAAAGTTAATAATCAAGATGATAAAACCATTTGAAAATTGAAAATTAGCTCCATTTCGATTTTCTTTCTTGAAAATGCAAATTGGTTTATTGGTTGGCCGGATTGTGCCACGGATTAGTCACCCTGTTTCCAAATCTTTTTTTATGTGATCGCTGTTTCTCTGTTTTACAAGATGAAGTTTTCCAGTAAGAGAAAATATGTAACAACAGCACACCCTCCTTCCCTGAAATAAAAACAAAACAAAAAACACACACACACACCGAAAAGACTGTCAATTTCAAAATCAGGCTAGTTTTATTTTGAGGGGGATTTCAAAATTATTGAAGGGGGTACTTCAATGCTTTTGAGTAGCGAACTGTTTTTTGGATTCTCCCGTTCCCCTCGAGATGTATTTGTGAATGCAGCCTAAATGACCTACATTTCTCTGTATGGTAAGATGACCACAAAGTGCAAGGAGCACAAGGTGTGTTTCCTTAGAATAATTGGCTTTTATAGCACAAACTCCATTATCTCTACAGTCTCTGCTTTCTCTAGGGTTGTAAATGGCAACACAAACGGTATCGCTGCTGAATTCCATTCAAAATTTCCCAGTCAGGCAATGCACCGGTGTTTTCTTCAATCGCCACCGACAACTGTCAGTTTCAGTTAAGAGACCACATGACGTCGACAGTGATGGACAAACCAGCGACATCAACAACGTCAAGCCATTCGAAGACATCCCTGGTTCAAAGAGTAAGCTTACTACCTACACCGACTTCTTCCGTCATGGGGGTTTATCAAGGATAGACAAGTACTTCTTGACGCGCCGACAAACTCTTGGTCCAATCTGGAGAGAAAATTTTGGGATTTTCAATAGCATTGTAGTGGCCGATCCCGTTGCGGCCGAAGCTGTCACTCGGGCCGAGGGCAAGCATCCCCGCCGACAGCCGATGGAGCCGTGGGTGTTGTGCAGAAAATTGGAAAGATATTCAGTTGGAGTGTTTTTAGCGTAAATAGAATTAACGCTTACTCTTCTCAACTTTAAATATACGAAAGTAAATGAGTGTATGCCACACAGGTGTGCCATATACACTATGTACTGCGGCATAAAAGCAGAAGTACCGTGGCCGAAAACGACATCAGCCCTCTAGATCGTGATTTTTTCTGTTTTGATCTGGGCTCTTCAGAATTTTCGATCTGCACTCTTCAGACTTTAATTTCCCTGGTCTATTTTGACCTGGGCTCTTCAGAATGTAATGTCATCGTTCTACTTTGATCTGCGCTCTTCAGATTGTAATTTCTTCTGACCTACACTTTTCAGATTACAATTTCATTGTTCTGTTTGATCTGCGCTCTTCAGATTGTAATGTTTTTCATTGTGTTCTGACCTGGGCTTTTCAGTTCCTAGTTCTGTTTTGAGAATAAGCCGGAAGTACTGGAGTAAACGTTTTGCAACAAATTTTGAAAGGTCACAGTGTTTGGAGAATAAACATATCAGCTTGTTCTTGAAAGTGAGTGCGTCTTAGAATTATACTGATAAATGAGTTTCTATATTCCTGTCAGTGGTGCTTTTTAGATTTTTCCTACGCTTTCCAGACAGGAATTTCCTTCATCAGATTTTAGCTACGCTCTGCAGCTCTGCAGATTTAGTCCGCCCCCACCCACCACCCCCACTCATGCCACTTTGGCGTTTCAAAGGGCTGAAGGATGTGAAGGAATTCTTAAGTTGCGGATTAGTCCGCCCCCACCCCCACCCCACCCACTCATGCCACTTTGGCGTTTCAACGGGCTGAAGGATGTGAAGGAATTTTTAAGTTGCGGATACATGTAAAAATGTATTGAGAACACCTGTTGTAAAATCGCATGAAATTTGGTGTACCCAACGGCCCAGGATTTGGTAAAAAATGAAGTGGGTTACACTTAATAACTGTCACCATAACCATTTTTATTGTCAAGCTGTATTTGCACTTCGAAACCCAACGGCAAATAAGAATAACACTATTGGAACTAATTTGGGATAATAGGATTTTCATATTTTTCAAATTTCTCAAAAGTGTTGGGTTCTATATAGCTGAATGTTGCAATATTACAAATTACTCATAAAAACAAGTGTGTAATATAAAAAGAAAAGCAGATGAGATAACATTTGTAGATTAAATCGACATTACTTCACCATCCAATTATCCCAAAATAGTTCCAATTGTGTTGAATGTACTAATTTTGATTGAAATACAAAACAGCTAACTTTTGCCTTACATTTGTGACCAATTGGATAAAAGGAAAACATGTAATTTCTTTGATATTAAAGTCAACAATATAAAACAGTACACAAAAGTACATGGCAAATGATACACAAGTAGTTAGACATAAATCTTACATGTACTTGTATTTGCATGTTTTAGCTATATACTGAGCAGTCACTTAAGGCACAATTTGTTCAATTTTTGAAAATTTGAACCCTTGCATAATTGTTATATCCTAAGGCTATCATGAGTAGATTAAAACAATGATTTTGTCTACAATATGTAATGGCCATGGGCCCTTGTGAACATCTCATGTCTGTCCTCCTTTTTTTTATGTTTGGTCTTGAAATATCCAGAAACCAATATTCATGGCAACATGTCTGAACAGACCACCAAAGTAAGTGAGATAATTTCTGGTCCAGCTTATGTTATTGTTAGCGCCGTTGTGAAGGACGCGTATTTGTAATTTTTGGGGCAACTTTTGGTAAAAAATCTTTTTCTCTGAAACTGCATGTCTGTTTGTCTTTAAACTTAGTAACGAGGTTCCTTATGATGACTTCAGTATGGTTGTTAAAACCACGCTTATATTTACTAATCGATATTTTTGAAATTTTTCAAAGCTTTTTAAAATCTGAAACCATCCATCAGATTTTTTGAATATTTTATATCAAGTTCCATTGCCATGATCTATATCATTTTTTTAGAAATCGTGAAAAAATCTGCAAAACTGTATGTTTCCGGCAATTGTTGCTGTTCTTGGTCAAAAAGTTACAAAAACCATCAGCGTTCTTGAATCTCATCATGTGATTGCTGTATGCAGGAATGACCCGATTCATTATTTGAAATTAGTATAAAATGACTTGCACACATCTTTTTTGGGAATTTTTTCTGGCTGTTTGTCTGGAGACTTGCGAAGTTTAATGTTCGTACGCAAGCAAAGCGCGCCAGCAGTCGCAGGCTGACTCTTTTCCATAAATAAGTCAGCAGGATCTAGGAAGCAGCATGAAGGTAGAAGCGATATTGCTGCTGATTTAAGAACCCAGGCTACTGATGGAGGGCGCACCAGCCATGAAGTCATTTGACACAGGCGTCCTTCCACTCTGTCTCAATTTTTTTCTTGGCAGTTATTACATTAACTTGTAGCCGTCGGCCGCTAAGAAGGTGCGAATCGAATAAACTGCATCGAGAAAATCCAGCTGACTTTTAAACGATAGCGTTCGACAATAGGCATATTATGAAGTTGAAGTTCACATGCCTAAGTTCGGCTCAGGCATCAGGATCAAAATTTTATTACATAAGAAAAACAAAACGATAACAAAAGTTATGTTCTACCGTAATATCTACTGTAGACTATACTATATGTTTATGTTTAACTTTCTTTCTCTCATGATGAACTTTTACTGTAAATGACTCGGCAAAACTTACATGCGCCTTACCCATAATAAGCGAGCTGTTATGAAGATCACATTTTTTTTATTCGTTGAGCTTTGGAAGACGTTAACATTCAGAAAGGAAAACGTAAACGTACACAATTTTCAGTCACCAGTCAATTATCTCAGAATACATTCTATGGTGTTGCACCAATAGATGTAACATAAACATCGAAGGTACATTCACAACATCTCTCAATGTGAGCACTAGCCAATCTAGTTAACCACATTATGTAGAGTGTCTATGAGTGAACACAGTGAGATTAGTTTGCAAGGAATGAAAAGTTGAGGTTTTTGAGCAAGAGTTTAAAACCAAGAAATGGGAATTGTTATTCATAAAAAATAACTGCACGAAAACTTCGTGTGATGAATAAACATTATTTGGATTGTACGACACAATAATATTGTCTGGTATTGTTTTGTACTGTGTTGGTAGAGTATGTACTTACCTGTTCGGGGCCCTTGCACCCTTTTGAACGTTGTAGTTAATATTATACACAAGGTTAGCGGGCCACCGGTCCTACCACTACTCGGATTCGAATTACAATGATGTTAACTGACACTTTCAGTGTTAGATATCATCAGCTGCCCCAGGGACTAAAATCGGTAACAAAGTTTAAGTTTCTTCTAGGTACAGGATGTCAGGGCGCAATCAAAGGTTAATGGTTGTCTTTGTCGGAAGCTGTTTGTCCTTGCTGTGCAAGTCCCTCCATAGGCTAATTTTCTAGTCCCACTCACTTGAAAATCATATTTGGCTCGGGGCACAGTAGCTCAAAATCCGTGTGTCCCTCGGATTATCCTTCGGGATGTTACTAAGACATCATACGTGCAATCAGAGGGCAATTTTTATCACAGAAATGGAGAAAGCTACCAGACAATTAAACCATGCAAATTGCTACTGACGGACTGTTTAAAGTCATCTCCAGCTTGTGATTATACAGGTTCTATCACAAAGTGTGGTATTAAAAACTGCAAAACTTGTAGTATGCTCATCACTACAGAACAGTTCAGTAGTAGTTTGACAGGGAAGACCTATTCTACCAAATGTCTGGAACCTCTGAATTGCACAACAAAAAACGTATTCTATGGAATTGAGTGTTCATTGTGTGGGCTCATTTATGTTGGTGAAACAGGAAACAGCTTACGATCTAGAATGAACGGATATCGCAGTGGAGTGAATCGATCTTTGGATGTGCAACTTTATAAGCATTTTAACCAGGACGATCACTCCACTTTGTCTATGCGTGTCCGTATTCTTGAAAAAATATACCATCCAACCAACAGCCTCACACTTAGTTCACCATTCCGTAGACAGAGAGAATACCACTGGATTAGACAGTTAGGTACCGCAATGCCTTATGGTTGTAATGACAGCATCAAAGATATAGGCAATCTCTCAAGTCCTGATTGTTCAGAAGTGAATGTGATGGGCCTATTTGAGTCTTCTGTCCGTAGAAGACGTAGTCATGGACATAGGCGTTACCATCGGCCTAAATTGGATACATCAGCTACCTCCAATTGCCATGACAAATTTCATGAACTGCTTCTTTTATTGCAGAAGCCTTTAGGTCTCCATCACATTCGTACTTCATTATTTGCTCTTTCCATGAAGGACTTGAGAAGGTTGCATGTCTATGCATTGGGATTGTCTTTGACAGATCCGAACAAACAACCGTACAGACTGGTCAGTATTATTGCTGACATTGCACTATACAGACTATACAAGTCTGTTCGTGCTGAACCTATGACTGATGATCATCGTCATTTCATACATCTTCCATTTACTAACAAAGGAATTGATGCCATTAATATTAGCAATATACTACACGACAAAAAGGTTACATCAACTATACCTGTATACTTTAAGAACCAGTCTGTACCTATTCTGTCATATCAATACACCAAGACAATCTCCAATAAAATATTCAATTACAATAAGGCATTGCGGCACTTAAAAATTGATGAATTCCTTCAAACACCAGCATCCTGTGACTGCTCTACATCTCCCTTCAAATATACTCCAGTTGGCCATGTCATCACTGGTGATCTGAACTTGGTTGAACATCACCACCTTCGTAAGATATTATCTTGTGGACCCAAGTTCAGAGAACCTCGCAGGATCAACTGGAACCATAATTTTAAGATCATTATGGACTCAGTTGAAGAATATGCAGGAAATGGGCTAAAAGGGAGGATGTAGAGCTGGACACACTGTCAGAATGGGTCAAATCTGTGAGGAAAATAGTGCGTGGCCGTATTGGTCGACTAAGATCACATGTTTGCAGAAGACCCTATTCTGTATTTAAAGATTCTGATGCTGTTAAGTGTTTGAATGATATCCATGACAAATATGTTGTCGTCCCTGCTGATAAAGCTGCCAATAACATTGTATTTGTCTGTAAGAAGTATTATTTTGAATGTCGTATAGACGAACTTGGTGTAACTAAGACCTCCACCAACTCCACTTACAGACAATCAATGTTCAACAAATCTGAAATTTTGGCAAACCATAAGTCATTCATGGATAATTTTAATATTACAACAAAGGATGACCATAATAAGTTGCCTAGCTTATACTGGATACCAAAGCTCCACAAAACACCTTACAAAGCTAGGTTTATCGCAGGATCTTCAAAATGTTCAACAACAGAGTTATCGAAGATACTGACTTCTGTTCTTTGTACTGTTAAACGGGGACTTCAATCATACTGTGATGTTGTCTTTTCTCGGAGTGGTATAAATCAAATGTGGATATTAAAAAATTCGAAGGAACTCTTGGAAAATTTGAAATCAAGATCTGTTTCAAAAATAACATCTATTAAAACTTTCGATTTTTCCACGTTTTATACCACAATACAAATTGAAAGAACGCTTGAAAAACATCATCAACCAAGCATTTTTCTACAAAAACGGTTCACGCCGTTACAAATATGTGGTATTAGGGTATAATTCTACATATTTTGTTAAAAATATTACTAACGCTAAAGTGTTTTATACCGAGAAAGACATTATCAGTATGCTTGATTTCCTCATTGACAACATATTTGTTGAATTTGGAGGACACATTTTCCAACAGTGTATAGGAATTCCCATGGGCACTAACTGTGCTCCCTTACTTGCCGACTTATTTCTGTTCTCATACGAAGCAGAATTTATCCAGAACCTTATCAAGCAGAAAAAGGTCTCTGTAGCTCGTACTTTCAACCTTACATTTAGATACATAGACGGTGTTATTTCTTTGAATAACTCTGAATTCAGTAAATATCTCGCTATGATTTATCCTCCAGAATTGGAGATTAAAGAGACTACAGAAACGGCCTCTTCTGCTTCATATCTGGACATTTTACTTGAATTTGACTCTAATGGTCACCTTTCTACTAGGCTATATGACAAGAGAGATGATTTCAACTTTAGTATAATTAATTTTCCACACCTCATCAGTAATATTCCACTCTCACCTGCTTATGGGGTATACATTTCCAAGCTTATCCGATATGCAAGAGCATGCAGTTCATATGGTGATTTTGTAGAGAGACATGGCCATCTCTCTTTCAAACTGTTAAATCAAGGTTACACCAGAGCAAGACTTGTCTCTAAATTCAAACGCTTTTTTGGCAGGTATCGCAAGCTGGTTGATAAATACGACATCTCTCTTCGACAAATGATCACTGATGGCATCGGTGACATGGGGCCTTAGTTAGTGACCACTACCTATCTGACTTACAGATTGATATATGGCGGGTGCCACATGTGGGGCAGGATGCGCTTACTATTTTTGAAACATCTGACATCACTTCTTGGTCTTTTGGCCAGAGGTCCATATATCTTTCTTTCATGAATTTGACTTTGTTTGTGTACCGTCTATTTACTGTCTGTTCTGTGCTGTTTTGTGTCTATGTTTACAACTATTGTCTTACAAATTTTGACCTAGTGTTATTGGATTATGGATTGGTATGATTGCGATTATTTTGGAAGAAAATTCCAAGCAGAAAATGACCTTTTCTGGCTTCAGAGACCCTTATTCTCTATAGGTTAAGGAATTTGGTGTTCTCAATGTATATAGGCTTCATACATTTAGCACGGGAAGTTTTTTTTTGATCTGTACAATGGAAACCTTCCTCATCACCTAAGTTACTTTTACAGTTGATTGAACATATCAGACATACTGCAAACAAAATTCAAACTTCATCAAAAGTTATCTATTCCGGAAATACTCACAGCTGCAGGTCAATTTGCTAGTATTGTTCGGTGAAACCAAAGTTGACTTGCAAGAAGCTATCTTTTTGACGCCAGATTTGCCAGTTCAGTGTCGTACTTTCGACTTTGGATAGTTACAAGTAATTTGTGTACAATTTATTCTTCTAGCTTTAACGGCAATAAATGAATGAAATTTTCTTCCAAAACACAATCTTTTGTCTTCATGTTTCTCAAATCTAGAAGCGGTAATTAAAATTAATGTATAAATCGATGGATTTATGCTTTTTTCTTGGAAATTAGAAATTGTTTTATTTTACTCACAGCGAAGGCGAGGAGTGGCAACGTCATCGGACTGTGTTAAACAAGCCCTTACTGCGACCTAAGGAAGTTGCTTCACACACAAGC
The DNA here is from genome assembly GCF_041260155.1 of Ptychodera flava. Lineage (NCBI taxonomy): Eukaryota > Metazoa > Hemichordata > Enteropneusta > Ptychoderidae > Ptychodera > Ptychodera flava. The sequence continues at coordinate 15,356,539 of NC_091941.1, forward strand.
ACAGTGAATGACGTCGCTGATGATTTGGTAGCAAAGATCCGTCGCGTTCACGCAAAGCCTGATCAAACTATGTTAAATGATGATGTCTACCGCTGGTCTATGGAAGGTATGAAGAAGAAGGAAATGATATTCTCGTATCAATAACTTTAACTATAATTCTTGCAATTTTTACGTCGCTATTAGTACTGTGCCTGAAATACAGGCTACAAAATCTTCATGGGCCAACGATCCCCTTTTGGGCTGCATTCAAAAACACCTCTAGTGGGGGGGGGGGGAGCGGAGAGCGTAAAGATGTTTGCAATTGCCAGGACAAGTCTACATGGCCACTTAAAGGTGGCTGTCAAGTCAAAGGTGTCTTTAACAAGGCCAAGGTACCAATGGGCGTCAATAAGGAGAAGGTTTACATCGGCCACATGGATAACACCTTCAAGACGCGATTCGCTAATCACATTCAATCGTTCAATGACACAAAATATGAGAACAGCACGGAAATGTCAACATGTGTTTGATCTCTAAAAGACAAAGACCAGGTCTTTAAATTCTCATGGTCAATTACTGACAAAGCATCTAGTTACTCTAACATAAGCGAGCGATGTAAACGTTGTATAAGAAAAGCTACACATTATCAATGCTAACAAATCTATGCTGTTAAACAAACGTTGTGAGTTGGTTTCAAAATGTCGACACAAAAAAAATATTATTCATAATTTTAACACCACCTTGAAATATAATGGGACTTTTCAACTATATTTATGAGAGTGTAGAGCTAAGAATCCTTTAAGTATCATCTGAAGATTGCAGGGTGCAGGACACTTAAATAACAGTGTGTGTCTGTGTGTGTGTGTGTGTACGTATGCATGTATGTATCAATGTATCTGTCCATGTGTATTTCATTGCAGTTAAATATTGACTTTAAAACTTTGTTAAGTTTCTTGATAGAGAATAATAGTATTCTTTGTACAATTACAAGCTTGATCAAATAAAAAGGTTTTGAAACAGGATGACTTCCTTCACCCGTCAGGAAAATATGACACAATTAATATATTTGTATGAAAGGGACATTAGGTGTAGCTTTTGGCCAATCATATATGTTTTGTTCTGTGTATCGACTGCAGTTTCTTGTTCTACTCCCCACAGCATGCTAGAATAATAAAGGTCTGATTGACAAATACTCTGTATATGCATTTGAAATGACCGTAATCATTGTAATTTATAATAAATGGATTATAGTGCAGACTTGAATTCAATTTTAAGAATAACAATGCCGACTGTACATATATGGCTGTGTTTAACTTTTCTGTAGGCTTTGTTCACAAATAACGGTGGGGGGGGCTGGAGAAATCGGGATCGTAATCTTTTTTTTTCAGACCCCCCTCTATACCCTAAAAACATTTTAAGTCCCCCGTCTATATAATCAAAATTTTTCAAGTCCCCCCCCAATTATCATATTGCCGCATATTTGTTAGGGCTGTACGCAAAGAAAAAAATAAACATGTATTGGGCAGTTCTGGTCGCAGATGTTCGTCACTACCTGTGTTAGCAATTTGTAGAGTCATACTTCTAAGGCAAGTTCTTTTATTGATAAGCATAAGTGGACTTTTTGGATTTATCAGCAGGGCTCGAAATAATACATGTCTGCCTGTCCCAGACAAGTAAAATTTGGCCTGGGACAAGCAGTTTTGAAAAGTACTTGTCCAAGTGGACAGGTAGGTTTTTTCAGCCTGCAACCAGTATTTCAACTTATTGACTACAGCAAAATATTCACAAGTTTAAATTTATGTACCTTTTATTTTGAAAATTTTGAAAATCATTATTTGGATATTTACCTGTCAGAAAAAACTAAAAGAAAGTTCGATAATATATAATCACTGTTTACAGGAGGCAGCCATTTTGATTTATCTAAGGTCATGTCTCAAATCTCTTAGAGTGGGAGAATTTCACTGTTACGCCAATTCGCATATGGTACAGACATGAGTTTGTTGAATTTTCCCGGATTCACTCGTTGTGTTCTGTCAAATACTTCCTATCAAACTAATTAAAACTCAATTTTTCTGGACATTATGTCTCAGCTGAGTTGAAATTGGTATAGTTTCTTAGATTGAATTATGCCATTTTGGACAGGTACTTTTCTCACTGGGACAGGTACTTTTTATTTTGACGTTTCCAGTGGACAGGTGGTTGAAAAAAGTATTTCGAGCCCTGATCAGTGTAAGCCGACTTTAGTTAATAATTGAACCCTGGCCAGGTCAATGGCACCTACTGAAGAGCACACACAATGACGATTATGAGAGAGTATGCAAATTGTGAATTCCTGGCTACAGTTTGTCAATTTGTGAAAAACCTAGCACAGTGACCTACCAAAAAATACTTTTTGAGAAGTACAAGTCATATGACTTAGATGCTACTTATAAATTATTTACAAAATTGACAATACTGGAAGGTTAAAATATTCCATCAAATAAACGTTTGATCTCTTGGTAAAACATAATTCCATTTAGTAACACATTTTACAATTTAAAATAGCCTTTCTTTCAAATTTTTACTTTTGTTTTATTTTACGATGAGAATGTGAAAATTTTGAAAATCAAGCATGGTGACCCCATTTTGTTTGCAGTAGCAGGGCAGTAGCTGTATTAACTTTGAAAATTTTGACGATATTTTTGTTCAGTTTATACAACTGCGTTCTTGTTCTACTCCCTACATCATTTTGAACTGTCCGGTATTCAGCTTGCCATCACAGCCTATGGTACTGTGCATTTGTATCATTAACAAATGACTTTCAGTCTAGACTCTAATTCAATTATCATCTTATATTTATATATATACAGGAGTTGTTGACCTACTGAATATTATGTGTTTCTGTATGCTATAGGAAGAAAGCAAGAAACTGTATTTGATATATTGCATAGAAATATTGACAAAAAATTATCTACAGTAATTGCAGCTTCTGCCCCGATTCTAGGCCTACTTGTTTGGGTATTTTACGAAAATTCATACATTTTTAGATTTTTTTGAGACAATAGTCATGAAATGTGACGAAATGGTTAATAATAATAATAATAATAATAATAATAATAATAATAACAATGGATTCTTATATAGCGCACATATCCAAAAATTGTGCTCAAGGCACTTTACAATTATTATTACCCCTGGTCACTGGACCTAATTTTGATACCATTCAACTCCCCTGGGAGCAAACAACAGCTCACATATATGTGCAGCCAATCAGGGCAGCAGAGCTAAACGCACACATTACAACCACTGTCCTACCAGGTACCAATCACTCCTAGATAGGGAGAAGCAATGAGGAATAAAGTGCCTTGCTCAAGGACACATCACCATAGTCATGCCGAGGCTCGAGCTCACCATCCTATGATCGTGAGTCCACTGCTCTAGCCACTGGCCCATGATTCATTTGTTTATTACTCACATCAGAACAATTGGATGATATTAAAATGCGATTCATTTTTAATTGAATTACCCAACATACCTTGGTATCAGAAATGTAAAAAGTAAAAGGGAACCAAAAAAATTCAGGTCCAACCTAAAGGCAGAGCAAAACTTTCAAGTCCCCCTCTAATATTCCCAAATTTTCAAATCCCCCTAAATTCATCCAGCCCCCTCGAAGTCATACCCTCCCGTAAATTCTCCCTACCCTTCCAGAGGCGTTTGTGAATGCAGCTTTATCATCGCTCTATTATCCTTAGTATTGGTGTCTGATGCATCCGCGGCTTTCACACAAATGCAGTATAAATGTGATTTTTCATCGGCAGGTATAGTGGCGATCTTATTTGGACGACGGCTTGGATTACTCTGTGATACTGTGGATCCCCGGTCGGAGGAGTTCATCCAAGCCGTAAAGGACTTCTTCAATTACACTGAATCTTTGGTGAAGTTACCCTTGAAACTTCAAGTGCAGTTGAACTTACCCGCATGGAAAGGTTTGAGGCGTGCTGGAAAAACACTGATAGACATCAGTAAGTTTAAGTTTTGGTGTTTCTTTTTGCGTAAATTCAGAAATGGGATCGAATTACAGATAAGCGAGTTCACTTATGAAGTAGCAAGGATATGGTCCCTTCAAGTATATCGATGTTTCACATAGGCCTATATAAGGCTGCATTCACTGAAACGATGAGGGGGCCTGGAGGAATTCAGGGAGGGGGATTCAGTAGAGCGGGAAATCGAAAGTTTTGCTGTCCCTATAGGTGGGGACCTGAATTTTTTTTTGGTGTACTGGTATATAATAGTGTTCAGACAAGTCACATACATGGAAGGTAGAGAAGATAACATTCATCTTATCCGAAGCTAAATTTTAAATATTGGTAAGCCTTAACTCTGGAAAACAGACATTGCCAACACTAACGACCACGTCTTTACACTATCATATACATTCTAATCCATCTACATGTATTAGAATTCAGGGAGGACTTCATGTCATTCATGTCATTTTGTGTGCTCTTCAGCAGGTGCCATTGCCCTGACCAGAGTTCAATTATTGACTAAAGTCGGCCTCGACTGGTAAATCCAGAAAGTTCACTTATGCTTTTAAATGAATCAATTTAAGAACTTGCCCTAGGCATATGACTCTACAAACTGCTTATAACAGGCAGTGTTGAACATCTGTGAGCAGAACTGCCAATACATGTTTTTTTCCTGCGCGCAAATCCCTTACAAAAATGCGGGCTTATGATAGTTGGGGGGGGGATAGACTTGAAAAAATTTGATCATATAGAGGGGTGATTTGACATTTATTGTTGGTATTGAGGGGGATCTGAAGAAAATGAGATTTCAATGGCGATTCCTGCAGCCCCCAATCGATATTTGTGAACGCAGCCTAAGTCACACAATGGTGGTTGCATTGTTGCCAGAGTTAGTAAATCGACCGAAGCTGTTTATTTTTGTTTGTTTGTGTTTGTAGCCGAATTTCACGTCCGAGAAACCATTGCTTCAAAAGGAAAAGGTGACAGCAGCTCAGATGCAACTGGCGATGGGCACAGCAGGGAGATTCTTTCCTATCTGTTTTCTACTGGGAAGCTTTCTTACGGTGAAGTACTGGCTGATGCTACAGAGTTATGCAGCGCTGCAGTTGACACTGTATGTCATTCAAGAGATATACATTGACGGGTGAAATGATTGGCTGAATCTTACTGTAATCATTGAATTATAAACACCAGACTCCCTAAATTGCTGTGAATAGTGACAATCGACCAATCAGATATGACCTTCAAAGCCTGCTGCACATCAGCAGGGAAGATGTTTTGAATGTTTTGTACATAAAACGTATGTGTGTATGTATGTATGTATGTATGTATGTATGTATGTATGTATGTATGTATGTATGTATGTATGTATGTATGTATGTATGTATGTATGTATGTATGTATGTATGTATGTGTGTGTGTATGTATGTATGTATGTATGTATGTATGTATGTATGTATGTATGTATGTATGTGTGTGTGTGTGTGATGTATGTATGTATGTATGTGTGTATGTATGTATGTATGTATGTATGTATGTATGTATGTATGTATGTATGTATGTATGTATGTATGTATGTATGCATGCATGCATGCACGCACGTACGTACGTATGTATGTACGTACGTACGTACGTATGTAGCTATGTAGCTATGCATCTATGTATTTATGTCACCTTTTATTTCGAGCAGACATCGAATACGATGATATGGACCTTAGACTTGTTGGCCTGGAACACCGATGTGCAGCAGAAGCTTTATCAAGAAATTAGTTCAGTGGTTCCAAAGGGACAGGAAATTACCAAAGAACACTTGAGAAACTTGCGCTATCTTAAAGCCGTGGTTAGGGAGAGCATGAGGTAAACATTGATTTGATAAAATGATTTCCCTACATGTGCTGCAGTTTTTTCGTAAATTTACATTGTAAAGTTGAACTTAGAGGAAAGTCAACCAAACACGAAAATTTGAAAGATATGCATTAACTCAAGCCTTGTACTTGAGACAGAGCCATATGTATCTTAATATTTTGGAAAGAAATCTTTTCGCGGCAAATACTCTTTGTGACCTTTTTGTATACAATTTTGAACAGTTAGTTATTATTGGAGAGATGGATATTTGCACTCAGTATTTATGATCGTTCAAGGTGATGAGAAAATTATAAAGAAACTATATAATTTGCTTGAAAGACTGTCACCAAGTGAAGAATGAGTTTTCCTTTCGAATAAAATGATCGCGGTAGTTACTAGACATACCCTCTTTGCTTCTAGATAGTGTATTGATAGAACATAGTCATTGAGCAAAGAAAATTACAAAAATTGAGAAGACTTCCGGTGAATTCCGCGATCACGATTGGAAAAAGCATGATTAAACGTTTTTTGCCAATTAAAAATAAAACACTTTGTGGTGTTATTTTCACAGTATAACCATTAATATGCTTAACCAACGAGGTAATTTATTGCCACAGATTGCATCCTGTAGCCCCAGGGTTCAGTCGTATTCTGGCATCTGATGTAGTTCTGTGTGGATATCATGTTCCAGCCGAGGTGAGAAGCATATTATATGCAATAATACTCAGAAATGGTGGCAAGTTTGTTTTAGAACACAAATGCCGTATATCTGATTAAAGTTGCAAGTAGCGTTGCTTGGGCCCAAGCGGTTGCTATGTTTGCCAGGATAAGCTAATGAACATAGTTTAATAAATGTGCGCTTTGATATGCAAGAAACCTTTAACATGTTGAATTTTTGTGAAAATGTAAGTTTTGCTATGCTATTGATGTAGTCCTGGCTGGTATATTATTCCATGGTTATCGTAGGTTTTTTCGCAAATGGCAATATGGCTGCTAAACCAGATGATCAATTAACACGCCTTTCACAAAATAAAAAGTGCACATACTAATAATGGTATATTTAACAAATCAGTTTAAATGGTGCATTGGTTTTTAGACAGGAAGATTTTTGAATATTATTCCATGGTCATCGTAGGTTTTTTGGCAAATGGCAATATGGCCGGCAAACCACACGACGACCTAAATGCGCTTCACAGAAGAAGAAGAAGAAGAGGAAGAAGGAGATTAAGGCTGCAAGCAGCATTGGCGGGGCCCAAGCAGTTGCCATGGTTGAAAGTACTTCACTGATGATGTTATGTGCAAAATTTAATTAGATGATCCTTTGGCTTTGTCAAACAGAATTTCGAATATAGTCTCACGATTATTGTACGTTGTTTTGCGAAAACCAATATGGCCACCAAACAACTTGACTTATCCAAATGTGCTTCTTAAACTTAATAGTACTGACACTAAGGATGTTATAAGTAACATTTCACTTCAAATGGCGTGTTGGTTGTGGAGGAGAAGACTGTTATATATTAAAATGGAATTTTTTTGTGAATCCCGATATATCAGCCAAACCATGTGACTTATCCAATTGTATTTCACAAAGTTAATAGTAATAACATAAGGATGACACAAGTAAAATTTCAGTTCTAATGGTGTGTTGGTTCAGAAGAAGAAGAAGATTTTTTAAGACTACATTGCAATTTTTTCACAAAAACCAATATGGCCACCCAACCAATGGGCTGGTCCACATGCTTTTCACAAACTTGAAAGTACCCATACTCAGGATAATACGAGCTAAATGTCAGTACAAATTGTGTGTTGAATTGTTATTGGAGAAGCAGATTTCTGAATTTTATTCGCTTGTAATAATAGGTTTTTCACAAAAAACCAGTACGCTTCCAAACCACATGCCCAATCCAAATGTTTTTCATAAACTTGAAAGTATTAACACAAGGGATGATACCAAGAAAGTTTCAAGTTGAATGTGTGTTGGTTCTGGAGAAGAAGATTTTCGAAAGTTTTTGAAAATTCAATATGGCGGGCAAGGTTACTTGACCGCTCAAGATTTTATTGGCAAATTTTTAAGAGAGGAGGACATGCTTGCTATACACCAAATTTGAAATCAACCAGAGCCCGAAATCAGCAGAAAAAAACATTTATGTGTTGGGCAAATCCCATATGGCCACCAGGTCACGTGACAAATTGAAATTTGAAGGGTCACATGATCGAATACTCATATGTACCTATTAGCCCTATAAGTTTGAGATATATGCGATTAGCGTTTTTTTGAGTTCTAGGTCGACAAAAAGGTTACGGGAGAAGAGGAAGTTTAAGTTGAAGAGGAAGAAGAAGAATATTGCACTACAGTAAACACAATAGGGACCCAAGGCTTGTTGACTTAGGCCCCTAAATACTTTTAAAAAGCACAGCTGTAAACAGCTGTAATAAATTAAAGCTGTATTACAGTGAGGGAGCGTTTAGTCAATACACCCAGGGTTTGGGTTGCAAATTCTTCCTGCACCTCTGTGCAACTGAACTCCAGATACTCACTCGAAATATTTGATGACACCCGTTAGAAGGTAATGAAAATTTCATGATCCCCTCTCCTGCTATCGTTTGAGGAAATTTTGATTTTTCGATATTGCAATATTTCGTTATTGTGTAAAAGCTTCAGTAATTGTAACCATTCACAGTTGTTTTGGTGCTTTGCTCCATGCAGATTTTTTCCACTTCCTATAATATTTTGTAATACCCCAGATTCTTAATTCCAACTTGTCTGTGTCTCATCTGCATTGATTGCTATGGTTTAAAACCAAACTTGAAGTCTGGACTTTCACTTAATTATCAACACTAACAATCCAGGATACAGATATATTGTCAATGTCAACAACCTGACTACTGGGTAATTCAACATTCTGTAGGGAGAACACCTGGAAACTATTGCTGACATGGGCAACAAAAACTAGGAAAAATAATCACAATCATTCCAATCCATAATCCGATAACACTAGGTCAAAATTTGCAATACAATAGTTATGAACATGGACACAAAACAGCACATAACAGACATTAAATCACCGGCACAAACAACAAAGTCAAATTCATGAAAGAAAGAAATATGGACCTCTGGCCAAAAGACTAAGAAGTGATGTCAGGTATTTCAAAAATAGTAAGCGCATCCTGCCCACATGTGGCACCCGCCATATCTCAATTTTGGGAGGAGAAGCCTGTCATCCTCGAGAACACAGGCACCTGTGACTATATTGCTATGATTTATCCTCCAGAATTTGAGATTAAAGAAACTGCAGAAACGGCCTCTCCTGCTTCATATATGGATATTTTCCTTGAATTTGACTCTAATGGTCACCTTTCTGCTAGGCTATATGACAAGCGAGATGATTTCCACTTTAGTATTATCAATTTCCCACACCTCATCAGTAATATTCCGCTCTCACCAGCTTATGGGGTATACATTTCCCAGCTTATTCAATATGCAAGAGCATGCAGTTCATATGGTGATTTTGTAGACAGTCAGAGCCATCTCTCTTACAAACTGTGAAATCAAGGTTACACCAAAGACTTGTCTCTACATTCAAACACTTTTTGGCAGGTATCGCAGGCTGGTAGATAAATACAGCTTAACGCTATTATATACCGGTACACCAAGTTTTGTGACTATGTTTCTAACTAGTGTATTACGAATTTTGACCTAGTGTTGTGGATTATGGATAGGTATGATTGCGATTACATTCAATCCTCTTGGGACCATATCCCCAGCAGTGCGGTGATCCTCCACATCTGCCGTGTTGTTTGTAGCTGGATAGCCGACAGTTGAGCAAGCTTGCCCATGGGATGTAGCTATAGCTCAACCCTCCCCTGTTAGACTAAAATATATAGTAGCCGTTGTTGGTGCAGCACAGCCTCTTAGGCGTGCCCCTCATTTTTTCGGGTCTGATTTGCTGCGGCCTCCTTTGGGAGGGGCAGCTGCTTGGTCAGCTCTCATGTTACTATGGGCGAGGGTGTCAACCCCATTTTCGGTGATCCAGCACTTGCTGTCGAAGGAAGACAGTGAGACCTTGTTCAAGTTGCTGTCCACAGATATGGTGCCCAACGCAACACAGCACGTTAATGCCATGGTGGAAGTTCGTCCTGCTGAAGAGTCCTCTTTGAACAGCTCATGGCGGATGAACCCCGTCAGCACACTTTTTTTCACACCCTTGGCCCTCTAGATTACTGCTCTCTTGGCCCCTTTGATTGAGTACATCTTGCAATGCAGGCCCACATACTCGGCAATGGGGCGCCCTGCGCACTCGTCCTTCATCTTGTCAAGCACCTTCTGGTTCTCTTGGCTGTAGAGGAAGTGATAATACTGCTACTCTTTAAATAGTTGTTCAATACCTGCTGGGCGGTTCCTCTAAGTAATGAGTGGGTACCTCCTTTGCTGCTATTCTCTAAATGGATGTTCAATACCTGCTGGGCAGTTCTCTCTGAGAACCTCACTCACATCACTGGCCAATTAATTTCCGCCAGCCGGGCGTATTCCTTCTCAAATACCCTCTGCTCTCTGTGCCATTGTTTGGACACCTCATTTTTCTAACCATACCCTCCACAGAGAGATGACTGATTTTTCACCCTGTTACCACATACATAGCAAGGCTCCGTGCACAATCCTTTCCTGAGTTTGTCTTTTAAATTTACATGCCATACATATTCGGCCACAGAGCTTTACAGAGCTGAGTTTAAGACACTGGCATGTGTTTTTTCCTATCCTCATTGCTGTGCTTTTTTGAATACCCCATTACCGCCGGGTATTTTATTGGAAAGAACAGGGCACAAATTGTTACTTTGGGTGCGATTTGGGCGCCAAACACAACAACGAATGCCAAGGGCTCAATACCGTCAACCAAGGCTTAATGCATACACGCGCTCAAATGGGTCTGGGGCCTTTAAACCACGGAAACAATGCACTCATCCCCTAAAGTGGTCCAGAACCCCCTGTTTTTAGGGGGGTTAGGAGCTTCCATTTACCAATTAGGGGGATAGGCACCTTTTTAATATATATATTTTTCACTATAACCCAAACGGGATTCGAACCCCACACACTCACGGCAACATCGCCTAGCTGCTAGGCCTCACACAAAACCAGTTGGCTACCGTTTCCAAACCAAAAGAGTTGGTCACAGCAACCGACTTAGATGTTACAATCCTGTGCGCGACCGAGCAACACAGTGTGCATGGAGCAGACGACACACAGACACAGTACAAACACACATATAGTAATCGGAAAAGCACGAAGCTTTTTACTGAGCTATCAGACAGACGCAGGGACAAGTAAATATCCACCAGCAGAAACTGTCCACTCAGGTTAAAGAAATATATTTTTTACTATAACCCAAACGGGATTCGAACAGGTGCAGCCAATGAACAATGCACTTTTAAAGGGGTCCTTACTATGATGAGATATATTGTACATGACAATTAATGTGCACTGACTAATTTTAAGTCATGAGGGTAATTGATTAGCTGTTCATAATTTGCCCTCCCACTGAAAATTTTTTGACTCACCCTGCCGCACTCAAACTTCATTTTTACCCGCTCCGCACATATTTTTGCCTGTTTCCCCTCCCCACTTTGAATGCTTGAAGCTCCCCAGCCCCGTGGCGAAAAAAAAACTTGCTGATTCCCCCTGCCGTGGAAAAAATTCCCCTCAAAATTTTGTCATTCAATTTCCCCTGCAGACATGAAGCTACCCTACCCTGTGATGAAGAAAAAATGTCGATTTTCCCCTGTCCTGAGAAAAAAAATTCCCCTGAAAATTAACATTCCCAGGCAAACACATACTGCAGTGGCCTTGTATATGGTTTCCATCTCGCACTACATAGAGTGAGATGTGGGGTCAATCGATAAGTCGATAAGTTACCTTTAAAAGGTATAAGTACTTGCACTGTGTCCCCATCCCCCGAAAAACCATGGCTGAAATTTCCCTGTCCCCGTTTTAAAAGTAGCTTCCCCTCTCCTCGTTTTTCGCCAAGCCCTGTCCCTGGGACAATCAACCTTTATCTGCCCTGCCCGACAAAAAACCCCTAAAATTTGCTCCCCTGCCACCTAAAAATATGTCCCCTGCCCTAGCAAAATTAAAATTTCCCCTGCCCTCAAAAATTGGTTCCGGAATAGCTTTTTTGATGAATAGCTCCGTTGGCTGCACCTGTTCGAACCCCCACACACTCACGGCAACATCGCCTAGCTGCTAGGCCTCACACAAAACCAGTCGGCTACTGTTTCCAACCCAAAAGTGTTGGTCACAGCAACCGACTTAGGTGTTACAATCCTGTGCGTGACCGACCAACACAGTGTGCAAGGAGCAGACGACAAACAAGCCAATTTTTTTTAATGAGTAACTTAAGGCTTCTCAAGTGACCCTGGATTTTAGACTTTTTGGGGGATTGGAGCCTCTATTTGTGTATTTAAGAGTCCCACAGCGCGGCAGTGGTCCAGAACCCCCACTTTGTATACTACTAAGCCTAGTTTAAAATGCGTCATTATCAGCCTAATCGTGCCAAGGCTTTCACTGTCATTCCCAACAAGTTTTTGTGTCTTTAAGCCACAAAATAGAAACGGAAATTGGATTAGAAATGGAAATAGTATAAAAAATCAATGTCAGTAGAAAGCACAAGTATATTCCATTCGATAGGACGATATTGTTCCATCAGAATTTAAAATAACAATAGTATTACAATGAAAATCGAAAAACAAATTGAGTGGTATTTTTCAGAACAGTAGGAAATTATACATTTTGATAAGAAACAAACGATTTCATGCAAAACAAAAGGCAACGCTGCTTCCCGAGAAAAGATGGAGTTTTTCTTGATTGTTATTATTATTTGCATATTACACTCTTTTGCTTTTCATATCGCTGCAACTAGCAATGCAAACCAAAAATATAGCTGAACAGTAATGACGGGGCCCAAGCAATCTAAGTGTGTTAAAGGAATAAAACATCATTATAGAGGCCAAACATACGGCTAGTTTTCAATCGGGTTCGAACCCACAACATACGGCATCAGTCGCCTAGCGGAGAGGTCACAGAGAGAACCGCTCGGCTAAATCTCCACTCCCAAAAAAGAGTGGTTCAATAGCCGGCTAAGTTGTTACATTTTACTGACTGAGACCGCTCCACACCTTGTAGAGTTCGTGAAGCACTCACGCACGCATGCTCACTATCACACATCGCACATACAAACTTTATCGAAGCGAAGCAACGAATACATCGCTTTAACCGGGCGAACGATAACCTCGGGGACAATTCTGTCCACAAGCAGAGCTACCAACCCAGAGTAGAAAATACGGCTAGTTTTCAATCGGGTTTGAACCCACAACATACAGCATCAGTCGCCTAGCGGAGAGGTCACAGAGAGAACCGCTCGGCTAAATCTCCACTCCCAAAAAAGAGTGGTTCAAAATTAATCCTTGTCATGGACATTCTGGCAAAAATCTTTGCTTCCATACTCATCCCTATGTACCAAAAATTACACCTGTGACTATATTGGGAAGCCCAGAATTAGATATGTGTATAATTAATGAAGTACAGGATTTAGCACCATATAAAAGTCCCCCAGTCTACCGAATATGAAGGGTGTAGCACTTGTTGTTACTTATTGGTAGGCTTAACTGTGAAATCGAGGTCAAAGGTCGTCCTGGTCACATAAAAGTTTGTCAAAAGCTTTGCTCCCATACTTATCCCTGTGTACCAAAAATCAGACCTCTAGCTTTATAGGTGAGCCTAGAACTAGATATGTGCATAATTAAAAATTTACAGGGTGTGGCATTATAAGGTCCTCCATCCTACCAAATATGAAGGGTGTAGCAGTTGTGGTTACTGATTTATAGGCCCACATGTGCAATCGAGGGCAAAGGTCATTCTTGCCACGAGACATTTTGTAAAAACATTGCTGCCATACTGATCCCTGTTCACTAAAAATTAGACCTCTACCTCTATTGACTTGCCTAAAATTAGATATGTGCATAATCAATGAGGTATAGGATGATGTACGGTCACAGGTCAGATGACAACCACAAATTTTGATGTGCAATTTGGTCCCATACCGATCATTTTTCAACAGACACACGACCTCGCAGACTGTTATATAGGATAGAATAAGGTATGGCCATAGCTTAGCTGCAGGGGTATAGAGCAGGCCAAAGGTCATAGAAAATTCTGAAAAATAATATTTTAAAAATCTTCTCAAAATCGACTTGGCTAATGACCTTGAAATAGTGTCTACGTAGCATTGATAAATCAAACAACACGAACAAACAGATTTGCTTAACGAAAATTACATGTAAGTTTTAAAAAAATGCAACTTTGAACCGACAATTACTTGACATCCACACATGCACATTAAGGGGCCGTCTCAGATTGTCGCATAAGTTCAAAAAGCAAAATGCATTTGTTTACATTGGAGGGGGTTTGGCCTCCATGGCCTCCATTCAATTAGTGAACTTCACTTTTGCAGTTTAATTTGTGATAACAAGTTGTGTATGACAAAAACTGCACACTCGTTCCAAAACATTTTGCCGTAACTTTTTCCGACTCGTTCGCGTCATGCTGACAGTGGTTAGTACTCAAATTTGATCGATCAAGTTACGATGTAAGGTGGTCAAGGGAAACATATTCTTCAGTAGTTATAGCAAAATGCTACATTGTAACTCAGACAGACATCCACATTTTGCACATTTGAACTTTCTTTTAGGGGGAGGGAAGGGGGTTTTGATCTAAACGAAGAAATTTCGTTTCATGAACTTATGCGACATCCTTAGACGGTTCATAAACACGGATGACTAAAACAATGCGATGTTCAATCAGTCATTCAGCGCACAGAGTGGACTGATGGCAATGTTTAGTAAACTGACATTGTGTTGACATTTTGAGACAATGTCTTTACCGACATTTGTCAACCACTGTTTAGCACTAGTTTTCCGTTCGGATTTGGAATCATAAAAATGCCCTGAAAATATCGAGATCATTGTGACATCCAAATTCTATTTACTGCTTGGCATGTTTACGTCAGGGGACGAGGCTACTGGGACTCCCTGGTGCTGATACTCCCCAGCAAACCCAATGAAGCACGAAGCTTCTACATCATCATCTGAGCACTTACCCAGCACACTTGAGAAACCCCTGATGAAGATGGTCGTGCTCAAATGGGTTTCAAACTCCATATACTGCCTCATATGGACAAGGTTTTTTGTGAATAATTTTATTATCGCTGATACGAGTAATAAATGTACACAAGTGTTCTCCACTGGAGGAATTCAGGAGGGATTCGAAAATTTTTGGGGGTAGTAGATAGGGGGACTTGAAAGTTGTGCTCTGCCTATTGTGGCCTGAAAATATTTTGGTTCCAAATATTTTAGTGTCATCCAATTGTTCTAGTGTTAGTGATGATTGTACAAAATCTAGAACCATTTCGTCGCATTTCATTACTTTTATCTCGAAAAAATCTAAAAATGTGTGAATACTATTGAATTTTCGTAAAAAAACCAAAGAGTTGACCTTGTATCGGTGTAGAAGCTGCAACTGTTTATAATTTTTTTTCAATATTTCTACGCAATATATCAAATAAATATTGGTGATAATTGAATAAGAGTCAAGACTGGAAGTCATTTGTCAATGATACAAATGCACCGTGACGATACACGATAGGCTGTGTTGGCAAGCTGAATACTGGACAGTTCAAAACACTGTAGGGAGTAGAACAAGAACGTTGTCAAAGTTATCTAAGTTAATTCAACTACGTTCTGCTACTGCATCAGTGCCACTGTCACTGCATATCGGCAGTGATACTGATAGCTCTGACTCTGATGTAGTTGAAAAAGAGTTTGGGTCAGAGGACGGCCAGAAAGCAACACATCGAAGACCAGGAGACTGTACAGTTATCAGGGATTTTTGAATTCTGGCATACGGGAATAATCAAATATCAAAGAAAAAAGATGGGGTCACCATGCTTGATTTTCAACAATTGTACGATGAAAAGTCACAGTTTTGCATGAACATCACTTAAAATCACTATATAAAACCATTCATTCATGCAGTGAATGAAATTTTCACATTCTCATCGTATACAATAATACAAAAATAAAAGTTTGAACACTAAAGACTCTAATTTAAATAAAAAAATGTGCGACTAAATGGAATTATTTATTTTTTACCAAACTTGCCATTATTACACCCAAACTTTAGCGTTTAAAACGTTTAACTGTTGGAGTATTTTAACCTTCAAATATTGCAATTTTGTAAAAACGTTTTTAAGAAGCATCTTAGTCAGATATGTTTTTTACTTTTAAAAAAAATGTTTTTTCTGTAGGTCACTGTGCTCAGTTTTCTCACAATTTGGCAAAATCTAGCAATGAATTCACAATTTGCACTCTCTTATGATCGACATTTTGTGTGCTCTTCAGCAGGTGCCATTGTTGGATTGACTCAAGTCGGCTTAGACTGATAAATCCAAAAAGTCTACTGATGCATTTAAAATGAATCAATTTAAGAACTTGCCTTAGGAATATTGTGCTACAACCTTGTGATAACAGATAGTGTCGAACATCTGTTAGCAGAACTGTGCAATACATGTTTATTTTTTCTGTGCGTGCATCCTTAAATATGCGGCTATATAATTATTTGGGGGACTTGAAAAATTTTGATCATATACAAGGGGGACTTAAATTATTTTAGGGTATTCAGGGAGGGGATCTGAAAAAAGAAGACTTCAATCGCGATTCCTCTACCCGTCACCATTATTTGTGAATGCAGCCTAAAGTATTCATTCTGAGTATGATACGACCAAAATGTCAGCTCAAATAGTCTGCTGGTTCTGAAGGAGAAGATTTTTAAAAATCAATTTATAATTTTTGGAAAATCTAATATGGCTGCCAAGGTTATGTAACCGTTCAAAGTTTTATTTTTTTTTTTTCAAGAACAGACAACATACTTCCTATGTGCCAAATTGAAAATTGACCACACCCCGAGGTCATCAGAAGAAGCCATATCCAATATTGCCACCAAGTCATGTGACAATCGAGATTTGTAGGTCAGGTGTACTCATATGTTCCTATTTGCCCTGCGCATTTGAAAAGTTTCGATTGAGCGGTTTTTGAGTTCTAGGTCGACAAATAAATGGCAGGAGAACAAGTAGAACTCGAGCAATAACATTAGGGGCCCCACGCCCAAGTGAACTTGAGTCCCTAAGAAGTAAAAGTCCAACAATAACAATAGGAGCCAGTGTGCTTTGGCCCCTAAAAGGGGCTGTTCCCGCTAGGGCTATTTACTCTGAAACTGGGGTAGAAGGAATGAATGAATTGTGGACTGTCAATAAATGTTAGTTTTTACAGTGATTGATTGGTTGATTGACTTTCGTATCTTATGAAAACTTAAAGGATCGGTAGCTGTAACTTTGATGATATTTTCGCTATTTTTGTTTTGTATGTCAATTGCAAGTTCTTGTTCTTCTCCCCAAAGAAAGTTGAAACACAAAATATTCTTCTCGTCGACATAGCGCCTAAACCTGAAAAATGCATGGTTATCAGTGACATTTGAATTCTTAAATTCACTTGTCAACAAAATAATGTCATTTACACATACACAGGCTGAGTTGACAGGCTGGACACTGTGTCTCTGAACCAGCTATCAAAGTGCTTTTTGGAGTACAATGATAACAGCGGTTGACATTAAAAACAGAAATAGTGCAAACAAGACATCACAAGTTACAGCTACTAGCCTTTTAACATCTTATCTTGTCAGATTTTCCCATTTTCTACATAAAACGGTAAAGGATGGGACGTAATTTAACACCCCACTTGTACCGAAATTTACCATAGAATGAAAGTCGACATGTGACAGGTCTAGATGTAATAATGCTTAATATGTAATTTTAACACTGTAGTAGTGGTCCACACAGGATTGATGTCTCGGGATCCAGAGTTATTTGAAGATCCTGACAAGTTTCTGCCGGAGAGATGGATGAGGTCTGAGCAGCAAATACCAAGAGTTAATCAGTATGCTGCCCAACCATTCGCCATGGGTCCACGGCAGTGTATCGGTAGGAGACTGGCAGAACTTGAAATGTACCTGTGCACAGCAAAGGTGAGACTGGCCAAGAGTGACCAAAATGTAATATTTATTGATACGTGACCATCCGTTCGATGTGCCAAGTTTCTGTGTCACAGAAGCTTTCCTAGCTTATTTCCCTAGAACTTACCAAAATATATTCAGGTGATGTTTTTTCCATAAGTTTGGGTATAAAGTATGTTTCCTGATAATTGTGAAGCTAAATCTTGATCCCAGTCTTTGCATAAAGGGACTTTGAGACCCGTTGCTTATTAAGATCAGGATGTACTAAAAACACTTATATTTGGAATTCCAAGGGGCGGTAATTGTCACGGTTACCTACTTTTGTACGGAACAGCATTTGT
The DNA here is from genome assembly GCF_041260155.1 of Ptychodera flava. NCBI lineage: Eukaryota > Metazoa > Hemichordata > Enteropneusta > Ptychoderidae > Ptychodera > Ptychodera flava. The sequence continues at coordinate 15,374,820 of NC_091941.1, forward strand.
TTTGGAAAAAGGAGACCGTGATCAGTCTTTTAGTTCGAAGCCATCGGAGCAAGGGATGTGCTAGTAATAAGCTTTCATGTACTTTTTCATACGTTAAGTTGAACAAGCAGAGTACACACTTTGACTTAAAGGGGCAAGTCATTTATCAGTTTTATCGAAAGGCAAATCATCAAACCTGATATAAATTTCAAATGAAAACAAAGGACGAAGATCATGTAAATACTCATTGTCAACAAGAACTAATACAAGAACCAGGGATTGAGGACAGTCATCATTTTAAGGATTTATACCTCAAATGCAAACTTCATATTTTTTAAAGTAATTTGAAATGTACAACACACGTCAATGCATGCTTTTACAGGAGCGCGTAACAATGTTCATAACATCGATACCACCTCGGTTTTTTTCAACCTGCAGATCATTCAGAACTTTGTATTGGAACCAAACAATGACCAGCCACTCCAACCACGATTGAGGTTTCTCCAGATCGGTGACAAACCACTGCGTTTAAAATTTCTTGATCGTATCTAATGAATTAGCATTAATCACATCGGAGACGATGTATTCCTGACATGTTCACTTACCGAGTTTCCATCTAAGGGTTAGAGAGATTTTAGATTGTAAGCCTCTTTGAAAAAAGGGAATTTGAAAATCATGTCTCGATGAATACAAAAAACAGTGATTACATTACTGCATGATTACGCGGGGAGAATGTCAGTCCAATCAGAGAGAGAGAGAGAGAGAGAGAGAGAGAGAGAGAGAGAGAGAGAGAGAGTTTTCAAAACAACTATGCAGTAAATACCTTGTTTCTTAGTGCTGAACTTTCAAATTGCTTAAAAGCAGCGAGGCTTAACCAAGCATACGAAAGAGGCTGTAGGATGAGAAGTAGTATTCTAAAGACAACAACCATGTTTACAGTTGGAGACAGAAATAGCAGTTCTTCGAATGCACTACACTCAAATTTCAAACTGCTAAAATGGACGTCCATAGAGATATTGAACTAAAATACAATTTATTAGAATACAATGCAATATTTTTCCTTGCAAAAAGTAGTCAACAAAGTTTCTGTAAGGTTACCATAAAGAATCAAAATATTCTTTACTATTCCCATCGTATACTCTGGTAATTATAGGTAAATTATACACAACATTTAGAAAACCAATTCTGAACATTTTGATCAGTGTAAACAAACAGAAACATTCTGATTTGGAAAAGACCACAGACTTTAACTGAGAATTCATTCTTAATGGTTTCTGGGAAAGGTTAGACAGCTATCATATACCAAGAATAGTTAAAATGCCATACACATAATTATGTTTTTATACTTCCACGACACAAGTTTCAATAAAAATTTATTTGCAAATCATTTCAGAGTAAAATTCGTACCGTTGCCAAATTTTGTTTCTCGACAAGGATTTTGTGGCTATGCCTATGACCATTGAGAAGTACAGGAAAAAGCCTGAATACGATCTTCCAAAGAACTTTTCAATGCAAAACCCGACTTGACTAGAGGTGAGGACGCAGGGCATGACATTATACCAAGGGTTAGGGTATTACATGCAAGAAGAGGCCGAGTACGAGAGCCAGTTTTATTTCGATCATTCGAAGCGTGTACATCAGTTTCAATTCTGCTTTTAAATTGGATCGTTTTCTTTATCAATATAGCATTCCAGGACTTCTCAAATTTGTATTATATCATACCAGTATGTTGATGGTGCAAAGACAGCGATCTGATTGGTCGAGACGCGAAAAGAACCGTGGTACATTGGCGATATACCACGGCTGGCATACGCGCTAGCTCTCAGCTTGAGGAAAATGCCTTTTATGAAGAAGTTCCAAACCAGAATTTCAATATACTGGTATGATATAACAGCAATAAATCACACCCAGAGACGGTATACCACTCGATTTTGACCAGTTCACTTCATATTTTTCACTCGCTATCGCTCGTGCATATATGTCGTGAACTGGTCAAAATCTCGTGGTATACCATCGCTGGGTGTGCTTTATTGCTTAATTATTACATTAGCCATCAAATACGCGGAACACTAAGTCAGAGCACTTGGGCATGTTTAAAGGTAGTCGCCTAGAGCCTATGATCGTAACCAACTTATCTGTCTACCTTGGTATAGTTCCCGAGAAGAGCGTTGTTATTTGTCTCTTTCATTTATTTATTTATGCTTTATTTTGTCTTCGTTGAAATCATCAAAAGGCAGCCTCTAACAGGCAAGTCACTTAGTATAAAAATTTACCTATATCAACAACCACGAAAATAATTTATATGAAAAATAACATGCTCAAAAGATGGCAAGAACAGACGTAGACACAGGAATCACACTGACAAAGACAAAACAGCAACTTCTTAAAGTTTGCGTCGAGTCCTGAAATGTGTCGATATTATTTCTGTACAAATTTAAGACGGGAAATGTGTCAAAAACCTCCCTTGATAAATTTGAGACGATGGATTGGTACCCTGCGCTAAAACGAATAGAAGTGTGTTAAAATGTGACGGAATTACACTTGAGAGAGCAGAAACACTGTATGTGAGATTTACTTCTTGCCACGGTGATAGGGGGACCGTGTTAAAATTCTAGCATCGTGCTTCACGCCCTTCTGTTGAGGTCAGCAGCGGGAGATTTTTTCATTGACCCTTTGCTCGCCGACCATAATAGACTCTTTTTAAGGGAAAGAGCTATTGGATTCCACTCATGAATATTGAGGGGAAATTTCCAATAAGAATTTCCAATCACGACAATCATTATTATTGTGAATCTTGGCGCAAGTTTCCAATCGTTCGCAAAAGGTAGTGAATTCCTGTGAACTCTTAAGAGGGAGGTCATCGATCTCATTATGTAATAAACCCACGTTGGATTCTCTGGTACACCCGACGTTGCCGAACAACACAAATATAAGGCATCAAGGATCATTACTCCCCGTCTCCTATACTATTCAATAGTTCATTTAACTACGCAAAGTCAGTATAAGGGAATAACGATGTGACCTGTGAACTAACAGAGCATGGCCCCCTCATCAAAGCACTGATGATTAAAATATATGCAAATGAAGTCCAATTTGGCCTATTTTAAAGCTGTGATTAGACTTGGTTCAAGTCTGTGATTTGTGAATGTTTGAGTGGAGTGAACGCAATGATTTGTATTCTGCTTTCATGTGAAACGCGCGCGTGAGTGGACGCGATGAGTAGGGTGGACGCGATGAGTGGAGCTGAACGCTATACAGCGGAGAATCCGGCAGAAACTATAGCCAAGACGAAGTCAGCTTGGACTCTCTGTTGTGCCGCGCAACAAAGTAAACGCATTCACTGACGTTTTTTTCAGACAGAACACCCATCAAACGCCATCAAACAATCGCACAAATCAAACAAAAGATTCAATTTGTATCCGTTCTGTAACAAATAATTACGTGTGCAGAATTTCTCTACAGACGGATTTATTGGAAACATACTGAAAACATTCATCATTCCAGCGAGATATACATGTATACTGCAGACTGTAAAATGAAATGACAGAAAAACCGCAACCGTCTTTTTAGGGTTACCTGGTTCGTTCTCAGGAAAAGGACCTATTTCCAAGGAAAAACTACATGGTCACATAGCCAACTTTGCGATAAAAGCCGCGGCAATCACCAGGCGTAATTTCCATTACTGCGCGAAGGACAGCATATTGTTTATTGTCGTCAAACAAATGCCTGAATATCGGTCTTTTACATAGTGTCTTTAGGTGTCCGAAAACATACTCAGCTGCGTTGAAGTCAGGCGAGTTAGTTGGCGTGAAAATGTACTGTATTACCATGTGATCTAAGAATTGTGCAAAAAGTTCATCTCCACGATTGTGATGAGTTGGGCAATTGTCAACAATGACGACGTCGCCAACCATGAGCGAAGGAGTACCATCGTCCATTACCGAATTTGCTGCCTAGAAACGAATCAGTGTCAGACGCCCCATCCACTACGTTTGCATGACAAATGCCCGCATGGGCGCTGACAAGTAAATTCAGCGTTACATTTAGTTGTTTAGCGTACCGCTGTATTTCAACACAGCGAGTGCCGATAGCTGCATGTCCGTACAGGCTATTACAAACTCCCGGATAACTAAATCCTGATTCGTCAAAAAGAGAGAGTAAGAGATGGCATTCAATTATTGAGTCGATGGTGAAAAAATACGATGGGTTTGAAAACAAAAAATACGGTAAATCCTGTACAGAAAGAGCTTGAACGGCGCGGTATCACGTTTCCTGCGCCCGAATCTACATAAACGCCCGATCGAGGAGGTGGTGTTAGCTTCAGCGAAAGTGGGATAGCGTCAACCGAACAATCTCCGCAGCACGCCACAGGCGCTTGGCACATTGCTTGGATAATAATCGTATTTAATATGTAGAGTTGATTATTTAGTAAAAGAATCACCGTACGTGAGATATTAGTGTAGGCCTATAGGCCTACATGTTGACTGGCATTATACCGAGTGGCTATGGCTGCCTGGCTCGGGCCAGGCGAACGCACTGCATAATCATCAATGTGTAGAATGTCTACATGACTTGATTATTTAATAAAGAATAACGGTACGTGATATTACTGTACCTGTCGGCTAGCTTAACCGAGCAGCTGTAGCTGCAGGGCTTTGGCCCGGCTTGGGCCCGTTGTCCACTGCTGCACAGACATAAACTCAAGGCGTGAAAGCTTTTCACTGCCCGATTTCATAAATCAGCGAAATTCAGGATCTCTGAGCGTTTTCGGTGATAAAAACTGGTCATCGGTCAGGTGGTTGCATAAACAATCGATCGACTGGCCCTTTTGCCTAAAATCATACCTTACCCTATGCTACTGGCAAGAAATCGTCCTGAAATCAGCTGGGCACACCAACCCAGCGCGGCCATTTTGAATAAGCTTCCTGCAACGTACGCGTCCAATGAGAGAAGAGCAATTGAAAGACAATACGTCATCTGCCAAGGGTTGTATGCACAGGCGCATACATTGCATGCAGCTTATTCAAAATGGCCGGCGCTGGGTTGGTGTGCCCAGCCGATTTTAGGACGATTTCTCGCCAGTAGCATAGGGTAAGGTATGATTTTAGGCAAAAGGGCCAGTCGACCGATTGTTTATGCAACCACCTGACCGTTGACCAGTTTTTATCACCGAATACGCTCAGAGATCCTGAATTTCGCTGATTTATGAAATCGGGCAGTGAAAAGCTTTCACGCCTTGAGTTTATGTCTGTGCAGCAGTGGACAGCGGGCCCAAGCCGGGCCAAAGCCCTGCAGCTACAGCTGCTCGGTTAAGCTAGCCGACAGGTACAGTAATATCACGTACCGTTATTCTTTATTAAATAATCAAGTCATGTAGACATTCTACACATTGATGATTATGCAGTGCGTTCGCCTGGCCCGAGCCAGGCAGCCATAGCCACTCGGTATAATGCCAGTCAACATGTAGGCCTATAGGCCTACACTAATATCTCACGTACGGTGATTCTTTTACTAAATAATCAACTCTACATATTAAATACGATTATTATCCCAGCAATGTGCCAAGCGCCTGTGCAGCACGCAGCTCAATTTAGATTGCTGCCTTCGTATTGCCAGTGCTACACACCTTATCCGTATTATGCGATGCCACCTTCATCACAGTACGTCCATTATCAATGTCCAGGTGAAATTCCAACAACAGCGAGCAGACCGCGTCCCGTCAGCGACTGTGACTGTGACCGACTCCTCCACCCCTCTCCCGCTAAACACATCAGCGACTAGTATCCATACCAATGAATGGTTCCCACCCATTCCCAAAGAACCTCCACCATCGTATCCACAAACACCTTGAATGGCAAGGAACACGACTGGTATTGCCAGGCTTACGAACTTCTTGATATTTTCTTGCATGTTCTTGTTTTAAAATTTTAGTGTTTCCATAGACTCTATCCATGCTTTTAGGGTCAATTTTTCCCCAAAAACGGAAAGCCTTCGTTTCTGAGTTGGATAAAATCGTTGGAATATTGAAATTTAACTTTTTTCATTAGTTTTTGCTCCAGACATGGATATGATGTTTATCTAACATCCATGATGAAATCAGCACGTTCTAGTCAGGTGGCTTAGCAACAAAAAACAGCAAGATCGTTACACGAATGACAAAAGTGCCAAATTTGCTACAGAGGTTTACATATGTGTGTAGATCAAAATTAGCTATTGCTCCAAAAATTTTGGTCACCGGAAAGGCTCGATGACGTCATAAATTCAAAATGGCCGCCATTATAACGCTTAAAAATGGTAAAATACAGTTTATTCAGCCAGTTTTCACTATTCTTGTAAATAAAGTGACTCAAACTTTCTCGATCGTAAATAAAGCATTGAATTAATGCAAATTAGTTTTTATGATGACGTCATAAAGCCAAAATGGCCGACCAAATTCAAAATGTCCGCCATAACATTGTCTAAAAATGTTAAAACACTGTTAATGAAGCCTGCTTTCAGCATTTTATCACCTGAACTGAAATGAACACCCCAAATAACACACAAAACAGGTAATTGATGCAAATTAATTATTAAGATGACGTCATAAAACCAAAATGGCAACCGAACGTTACAAAATGGACGATTATGAAGTTTACTTTGCTTGGTACAATAGCCCATTTACGTGACAAAATGATAGTATAAGGTAATGTACAATTTGCATTAACTTAAAATAAAAGATAAATGTATCAAAACTTAGCCAATAAGTCCAACACATGTAAAAAACTCTTATGAGATTATTGATTACTAAAAATGGTTTGTGTTTGAAAAATCGAATCGATATAAAGGAAATGAAGGCAACTTCACACACTGATTCTACCTTTGCTTGTCAGTGATACGGTATAGTGGGTAGATCAATGTGGTTTCGTGATAAGGGAAAATGATGATCGATAGTGCTTTGACCCTCGTAATGTGACCTTGGTCTCGGAAATAAGGTTTTATGTTGGTTATTCCTCCTAGCGGCGTTTCGGGCCAAAGTGGGGTCCCTTCTTCAGTCACTTGAATGGTTTTGTATTCCCACATGCTCATTTTAATGGTAGCCATTGTTCATCAAAGAGAGATGCTAAAATCATTATGTTTTGGTCAGAATTTTGCGTGAACTGTTGCTCAAACCGTTCTTTTGTACTCTCCTTGTGTTTGAATTTTGCTTGAAGGAGGATATATTGTATGTTTTTCTTCCTTTTATACGTATTATAGGTTTTCTGGAAAACCATGGCCAGCGTTTAATCGCCCTTCATAATTTTCCAGATTCTTATCACATTGTTTGATTAGGCTGGTTTTGATGAGGTTGTGCTGACTAGTATTTTGTTACATCATTACTCTTACTTTCGTTGATGAAGGATGGCTGACGTTTTGTTACATTCTTTTTTATACAAGCTATGTCTTTCTTTTTGTAATCTCTTTGTTGAAGATTTTGCGTTGAGAAATTTACCTTTTTATGAAGTCCACATTGTTGTTGCATGTACATATCTGAGTAATTCACCTTCAATGAAGCATTTGAAAGTCAGTGGCAGATAAATATCGTCAGATGGTTTTTTGTGGGTTTTAAAATCGAGCCATCTCTGTCAATTGCGTCAAGGTATGAGATTTTGTCGATAGAATGTTCAATTATGAATTCCCAAGTTGAACGTAGAGTACAGGGTGTTGCACTCCTCGACAAATGTTCTGAATGTTAAAAGTTGATGTTCAATTCCTGTGTAAACCATGAACATGTCACCTTTTAAATTTCCATACGAATATTTGACCAGATTTGGGATTTAATATAACTTTCTCCTTTTCATGGTATATGATATCAGCTATTTCTGGTGAGCCCATACTGCATCCATAGATTCGTTTGTATTTTTCTAAGTTGAATTAAATATGTTGCGTTTCAGAATAATCGACAGTTAAGGCTTTCATGTACATTGATGGTTGCTCTTGAGTTCATGTGTCATGTAATTGACCTTTTTTCTTTCTTTTTTTTCAAATCGGGTAAATAAACAAAAACCAATCATACCAGTTGGCAGTACTGTTTCAGAGTCCAACGCTACGATCGCTGCATTTATGGCTTCATTTTTGGCATGTTTTCCTACATTGATACCACGTCTTATGTTACAAGAATAGAGTTTGCTTGTTTTTTTAATTGGTTCTAACTAGAGAATGAAGTTTTTTGTGTCCCTGGCATATATAAGTCGTTTTGGACGATTGGTTTTATGACAAGGTCAAGAAATTCCGACATTTGTTTTATTGGGGTTAAGCAGCCATTTCTATTGAGACTTTTGGTGATGATTGTTTCTTCTGCTTTGGTTTTGTGTATTTTTGGCAGGAGATACCATCATGGTGTACAAATTATTCTACTTATGGAAATGGGGAAACTGTAAATCACCTCGTCAATGATCTTCTTGTCGCAGATAAATGATTTCGTATACAATATCCACTGTATAGTCAATGTCGCCAAGTGTATTAGTGAACATTTTTCAATTCACAGGTGTCTATAACTTTCTTTAATGTCATTTATCTTATTCATAATTGCTATGCCTCATCCTTTATTGATGGGTTTCATAAGATTTGTTTGTTTTTAGATAGATTGTTCAGGGCAGTCTTTTCTGCCAGAGTCATATTCTTTCTGAAGTGGGTTGCGAATGGAATTTCCTCTATCGATCTAAGTTGCTTCGAGACAGTTTTACAATTTTTGGGTTTTCCGCGGTTACTAGTGTTGAGCATGTACTTATCTTAGAACAGATGTCTGATTGATTGATTGATTGTTTCTCATGATATCGCATAATCTTATGATGCGAATAAATTTGTTGATATCTCATACGACAATTTTTCTAGACACTCCGGAGAGGGAATAAATATCAAGCCTTTACTTAATGCTTTGATTAAGGTTTGATTTGCAAGATTGTTGATGAATCTGAGAATCTTTCTGAGTTCTTATCTTTGTTTAACCTTCCATTTCTGCTTATGTTCTTCCTGGTGATTTTTTTATGTTTTTTATGTTTGGGTTTCCAAACAGCAAAACTCGTCTGGTCACGTTTTTTGCAGTTTCCTTCACCTTTGAATTCCTAACCAGAACAACGAAAGGCAAAGACGCTTTTCATAAAATTCACGAAAGCTGCAAAAACGTAAGCTAAGCTAGATTCAAGAAGCAAAAAATAGTCTTCTTTTGGTTCATAAAACCCTGACCGAACGATCTTTTTCAGGCCGGCACATCCTCCAAAAAGAGAACTACAGTAACTGTAGCACAAAACTATGTCACCACACATCGAGACATAAAAATCCAAGAAAATTCAAACGAAAAAGGTTTCTGAAACAAAGGAAGCAAAAGTCTAGACCAAAATCACAAACATAAAACGTTTTTTCAGGGACCAACGTCACATGACCAGGGTCAAGGCATGATTTATTTACCGGTTTCTCGCCATGTTTTTCGTTATCATGAAAACACATCACTATTGATCTACTCACTATAACGTAACACTTTCAAAGGTAGAACCTATGGGTAAAGATAACTTTATTTTCTTAATATTGGTTCAGTTTTTCAGACAGAGGTCATTGTTAAAAATAAATAATTTTATAATAGTTTGTAATTTGTGTTGGGCTTATTGGTTAAGTTTTAGTACATTTATCATTTATTTTGAGTTTATGGATTATCAAGACAAATTGTAGATTACCTTTAAAGTATTATTTTGTCACGTAAATTTGCTATTTTGCTAAGCACAGTGAACTTCATAATAGGTCATTTTGTAATTTTCGGTCGCAATTTGCTTTTATGACGTCATCACAATAATGAATTTGTATCAATTATATGTTTTGTCTATAATTTGGGGTGTTAATTTCAGTATAGGGGATAAAATGCTTGAAACAGGCTTAATTAACAGTATTTGAACATTATCAGATGATAATGTGGGGGATGTTTTGAATTTGGTCAGCCATTTTGGCTTTATGACGTCATCATAATAATTGATTTGCATCAATTTTATGTTGTATTTGTAATTTGGGATGTTTGTGTTGGTTCATTCAAAAAACATTGGAAACTGCCTGAATTAGACGTTTTTTACCATTTTTAAGCCTGATAATGGCGGCCATTTTGAATTTATGACGTCATCGAGCCTTTCCGGTGACCAAAATTTTTGGAGCAATAGCTAATATTGATCTACACATATATGCGAACACCTGTAGCAAATTTGGCACTTTTGTCATCCGTGTAACGATATTTTTGTTAAGCTACCTGACTATTCAAAACAGTCCTGGTAACGCCAGCACGCCTTTTCAACAAAAAAGATTTCATGATATTTGTTACATTGTCTGTATGTTTTGTCTGTAATAAACGTCAGTGGCTGCGTTTATTTTGTTACGCGGCACGAGAGAGAGTCCACGCTGACTCCGTTTTGGCCATAACTAACTACTGCGCAGACTCAAACGTGACGCATTCAATCGCTGGGAAAACCTGGCGTGAGCTGCCAAATTCCGGATAGGTTTGTACGAAATAGGAGAGACACAAGAGAAACTATTAATATTATATAGGGCTCAGCCCTTGGTGTCACGCCAGGGGTTAAGATTGGCAATGTTATTTGTATTGATTCATGATATTTGTTTCTTCATAAACGTTTATATGACAACTATGCCCAGTTTCCCTCTGATGAAAGCAGTTCACGTACGTACACGACGTCAAAACCTGCAGCAGGGCAGGTATATATTTTCTGTAGCGTGTAAACATTTTGGACAAAAATTGGCAATTTTTACACTGATAACAGCCTATTGCGTTAAACAAGGGACGTATTATGCAATCATTATCATTGCAACGGTAACCGCACTGCCCACCTTCCACTTGCAAGCTGCCGTCTAAAAACTGGCAATTTTTGAATCTAATTATTGACACAGGGGGCGCTCTTCTATAATTCAATCCCAGCATTCTTTGCGCATGCCTACGTTCATATGCACGACAGTTTTCTCCCTTTATCTATATTAACGATATTTTGTATGAGCGACAAGGTGCATAATAACATTTACTGGCTAATAAAAGAGGTATATTTTATAAAAGGCATGTTATATAATAGTAATTTGTTTCGTATTTGTTTATTTACGAGTACTCAAAAAAAACAAAAAAAACATGGCGGCGCCCATGAAAGAAGGGTACACTTCCGGTTACTCGCATAGTATATTATGAATAAGCGCATGCGTAGTCAGTAAGCCGCTGGCGCGACTATAAATGATTTTATTTTTTTTAAATTCACCGACTTGAACCAAGTCTAAGCTGTGATGTAATTAACGTGGTCTTTACAAAGAAATAGTGTATATTTGCGTTAAATTGGTGCTTTCGGTGACGATACTTTCAACCCTCGAAAAGAATTAGAAGTCGAGAAAAGTACATATTGATAATTTCTTTACCTCGTATTTCTGGAGTTGTTTGTACATTTCGTATCAAGGCCTATGGCAAAAGTCATGGTATTTTCTACACGAGAGAGGACCACAAAAGTCATAGTATTTTCTACACGAGAGGACCACAATTTCTGGTACATTGCCAATGAGATAGAATGCGGCTACTTAAATCGTTTTACTACTCCGGGTTTCTTGATGTCCAGACGGGAAATTAAATAAAAAATTCTGCTGAAATCAAAATGTTACGATACATATATTTACTCCATTTGGGACTGTCGTTCCCGCTCACTCAATCACTTTTCAGCTTTTGCTTGGCACGCATATAAAGTCGGTGACCTAAATTTCTCTGCATTGTGTGGTGAGGTCAGAGTGTAAAGAGTACAAGGTTTATTTCAAACAATTGGCGTTTACAGTACAAAGTGCGGTCTCTCTTCTTCCTCTACATTTTTCAATGGCAACACAAACGATATCTGTGCTGACGTCTATCAGGCATTTCCGAATCAGGCAATGTGCCGGTCTTGCCTTCAATGTTCAACACCGACAGCGATCAACGGCAGCTCAGCAATCACATGACGTCGACAGTGATGGACAGACCAGTAATATCAACAACGTCAAGCCGTTCGAAGACATTCCTGGTTCAAAGAGTAAACTTGCTACTTACATCGACTTCTTCCGTCATGGAGGTCTATCAAGGATAGATAAATACTTCTTGGGGCGTCGACAAACTCTTGGTCCAGTCTGGAGAGAAAATTTCGGGATATTCAATAGCGTTCTAGTGGCTGACCCCGTAGCCGCCGAAGCTGTCACTCGGGCCGAGGGCAAGTATCCCCGTCGGCAGCCGATGGAGCCTTGGCTGCTGTTCAGAAAATTGGAAGGATATTCAGTTGGAGTGTTTATGGCGTAAGTAGGATTAACAATTTCTCTTCTGAACTTTAAAACATACGAAAGTAAACGAGTGTATGCCACTCAGGTGTTGAATATACACTATATACACCGCAGCATGAACATGCAGTTGACTGAGAAAACCTACTGAGGGCGCACCAGCCATGGCGAAATTGGATACCGTCGCCCTTCCTCTGTGTTGCAATGTTTTTCTTTCCTGCGCAGTTTAATAGCCGTCCACTGGAAGGTACGAATCGAATACGCTGCATTGACAAAATCAAGCATTGAAGTCCATTTTGTATTTTGAATCTTGAAGAACTCTCTGTGATCGTAATTGTAAACTATACTATATATTCATGCGAACTTTAACTTTGAATGACCCAGCAAAAATTAAATGCGCGAAACCGAAATAAGCAAGCCCCTATGAACAAATCGCAGTTTTGGTTAGTCTGAACAACCCAAAAACTTTGCGTGTTCATTTATGCTCAAAGGTTGCCAGGAACCCCTGCAATCGACGTCACTGTTTCTAGGGTGCGCTGGCGATTGATGAAAGTTAAAATATGTTTTTAACAATGAATATCGTAAAATTTAAATGTTGCAGCTCTGTTGACGTGATGCATCTAGATATCATGTATGAAATGCGTTTTTTGTAAACAAGAGAGTCGCACACGCGCAGTTTCAACGACCCCCCCCCCCTCTCCCTTGAGTTTCTTTTAGGTACACGATGTGCGGAATCAAAGGTAGATTGGCTGTCATTGCCAAAAGCTGTTTGTCCCTAGTGTGTATGTCCCTCAAAAGATTATTTTTCTAATCCAAACTCACATCAAGATCATTTTGGAAGAAAATTCCAAGCAGCAAACTGCCTTTTCTGGCTTCAGCATCCGTCTTCTCCAGTGTTGAAGGAACTCTGTATTCTCGATATATATATATATATATATATATATATATATATATATATATATATTATATATATATATATAATATATATTATATAAGCTTCATGACAAAACAGGAAGTTTTTTGTTTTGTTTTAATTTGTTTTTGTTTTGTTTTGTTTGTTTGTTTTATCTGTATAATGGGAACCTTCCTCATCACCCAGGTGATTATTTACAGTTGATTGAACATAGCAGACGTGAAAGATTCAAACTTCACCGAAATTCATCTATTCCCCAAAAGCACTCACAGTTGCAGGTCAATTTTCTATCAGTCATGTTTATGTGGAGCCAAACTTGACAAGCAAAAATTTAACTATTTGTTGGACTCCAAAATTGCAAGTTTAATGTCGTACTTTGGACTTTCGATAGTTATAAGTACGTTATGAATTATATTCGTGCTTTAATAGCAATAAGTGAATGAATTTTGCCTCCCTTAACACAAATTTTTGACCACACTTTGCTCAAATCTTGGCCCGGTCATCAAAATCATGTATGCAAATTGATCAATTTATGCTTTGTTTTCTTGGAAATTAGGAATGGTTTCATTTTCATTTTCCTTTACTCACAGCGAGGGCGAGGAGTGGCAACGTCATCGGACTGTGTTAAACAAGCCCTTACTGCGACCCAAGGAAGTTGCGTCACACACAGGCATATTGAATGACGTCGCCGATGATCTGGTAGCCAAGATCCGCCGTGTTCACGCCAAGTCCGATAAAACTAGTTTAAATGATGATGTATACCGCTGGTCCATGGAAGGTATGAAGAAGTATTAAATTCTTTTACGCTACTAGTAGTCAAATATTTAGGCTATAACTATGCAGATGTAGGACCGAAATGATGCCGATATGCCAAATAAACGATATTGCTAACTACAATACTTTTAGGCCTGATACGGATTGGTACAGTGAGAATGAGATGAAGCATACAAAAAAAATGATGAACCCAGAATTATATCGTAGCAACGACTGGTACATCTGAGACCATTATAAATACAGTGCAAAATCTAATTTCTAATCCATAGGTATAGCGGCGACTTTGTTTAAACGACGGCTGGGATTACTCGGTGATACCGTGGATCCCCGGTCGGAAGAATTCATCCAAGCTGTCAAGGATTTTTCCAAGCACTCGGAGTCTTTGATGTTCCTGCCCTTGAAACTTCAAGTTAAGTTGAACCTGCCCGCATGGAAAGGCTTGAGACGTGCCGGAAAAACAATGTTTGACGTCAGTAAGTTTCAATTTATTTCACTTTATAACGTCCTGACACAGCAACGAGTAACGGATTAGTATCAGAAGATGGTGACTACAAATATCTCAGTAATTACAAAACACACATGTCATACTTTTGTTGCTGAGACAGGTAATCGACTAGACTGAAAGATCCGTCGCTCGAGGGCGCTCTTTACCACCCCCACCCCACCCCACCCCCACCCCCCTATAAGAGGGCAGGATCGTAGAGAGCGTTTTTGAGTGACGGATCTTTCAGTCTATTAATCGACTCAAGTGTTTTTTCCTTCCAGCCGAATTTCACATGAAAGACACGATTGCTTCCAAGGGACGAGGTGACGGCAGTTCGGGTGCAGCTGGTGACGGGTACAGCAAGGAGATAATTTCGTATCTCTATTCAACTGGAAAACTTTCTGACGGTGAAATACTGGCTGATGCTTCAGAGTTATTCGGCGGTGCAGTTGATACAGTATGTCACTCAAGAGTATTACCTAGTTTGGTGATCTTTTGAACTCCCGATAACACGTCTGTTAATAACTATTTAAGTGCAATTAATCATTATATATAATCTGCATATGTGCACTGGTATGTATGTATGTATGTATGTATGTATGTATGTATGTATGTATGTATGTATGTATGGAAGACAAGGAGCTGTGGTCTGTATGTATGTACGTATGTGGGTATGTAAGTAGGTATGTAGGCAGGTAGGTATATGTGTGTATGTTTGGCAAACAGGTAGTTACATTACTGTGAGGAAAGCAATGATCTTTTTCTTCGAGCAGACATCGTCTACGATGATATGGACCTTGGACTTGTTGGCCTGGAACGAGGATGTGCAGCAGAAACTCTATCAAGAAATTAGTTCAGTGGTCCCCAAGGGACAGGAAATTACACAAGAACACTTGAGAAACTTTCACTATCTTAAAGCCGTGGTAAGAGAGAGCATGAGGTAAAAATTAATTCATAAAATATCAACACACAGTTGCATTTTGTCTCGTGAATTTACGCCAGTATGTTGAATAAAAGGATACAAATCATACTTTGATAATTGCAAGATATGCTCGAAATCAAAGATACCATTCACGATGAAATGAGGTTCATTCTGTAAGAAATTCTTACTTTGCATTTACTCGTTTTAACCCTTTTGTGTTGAAAGACTGGAAAGGAGAATTTAAAAACATGAGACGACTTACAATACACTCAAAGATTATGGTTTGCGAGAGTACGATTTACGTGATGCCATTAGGTCATGTAAAGAACACTTTTGTAGCATAACTATTGATTTGACAAGAAATAGTGTATACGTTGAAATAATCTGTCTCGTCAGATGCGTTTCTTGTCGTCAAACACCCGTGTTAATCGACGAGACTTTGTACGCATGTTAATGCTCAATAACCCAAGGGACACTTTATTCCAACAGACTGTTTCCTGTAGTCGCAGGCTTCATTCGTATTCTGGCATCTGATACAGTCCTCTGTGGATACCATGTTCCGGCCGAGGTGAGTTATAAATTTTATCACGGTTACTCACTTAAAAAATGTTGGTAAGATTGTTTGAATTTGAAGACAACTCTGTCCGAAAGGTTTAATACCCGACAAGATATTTTATCCTGAAATGCAGCCGATCCACTGTATTAAGTGCAAAGTCTTTCAGCCACATGTGGCAGAAGGAAACAATGGCGGAACGTCAATTAGGTCTAAATGACAGTTTAATCATGATTTGATAGTTAAGCTCGGCATTTGCAAAAATGGGAGCATAAACATTTTGAATGATGCTTGTTTATGCCTACTCAAGACTGTAGTAGTGGTCCACACAGGATTGATGTCTCGGGATCCAGAGTTATTTGAAGATCCTGACAAGTTTCTGCCGGAGAGATGGATGAGATCTGAGCAGCAAATACCAAGAGTTAATCAGTATGCTGCCCAACCATTCGCCATGGGTCCACGGCAGTGTATCGGTAGGAGACTGGCAGAACTTGAAATGTACCTGGGCATAGCAAAGGTGAGACTGGCCAAGGGTGACCAAAATGCAATATTTATTGAAACGTGACCGCCCAGTTTTTTCTCCATAGTTTCCTAAAAGGTACTAAAATATATATTTTTGCATGTATCATTTACATAATAGCAGTACAGAGTACGGTTCTTCATTATTGAAAAGCTGAAACTTATGGTCATCATGAAGGTACTTTGAGACCTATTCCTTATTGAGATCAAGAGTACGCATAGTATCTGTTTTTGGAATTCAGGAGAGCAACCATCCTCTGTATCATTTCAGAAACCCGGACAGTGTCACTCATATTTGTTTACGTTCAAAACCAACAAATTGTAAATTTAGTTTGCCCAGCTTGTGCAATACAATAGCTTGTGCAATATAATACAAAGGGCGATGCAATTTTGCTTAAGGGAAGCCGCGCTATTGTTTAGCGTTTTTCATGCATTTTGAGCATGAGATAGGTAAAGCAGGGATTGTTGTGTGACTTCTTGAAACATGGTGAAATACTGCTCAGCTGTTCACAATCTCAACTCTGCTTGCAGCCAGACGATTAAAACATTCAGTCGAACATTTTACGGTCCGTACCAAAAAAATCAATTCCGTGCACATCTTTCATCACGCATGGCCGAACATTTTACTTAGAGTTTGGACCGCATGCAAGCTTTAGTAATGCACTTCTAATTGGCAGAGCTTTCAATATATAGAAGGAAAGCCGTAAGAAAAGAGTGACTTTGCCTCTTTTACAAACACAGCATCATCTCACGTCAATTCAATTCATGGACTTCCAATCAAAAAGAAACAATGGAAGTGTCACCTTGTGACTGTTTTTATCGTGAAAAACTTGAATTTGTTTTTTTAAACTGAATTTTAATGTATGTAAGTCCATCAATAGGCCAATCTTTTTTCCTGAAGTATTCAACCATGTTGATGACATTATTTTATCTATTCCACCTGCAGATCATACAGAACTTTGTACTGGAACCAGACAATGACCAGCCACTCCAACCACGTTTGAGGTTTATCTTAGTTGGCGACAAACCACTGAGTTTGAAATTTCACGAACGTGTCTAATTCGACAGAATTCGTCACGCAGGAGAATATACATTCCTTCCTATGCACTTGCCTTGCTACCATTCAAGGGTCAGGATTTCAGCTTTTGTCTGAAATGAGTGAAATTGAAAATAATCATGCAGAATTATAACAAAAATGCATGCAGAATTATAACAAAAAATTCATGAAAGTGGTGATCATGCAACGTTTTAAAGGTCCGTGTTGGAGACAGATTGTTTCAGCAGAAAATTTACTTACTAGATTACAATTTCAATGGAAAACAAAAGGCTATCACACCTCCACAATCATCTTACATACTAGAACAAAGGCGATCCCAGGGATCGCCAAAAGTGCCTTTAAAGCGTGTACGTATGCCGCGAATGTTGTTTTCTAGGGGCAGATCCTTCACATTTACATCATTCAGTTGCGGATGAAAATATCAATTCTTCAAATGCGCTACATTCAAAATTCGCAATACGGAAATTGACGTCCAGAGAGAAACTGAACACAATAGATGGCAAAATACCTCATAATAACCTATTATTTTACAAAGGTTTAACATTCTAATACACGTCATTGTCAAGCAATATTTTTACTTGAGCAACCAACGAAGTTACTGTACATATGGTTACTATGAACAGTCGAAATATTTCTGTACCATTGGCATCGCATACTACCAATTATATGTGTATCTATACGTCGATTATAAAAAACACACTGACTTTAAAATTGTGCTGAGTACAAACAAATAAACAAACAAATATCTGATTTGAAAATGACGACAAACTCTTCAAAATTTATGCTACATTTTAACTAGTGCCAAAAAAAATTCGCCAGCTGTCATACCGGTGTTAATATTTGACTCAAATGCTACGCATAGATTTTCAATGACACAGAAATTTTCTATGATTCGGTTCGAATAAAAAAATATAGCAAATTAGAGCAAAATTAGTGCTGTAACTTTTATTGTCACCCAACAGGGACTCTTTATAATGCATATGACTGTATGTACAGGGTAATGCAAGAGTAAGAAAACTCCTCTCGGCTGTACAATGCGACCTTACTATCAAGAGTTGAGGCTACATGGCAAAAACATTCTACAGAAAGGTCAGATTATATATCGGAGAGTTTGAGCAACTTCTATCTAACGTATGAACTACCATCTGACACTTGCACATTTCACTTCAGATTTTTACCTGAGTTGTCTCCTATGTCAATTTAGCATTTTCAGGACCACTACAAAATGATATTACTAACTTTGTTTTGAAATACAATAGAACATTAGGTGACAGCACCAGGGCATCTTAAAGTTCATCTTTGTTATAGGGCGTTCCATTTGTCCCGGCCGCGGCTGCTCCCCTGTGCTGAAATTTGAGTAGTAAAGCTTACATGGTGACTAGAGGTTGGAACTCATGTAAAGGCCAACATGGTTTTCATGTAAAAGCCTTAAAGCGTTATGATCGTAGCAATAACTTTCTTGCGAGGTATGACCATGTCTTGATGACACAATTTTATTAATTTCAATCTATTTCATGTAGTCGACGTCAGTAACGCCTAAAAGCAGCCGCTAACACATGAAATAAATCGGCGTAATGATACATGATCGAAAAAGGTCCCGGGACAGAAATAGTGCGGACATTTTATACAAACGAGAGAGTGTGTGTCATAGTTAAAGCTACACCAGGAACTACCTCTGTGGAAACCTTGACAGTATCTGAGTTACGGATTCTATCACAAAGCCAGATAACATGAACGTTAATGCATTCTAAAGTTGGCCGAACAAGTACACGTGTACAAACGCGACTTACTTCCCGTAATTTGCTTCTGACACGATGGTCGATGCCTATAGGTTCCTCTGATGAGTCAAGTGGCATTTTTTCAGACTAATTTGGTAATCTACCTAAGTGGGCCTCTTGAAAGGGCCTTAGGAACCCAGTCATTGACATCGAGGCATAATTTCCCATTACTTCCAATTACGAAGTCGTCGATATTGGAAATCAATCAGAGTGAAGAGTGTCCTGTCAAAAAGCTAGATAAGTGCAAGGCCAAAAGTCCGAAAGTCTGCATTTTTCTTCAAGTGTCCGAAAAAAATTATGGGAAGTACCTTATAACGCTAGTAAATAAAAATCCATGATACTTTGAAGGACAAAAATGCGATATTTTTTATACGCTAGCATTCCCTAAAGACAGCCAGTTCTCCACCAAACATGCCATGCATTGCTCTTAATTTATCAAATTGGGCGGGCTTAAGGGAGCCATCATTATTGAATTGCCTTGGGTATTCCGAAATTTTGAGTAGCATCCCCCATCCCACTTTTTCACACGCAAATTTCAACAACCCCACCTTGCCGACGAGAATTTTCTGCGTGACCAGGAACGCTGAATTTTGTTTCAAAGGAGGCTCCATCAATTGGTTTGTACGTAGAGACTTCCTCCGATGGAAGTTCTATTATTATTATACCTCACTACAGACAAGTTATATACATCCACAGCTCTCCAGCCACATACTGGTAATTCACATATGTACATTCTTTATTTACATAACAGAGTAGTATTGACCAAAACTTCAAAAATCCATCGCAACATTTGCTGAAAGTAAGTTGTCAATAGTTGCATTTGACATTACACACAAAAATGTGAGAACAAAAGTAAGAACGTTAAGAGCTTGTAAAAGTTCCACCCGGTGTCACGTGATGAACTGAACCGAACTGTAAAAAACGCAACAATTGAAGAGAGTGGCCAGGAATATGAACTGAAGGAAGAGTGAAAAGGCCATTAGCACATGAACTAACGTGTATTTGTCACGTGGCATTCGAGAACCTCATACATCCATCGTTCATTGTGTCCATAGCATCATGACGAACACTTGCCAACGTGCAGTTGGAGTACGCCAGCGTTATGGAGATCAACAATCTGCTGGAACTCTGAAGGCATGTTGTGATAGTTCTGTTTAATCTTTTGTGCAGACTGCATAACGGCATTAGCGTCGAAGTAGTGGTACTGGACAGGATTTCCATCGTTGTCTTCTGAGAATGGCCAGTATCCGTAAAGATGAACCTCCTGGCAGAAATGAAAAATGCCCGGCAACAGAACGGCGCCTAGAAAAATACGAATAAGGTTAAAGTAGTACGCAACTTGAAATTGAAAGACGTAAAAATTTTGCACAAACTTTCCTCAACGAAATTTTCACACACCATTCTCTTAACAACCAAGAATAAAAAACAGGGACTGTCACGTGAATTTCGGTACCAAAGAAACAAACATTTACCGATATGTTGAAATGCAAAATGGCCGCCATATCTGTGTTAACTGTGTGGCGAATTTCATTTCACAAATTCAAGACTGAAAACTTTACTTACTCAGAAAACTGCAAAATAAGCCCGGACAAGATTTGAACCAAGAGGAATTGCAAGATTTTAAGAGTCCGAATATCTGTCCCCGAGGCGTATTGTACCCAAAATACTCTAAAGAGGCCAAGCGCCATAAACTCTATTCTTTTCTCTATTTTCCATAATCTCTCTTCCCCATATAAAGGTACAGTTCGATCACTATATTCCAAACATTTTAAATGCCCAGTGTTCAATATTTAAATGCCATGTGTTCAATTTAGTCACATTTGTGTGTGTAATGTCAAATGCAACTATTGACAACTTATATCAGATTGAACCACAGGGCCATCAGGCATCATCTGTTATAACAAGAGTTTAAAAAAGTAATAAGGCTGCGTTCACAAATAACGATTAGGGGGGGGGGCTGGAGGAATTTCGATTGAAATCTTATTTTTTTTAAGATCCCCCCCCTAAGTACCCCAAAAAAATTTCAAATGCCCCCCCTCTGTATGGTCAAAATTTTTCAAGTCCCCCCCCCCCAACTATCACAGGCCCGCATATTTGTAAAGGATGTGAGCGCAGAAAAAATAAACATATTGCGCCGTTCCGCTCACAGGTGTTCAACACTACCTGTATTAGCACTTTCTATAGTCATATTCTCAAGGCAAGTTCTTTAAATGCATCAGTGATTTTTTAGATTTATTGGTCTAAAAGCCAACTTGAGTTAATCCAACTCTGGCCAGGTCAATTGCTCCTGCTGAGGAGCACACAAAATGACAATCATGAGAGAGTAGGCAAATTGTGAATTCTGGCTAATTGCCATATTGCACTGTGACCTACCAAAAATTTTTCCAAAACTACAAGACATCTATGAATTAGATGCTACTCTAAATTGACAATACTGGAAGGTTAAAATGTTCCACCAAATAAATGTTTTAATCTCTGAAATTTTGGGTGTAATAATTTCAAATTTGATTAAAAAATAAATAATTCCATTGGTCAAATATTTTACTTTTAGTCTTTACTGTTCAAAGTTTACATCTGTATCATTTTATAACAAGAATATGAAAATTTAGAAAACCAAGCATGGTGACCCTATCTTTTTTCTGTAATATTTGATTATTCTTATATGCTAGAATTCAAACATTACTATGTGTTCTTGCATGTGTTGCTCTCTGGCCTGATCTTGTGTACAATTATGTTTCACTGTCATGAGCATCATTTGACCTAAATTCTTCTTCAACTACCATGTACATCAGAGTCAGAGCTATCTCTGTCACTGATCAGGTATGCAGTGACAGTGAAACTGCAGGAGCAGAGCTTTAATGATAGTGACACTATCCGTAGGCAGTAGCTGTATTAACTTTGATAATTTTGGCAATATTTTTGTTCAGTTTTACAAATTTGTTCTAGTTCTACTCCCTACAGCCTGTTGAAATGTCTAGTATTCAGTTTGCTATCACAGCCTATTTATGTGTACCATGCATTTGTATCACTGACAACTGACTGTCAGTCTGGACTCAAATTAAATTATCACTAAATACATATTTATATTTATATATACAGGCTTTGTCGACAAACTAAATATTGTATGTTTGAGCATGCTGTAGGGAGATAGCAAGAAACTGTAGTTGTTATATTGCATAGAAATATTGCAGAAACCATTAACAGTTGCAACTTCTGCCCTGTTACGAGGCTCAAGTTTGTTTTTTTAACACAAATCACACATTTAGATTTTTTCGAGATAAAAGTCATGAAATGTGACAAAATGGTTCTAAATTTTGTTAAATTATTTCTAACATTAAAACATTTTGATGACATTAAAAATGGTATTCATTTTTCATTGAATTATCTACAAAAGCTTGGAATTGGCAAATGTAAAACACAAAAGGGAACAAAAAATTTTCAAGTCCCCCCCTATAGGTAGAGCAAAATTTTCAAGTCCCCCCCCTCTACTACCCCAAAAATTTTCGAATCCCCCCCCTGAATTCCTCCAGCCCCCCCTAACCGTTTTTTGTGAACGCAGCCTAAATTTATGAGTACAAATACTTTTGATAAATATTAAATATTTCTGTCATTATTGTATACCCTACTGACCCTACTGGCAGACTCTCTAAACAGTAAATAATAGGTTACTGTTTAGAGAGTCTGCCCAGGCAGTACTGTAACCGCGCATCAAATTACTGAGCAATGCTGTTGCAGTGTAACTACATTGACCATATATCTGAATGTCTGTGCTACAGCTGAGTGAATTTGGCATAAATACTGATCATCATTTAGGATTTGAGTTCTGTAGGGTACTTTTGAAGGTATACAATAATAACAGAATTTTTCATCGAGAATATTAGTAATCATAAAGTTATTAATAAGAGTGTAATAAAAATGCGCGAATTTGGCACGGAAACTGATCATCATTCAAGATTCGAGTGCTGTGTACACTGTAAAAATAGCGGACGCTAGACGCGTCTTTACGCGTTCAAAATGTACATGTCGGTGTTCAAATTTGAATGGCTAGTGTTCACATTGTTAACACTAGTGTTCATATCATTAACAATGATGTTCTAAGCCTGAACACGATGTGTTAACAACCATCTCCTTCAAGTGTTCAAAAACTCAGCATCACAGAAATTTTACAATACTCTGAAACAGTTAACAATCTTTTGTGTTTTTTACTTTACAATGGCTATATTAACTTTACTACTGCCTCGCTGTCCGGCATACGTACACGGATTTTGGTATGACAAATTTCACACTAAGTGAAAAATATTTCCGGTCAACAATTGCCGAAAGCATGTTTTTTCTAAAAAAGGAAGTATAAAAAATAATTTTACACGTTTATTTCGGGTTGAAATTTTGAAAATTTGAAAAGACAATCAGAAAACCACCATGAACGTTTAAATTTTAACATCGGCGTGCAACAGGCGTTCTACTACTAAACACTTGGTGTTCAAGTTTGGTGCCTTTTCTTATCCCATGATGCATCAAAACGGAAGTTGCGACATTTTTCTTGTAAGCACACGCTGAAGTCGTTATCGTGCGGAAACAAGACCAGAAAGGGTACGTTTTCTCTCCAAAATAGTTAAAGATTTTATATTTTGAAGCATCTGTATTATGATCCTTTGAAATTAATTGTATTGTACTTTGAAATAGCTTAACTACGTGAAGAAACCTTTTTTCTTTCAGTGGCTGGTATACCAACAACTAGCTGTGAATACGCAGTGGTACTTTTGGCCATGGCCTATCGATCGATCTCTCTCGGGTCAAGGATCATCTGAACACACTGTAGCGATGACCCTTGACCTGAGCGCGATCGATAAGCCTTGCATAGTACCGCTGCGTAATCACAGCTAACACATGTCTTTTAGTAGAGACAATCGCATGTAAAACATCAATTAAACATCGTAGATTATACAATGTATTGTTTCAGCATATGAGAGTTTGGCTTTTTTATTTTGATCAGTTGATGACTAGAATAAGCAAATATTTTGTAACAGTATTGAAAAGAGGCTCCCCTTTTCCTTAACCTAATCAGCCCCTTGTCTTTCATAGAAAGTCTCATCTCGGCATATTACCTATTATGGCATTATTTTCAGGATATAAAACAATGGACTTAACTGAAAATCGAAGAGTTGTAACAGAAGAGGTTGCTGTCTGGAACCAAGCTTGAGAACCCCAATTCATCTCTAATGTAGATTTCAACTTTCAAGGGTCAGTAACTGAATTTTGATAAGTTTCTGTATTTGTGTTCTGAATTAATCTAAGCTTTGGTAGCATGCTATGATCAACTATATGTTGCCGGAGAATAAGCTTTCACAGACGTGTAGTCTCCCTCATCGGATGCAAGGGTGGAATGAAAAATTAAAGCTGAAAGCAAAAGAAAATTCAGAGTTAAAATGTCCACTCTGAATTACTGAATTTTCTTAAATTTTCACTCTGAATTTTCTGTCACTTTTTGCTTCAATTTTTCATTCCCCCTTGCATCTGATGAAAGAGACTTCACGTTTTTGAAAGCTTATGCCCCTGTAACATTTAGTTGATCGTAGCCTGCTATCAAACCTAAGATTATTTTGTATTGTAGCTCAACGCGTTTCTTGTTCTTCAACTGGTTTTTAGCTTTGCTGTCAGCTAAATAAGTGGATGTGTAGCATTGTACTCAAATTTGTACATAACAAGGTTTTTCTTAAAAACAGCCTGTACGAATCGTTTAATATTTAGATTACAGGTTCCCAGGGATTACCCTTATCAGATATGTTTAAATTATGATGAAATATGCAAATTTATGTTTTTGAGGCTGATTTTGCTTTT